>NC_064843.1:27130031-27437531 GCF_024166365.1 Elephas maximus indicus | reverse complement strand
AAGTAAGTGCTGTCATACGGAAGTTTTATATGCTTGGAAAAATTCCTCCCCTGGTAGGGTCATAGGTCTGGGTCATTACTGTAGGTTCTTCAGCTCATTTTGATTAGCTGTAAAAGGTGACAACTTTCAGTGTGAAGCAGGTCTTTTTTTATCTGCTCTAAAATTCTCTGTCCTCATTCCTTGGTTGTGGGATTTGATGCGCAAATTCCACTTCCTCTTCTCCTTTTATGAATTTGTAGTCTTTGATTAGGACTGTTTCCAGGCTACATCTTCACTGATTGAGGCAGTTTGATTCTAAAAGTCTATTCTTCCCAATAGGCCAGTCCATCTACACCTCCACTTGGTGCCTCAACACTTTGACCTGTTCTCTGTCTTCCCTGAAGATTTCTCTGAGGCCCACCCTTTGCCCAAGTGAGCTAATGACACTTTTCTGCTACATGTGCCCCTTCTCATACTTTTATCATTGTGATCATTTTCCTCTGTGAGGAAGAGAGTTCTTCGAAGGAGAACACTGTGTCTTATCTTGATCTCTACCTCTGGATGTTAGGAGAGTGTCTATGGCAGCCATGTAGGTGAGCGGCTCCCTTCAAGAGAACCTGCTGCACGTTGAGGGGCAGCCTCCAGTTGCTGTGCCTTTGGATCCTCCATGGCATTGAGGCTGAGGCCAAGCTTTCCTGGTGATTCTTCTAGGCAAAGACTGAGCACTGCAGGATTACTGAAGTTGTATCATTCCCGTCCAAAATGGAGTTCCTCCGTGGAAAACTGTGCCTGGGGACTCACCACTGGTCTGGCAGAGACTATGTTTGAACTGCACTGCAGTCTGAGCTCTTCCTTACTGATCCATCCTTCCTTGTCTCACAGGTGTCAGACCTGCATCTCTGTCTGAGGAGTCTCTCCACCTACTCTTGCTCTCTTTTTCCTCTGCAGGCATTTTTCCCAATAATGTCCTGCGTCTTCAATCCCACTTTTGCATCTGCTTCCCAGAGAGCCCATATTCATACAGTATCTGACACACAGGAACCCGTTGCTATTGTGTCAGAGTAGAGCTATGCTCCATAGGATTTTCAATGGCTGATTTTTTTGGAAGTAAATTGCCAGGCCTTTCTTCTGAGCTGCCTCTGAGTGAACAAGAACTTTGAGCCTTTCTGTTATCAGCCGAGCGTATTAATGGAAACAGCATCTCTGTTCTTCCTCAGAGCATACTTAGTCTTAGTCATCTGTGCTGCTGTAACAGAAATCCCGTAAATGGGTGGCTTTAACAAACAGAAATTTATTTTCTCGTAGTTTAGGAGGCTAGGAGTCCGAATTCACGGTGCTGGCTCTAGAGGAAGGATTTATCTCTCTCTGTTGGCTTTGGAGGAAGAAGGTCCTTGTCTCTTTGAGCTTCTGCTCCTGGGCAACCTTCTTGTGTCTTGGCATCTCTCTTCCTCTATCTCTACTTGCCTAATCTGTTCCTTTTCTCTCTCCTAAGAGGTTGACTCAAGACACCCCCCACACTAACTCTGCCTCGTTAACGTAACAGAAAACTCATTCTCAAATGGGATTACAGCCACAAGCATAGAGATTAAGATTTACAACACACATTTTGGGCGGATACAATTTGATACATAACACCTGCCTTCTTAAGTCCCACCACCCAGGGATACCTTGACACATAGGACGTACCCCCAAAATGTCAGTTGAATTGAATTGATTATGGTTTCGTTAGTCATCAGATTTAATTTTCATCAGATCATCTCTTCATTATGTTATTGTAGTTGGTAGCTGCCATCATGTTGGCTCCCAGCTCATGAAGACTCCATGCACGGTGGTATCAGACCATTGTGACCCTCAGGGTTTCCGCTGACACGATTTACCATACAACAACCATCAACGTGTCCTTAAATAAGACTCAACAATTTCTGTGTGATTCACGGTCATTACCGTGGACAATATTGATTACGTAGGGATACACTGACACCCTCAGGAACTACTGAGATGGTTAAGATTATTTGCCCCTTAAGGTATAGGGTATGAGTGGCCCTGGATGACTGTCCTTTTTGAGTTATTGTGGGTCTTTTTTTTTTTTTTTAATAGTTTTATTTTTCTGTCTCTGTCTTTGCTGTCAGTGTTTCTAAATGGTAGCGCTGGGAGGGACTTTAAAGATCATTCATCAGCAGACCTCCACAGAGCACATAACCATCAGGCACTGGTTAGGTACTGGGGATGCACGGTTAGATAAGAAAGAGTCTTTCCTTCAAGGTGGGAGCTAGTTCCACCTCCTCATTTTACAGATGACAAACCAATTAGATGACAACATTCCTCAGCAGAGCCATCGTGAAAAGGATAATGCAAGAAACTAATATGTAGTGACAGCAAAGGATTTCCTCAAGATGGGCAGGTATGGATCCAATCTGAACCTTTATAGCACTTTCTGGGCCTCATGTCTGAGCCAGTTCATTATGGCATAGAATCACCTGTACATCCAGCTATCTTAGTCATCTAGTGCTGCTGTAACAGAAATACCACAAGTGGATAGCTTTAACACAAAAAAATTTATTTTCTCACAGCAAAGTAGGCTAAAAGTCTAAATTCAGGGTGTCAACTCCAGGGGAAGGCTTCCTCTCTCTGTTGGCCTTCTCATCAATGTTCCCCTTGACTAGGAGCTTCTTAGCACAGGGACTCTGGGTCCAAAGGACGCACTCTACTCCTAGCACTGCTTTCTCGGTGGTATGAGGTCCTCCTGTCTCTCTGGTTGCTTCTTTCTTTTATATCTCAAGAGATTGCCTCAAGACACAATCCAGTCTTGTAGACTGAGTCCTGCCTCATTAACATCATAGAGGCAGGCTTTACCACATATAGGAAAATCACACAATACCGGGAATCATGGCCCAGCCAAATTGATACACACTTTTTTTTTTTAAATAAATTTTATTGAGCTTTAAGTGAATGTTTACAAATCAAGTCAGTCTGTCACATATAAGCTTATATACACCTTACTCCATACTCCCACTTACTCTCCCCCTAATGAGTCAACCCTTCCAGTCTCTCCTTTCCTGACAATTTTGCCAGTTTCTAACCCTCTCTACCCTCCTATCTCCCCTCCAGACAGGAGATGCCAACACAGTCTCAAGTGTCCACCTGATACAAGTAGCTCACTCTTCATCAGCTTCTCTCTCCTACCCATTGTCCGGTCCCTTCCATGTCTGATGAGTTGTCTTCGGGAATGGTTCCTGTCCTGGGCCAACAGAAGGTTTGGGGACCATGACCGCCGGGATTCCTCTAGTCTCAGTTAGACCATTAAGTCTGGTCTTTTTATGAGAATTTGGGGTCTGCATCCCACTGATCTGCTCCCTCAGGGGTTCTCTGTTGTGCTCCCTGTCAGGGCAGTCATTGGTTGTGGCCGGGCACCATCTAGTTCTTCTGGTCTCAGGATGCTGTAGGTCTCTGGTTGATGTGGCCCTTTCTGTCTCTTGGGCTTATAGTTATCGTGTGACCTTGGGATACACACATTTTTTGGAGGACATAATTCAATCCATGACACCAGCCATTATAAGTAGTTCAAGATTTCTGTGACTAATCAACATGCTCAAAAAGATGTTACAGCAAGCTGACTCCATCAACAAGGGCCTCAGTCCCTCACTGGGAATGTGCTACTCATTTCACTGTTGATTTTCCCTTATGAGGGTATAAAAAATGATAGGCATTAGTTTGGAATAAATGGTTTTCATGAGGAACCTGTGCATAAACCAAGAAGTGGTTGTTCAAACAGAACAACAGTATACTGTGTGGTTTAAAGTCGGAAAAGTTGTATGTCAGGGTTGTATCCCTTCACCATACTTATTCAATCTGTACGCTAAGCAAATATTCTGAGAAGATAGACTATATGAAGAAGAACATGGCATCACGATTGGAGGAAGACTCCTTAACAATCAGCTATATGCAGATGACACAGCCTTGCTTGCTGAAAGTGAAGAGGACTTGAAGTATTTACTGATGAAGATCAAAGACTACAGTAGCCTTCAGTATGGATTACACATCAATATAAAGAAAGCAAAAATCCTCACAACTGGACCAATAAGGAGAAAATATTGAAGTTGTCAAGGATTTCATTTTACTTGGATCTACAATCAATGCTCACGGAGGCAGCAGTCAAGAAACTAAACAATGTGTTGCATTGGGCAAATGTGCTGGAAAAGATGTATTCAAAATATTAAAAAGCAAAGATGTCATCTTGAGGACTAAGTTATGCCTGACTCAAGCCATGGTCTTTTTGATTGCCTCATACGCATGCAACAGCTGGACAATGAATAAGGAAGACCGAAGAATTGACACTTTTGAATCATGGTGTTGGTGAAGAATATTGAATATACCATGGACTGCCAGAAGAATGAACAAGTCTGTCTTGGAAGAAGTACAGCCTGAATTCTCCTTAGAAGCGAGGATTGTGAGACTTTGTCTCATGGACTTTGAACATGTTATCAGGAGCAACTACTCCCCAGAGCAGGACATCATGCTTGGTAAAGTAGAGGGTCAGCAAAAGACAGGAAGCCCTCAACAAGGTGGATTGACACAGTACCTGCAACAACTGGGCATAAGCATAGCAACAACTGGGCATAAGCATAGCAACAATTGTGAGGATGGACCAGGACAGGGCAGCATTTCGTTCTGTTGTACATGGTGTTGCTATGAGTCAGAGCTGACCCCAGAGCACCTAACAACAACATTAGTTTGGAAAAGTGCCACCTTTTCTGCATCCTGCAGAGGATTTGGGGTCTGGAGACCTGGGCCTACTCTCAGTTCTGTCAGTAACTATCCATGTGACCTTACATAGGACATTTAACCTCTTTATACTTTAGTTATCTGCAAAATTGAATAACGATAAATACCACCAGCCCTTTTTTTTTTTTTTTTACCACCAGCCCTAGTCTCCCAGGAATGCCATAACAAAATAACACAGAGTGGGTCTTTAAAGAGCAGACATTTATTTTCTCACAGTTCTGAAGGCTAGAAGTCCAAATCAGGATCTCGGTTATGTCAATTCCTTCTGTTGGCTTTGAGGGTGGAACTGCTTCCTGCGTCTAGTTTCTAGTGGCTGCTGGCCATCCTTGGCATCTGTTGGCTTGTAGACCCATCTTACATGCAGTCTTCTCTGTGTTTATGTGACTCTGTTTCTGCGCCTGTCCTTCTCTTTTATAAAACACCACTCAGGAGGGATTAGGGTTAGGGCCCACCCTATTCCGGTATGACTTCATTAAGTTAACTGATAACATCTGCAAAGAAAAAAAAACTCTATTTTTCCTAACAAGGTCATATTCATTGGCGCAGGAGTTAGGACTTCAAATATCTTTTTTGGGGGGCACAATCCATCCATTACACTATTGCATTGTTGTGACAATTAAGTGAGTCTGTATATGAAAGCATTTTGTAAGCAATTCAGTACTATATAAGGGTAAAAAAAGGTAGCAATTATTAATTTTATTCTGCCACATCCTTTGGCAATATTATTCATTCATTCAACAAGCATCTTTATAGCACTTATGCATCAGGCACTATTCTAAGTACTTTGTAAATCTTCACAACAACATTATGAGGTATTGGAAATACTACTGGTGTTGTGGTTAAGAGCTCGAATCCACCACCTGCTCCTTGGAAACCCTATGGGGCAGATCTACTCTGTCCTATAGGATCGCTATGAGTCAGAATAGACTTTATGGGTTTGGGGTTTTTTTTGGGGGGGGAGGAGGGGTTTATACTATTATTATCAAGATTTTACAGATGAGAAAAGTGAGACACAGAGAAGTTTAATACCTTGCTCCATGACCAACACATCTAGTGATTGGCAGACTTGGCTCCATAGTCCATGTAATTAGCCACTACACTAAGGGACAAATGTTCTCACTTCCTTCAAATTGGAATTTGACTTAGTGAAGTAGAAATAGTGGAAGAGAGAGAGAGAGAAAGAGGGAAATGCCCTAGAGAGCTGCTTGGGAGAGGGATCATCTCAGAACGTGCCTAGGGGTTAAGGAACTATGGCCTTTTACCCCAACATCCCCCCTGCCATCTAATTGTGTATGTACTGTGTGTATTTATAGGAAGGATTACTTTAGATTAGATGGTTTATACTGGACGATCTTTCATTATGTGGAAAAATTCTATGAGAAGTATAAATTATTTGAAAAAACTACTTCTCAATAGTTTCTACTTACTATATCAAAACCAGTTGAGTGAATATAATGATATTCACTACAGGTTTTAGAGCCTTCTGGAACTTTGACACTGGCCATTGTCCTCATTCAGAACTTACGGTCATATGCCTGTTTGGACCATCATTGATTTATTGAATCCAAGCCTAGTCAGAGCTTTAGGTCTCTTGTTGGGAAGACTTTGGAGCTGACTCAGGGTAGAAGTTGACTGAGGGGAGTAACCTTGGATTCTAAAACAAGTGGAGTCCCCAGCACCCAAACTCCACAGCAAGTACTCAGCCTAAATACATCTCTCAAGAAGGCTAAATTCTGTCTTGGACATGAGAAGACAACTATGTCCACATACAAGTTTTCAGTCAGCATTTCCACCAGTGCCCATCCCTCTCTCAGGTAGGTCCTCCAACTAACCATCAGGTCCCTCTTTAAAGTGTTAAAAATCTGTCACTGTGTGCTGCCATAACTTAGGTCATCTAATCTGCACGGCAGCCAGGTGAGTTACATATTGTTGGCTCTGCCTTATATGTGAAGGGATTGAGGTCCAGAAAGATTAACTGACTTAGCTAGCAAGAAGCTGAGCTATGTCTAGAATCTGTACCCATGAGACCCCAACTCTAGGCTGTTTGCAAAATACAGTCCACTACCAGTTCCTGATTGCCAGAACTCCTGGCCAGCCCTAACCATGGGGAAGGTAGCATCAACTTCTGTAGTCCCTAGCAACAACTCTAATGGATGAGAGCACAGAGACCCTCAACTTTGAGCAACACCCCTCCGCCCCCGCCCCAGCCTAGCTAGTGCCTATCATCCCCCAGGCTTTAGCCTGGCAGTCCCGTCTCTGACACAGCCCTATCCTGCAGTCCCTGTGCAGATTCCTCTGCAGCACTGAGCACACTGAATTCTAAGTGTTTGCCACCTTGCTGGTTGGTGAGTTCTGTGGAGCTAGGAGTAGGATACTATTGCTAACAACCGGCAGAATGCCTGGTACAAAATAGGCACTCAGTAAAAATACATGATACTTGGGGTATGACTGTAGCCAGTTCCCAGTGGAAGCTCCTAGAACTGGCTGCCTTTATGCAGCCCTTAAGCTGGAATGACACCCTTAGTCCTGTGTTTCTCCCTATGGTAGCCCTGATGCTATGGAGTGCAATGGGGTTTCACAAGTTTGTCTCCTGTCTTAGCTTGTGTTCCCCCCAAAGAGGACATCAAGACAAGGGTTTGCACACAAGTAGTTTATTTGGGAGGGTATAGCAGGATGAACTGTGACTGGGCTGAGGGAGAGTGTGGCAAGTAAAGGGGGGGGGTTGGTATGGCCGTAGGCAATTGGGGTCAGTCCCGCTGGAGCCTCCTGAGACAGTGTGGAATATGCTTTAGAATTTTCTCACAGGAGCAGGGAAGCTGGAAAATTTATTCACCGAGTCCCATTTCTCAGTGAGAGAGGGTTGCTCCTGCGGTATTAACTTCCCAGCACCCCCAGCCTGGCCCATGGTCATTGGTGTAAACTGTCTGTAGATGACCTCCTGGGAAGGATAAGGGGACACAAACAGGGCACCAACAGCATCTGCCCCACCTCCGTAAGACTTGTAGCTGAGACTTTTTAAGAGCTTGATATGTGCCAGGCACATATATGATCTTATGTAATTTTCACAACTGTGGGGTTATTACAATCAGCCTAATTTATAGATGGGGAAGCTGAGGCTCGGAGCAGTTCCATAACTTGTCCAGGCTTGTGATGGCAGAACCTGGAATCCTTCCTGGGTGTGTCTGATTCCCCAGCTGGTGCTCATTCCACTCCATTGCCCGTGCAACGGTGCTTAGCAAATCAGATGATGATTGGGTTGAAAAGTCAATAACAGCAGGAATCCTAGAGACCACTTAAAAGTGTGGCATTAGCAGATCAAGGCCTGGGATAGACATGGGATGAGAATTAAAAGCCAAGGAAGTGGGAAGGTAAAAAGTCCAGGTGGCAGGTCCAGTCAAAGAAGCTGCCACCAGAGCCAGGCCTTTTGAACTGTGAGAAGACAGTGCAGGTAAGAACTTCCGGGGGGCCACAGCGAGACAAATCTATGCCCCTAGATAGATCCAGAAGTACCTTGCACATCAGCAGAAAAAGGTTTTTAAATGAGCCTTCAAGTGGAAGAGGGAGTAAGCAATCAGTGGTCCCAAGTTTGAATGGCTCATTTAGGGGTGGCTTTTTTTTTTTTTTTTTATAGGGTCGCTGTAGGAATCAACTCCACGGCAATGGGTACGGGTTATGGGTTGCGAGGAGTCCATGGAGGGGGTGTGTAAACAGTTAATGCACTTAGCTGCTAATTGATTTGAGTCTAACCAAAGGCTCCTTGGAAGAAAGACCTGCTGATCTACTTCTGAAAAATCAGCCATTGAAAACCCTGTGGAGCATAGTTCTACTCTGACACACATGAGGTTGCCGTGAGTTGGAGTCAACTCAACGGCAATTGGTTTTATGATTTGCCGAACATGTGAGATTGTCCTTATATGGGAACATGGCAGATGAAAAGGACCCTTCCTCAGTGATCATTTGACCAAGATGGGAAAACTGAGGGTGGTGAGAGGAAAGAGCTCCCCTGTGTGTACATAGCTGAACTGGATGGGCATCCTGGTTCTCACTCATGGGTCAGTTGTTTCTACGTTTAAATGGACTGAACTGTGTAAACTGGGGCAAGTCAATTCCACTCCTGTTCTGAGCCTCAGATCTTCACCTACAGAGAGGATCAGCAGTGCTGTCCTCTCTGTGCACCTGGGAGGGTAAAGAAGGTCACGGAGGTGAATCTGCTGCTCATGCCTGTCAGTGCAGGGTTCACAGGGTGGTCCCTGCCACTCCCTGCCGTGCTCAGTCTGCAGGGACAGGGGATGATGGGTTCCAAGCTGGTGCCAATGGCATGGGGGGGGGGATGTGGAACCCCTACACCACCTGTACCTTCACCTAAAGGGGGAACTCTCATATAAGATCCCTGCACCCCCCTGTGCAAACCAGGGCCTACCCACACTAGAAGGGAACATGAATCACCACCCCTGGTTTGTGAACAATACCCAACAACACTATAGAGGGGTCCAAGGTGGCCGCCACACTACCCAGGGGCTGGGACACGACATGAGGGGAGAAACTGACACGATGTGGCCATTACTGCTGGGACAGTCAAGCTGAGAGAGGACATCTACCTACTATGTGATCCAGGGACAGATTACCCAATAAGCACGGTACACACGGGCTTACTTGTGCTTACTTACTAATCTGTAGTGCACAATTTCATCTCTGATGTGGTGAAACCCATGTGAAATGGTGTACTACAGATTAGTAAGTAAACACAATTAATTCATGCATATATACCTTCCTTCCTGTAAGCCTGCGTGTACCTTGCTTACTGGTTAATCCGCCCCTGATGTGAACCCAGGGCAGTCCCTTGGCCTCTCTGATCCTCCAGTCCCTGTCTGTGAAACGTGCATTGCAGTGACATGGCTGAACATTGTTTTTTATGATTTTGCGACATGAAGATAGATATTTGAAGGGCACTGAAGACAAGGAGTGCTATCTGCCTATGTTTGGCAAAATCTTTCCTGCTATCTCTGTAGAAGAGATGGAGGCATGTGGCTTGGAGAAGGGTTGAGGTTGAGGTGTTTATGGTTTGATTCAATTCATCTCCTGTGCATCAGGCCTGATGCTAAACAAGGGGTGGAGGCGGGTTATTAAGATGAGGGAGGCATGACCGCTGTCTTCCAGGAGAGTGGAACTATTAGCGACAAGAGCTAACATTTATGGAACACTTGTTTTATTCCACAGAGTATTCTAAGCACTCTACATGTGTTAACTAATGGTTTTATCATCACACCTTACAAAGCAGATGCTATTCTTATCCTCATTTTAAGAGTAGAACACTCAGGCACTCAGGCTGGTTTGGGGTCGGCTTATTCATAGTTGGCTGCAGGCTCCTCTTGGCTTTCTTTGCGCTTCCATCATGCAGAGACTCCTGTCTGTGAGATGATTCTGAAGATCTGGACATCTCTGGAAATGCTCCTAAGAACGCACCCCACGGTCCACATAGGAATACAGTCAGGGCTAGTTTCATGGTTCACAATAAGATGTCCCCAAGATAGTTCAAGAAATGAGTGAAGATATGGGCAAACAGTGCAAACTGAGAACTCAGTTTCTTAGCAATAACATGTATTTAGTGCATTTGGAAGGAAAACAGCCTAAATTGTAGGAAAGCATGATGATCAAGGTCTGACATAAATACATCAACAAAAACTAAATGCAGGCACAAAAGTCAGAAAAGCCTTCCTCACATGACGCAGGAATGTCTCCTTTGCCCGGCAGAGCTGTAGGGACACCTCGTGGTGGCTCACTGGGCTTTCTCTTGGCTACAGGTAGAAAAAAAAAAAGCAAAGCCTAAATTGCCTTGCTCTTTGGGCCTGGAGTCACCTGGAGGTGGCTGTTTTCAGTATGATGTTCCAGATGTTGGGAAAATCCTTTATGCCTGGGACTAGGGTGTCTCCAGCAGATGTGATTGAAGATTCGGTCAGACTGCTTGGGGGTTGGGTCTTGATTTCCTGGCTGTACTCACACAGGCCTCTCAGCTTCTACTCGACCCTAGTCCTGGTGGCCTTTTTACTGGCCTAAGCTAGCTTTTCCCCTTCCAATCAAGACTGTCTGGTATTTACCAATTCCTGGTGCTGAATAAACCCGATCCATTACTGAACCCTTTATGCCCTCATTTTTGTCTTCTCTGACCAGCTCTATGACTTTCGGAGAACAAACGATGCCTGATCTGTTTCATAGAAATTCCCAAGGATTGGCTTTTGTGATCTGCCAAAGAGAAATGCCTGGAGGTTGGACATGAGGACCATTTCTGCCCACCTGTGGAAGGTCACAGGTTAGGTGGGAGCACTGTTAAGTCACAATTGTCTCTACCTCCCAGAAAGTCCTCAGATCTTGGACTGACTTTTACTTTCTTCTGTACTAATATCTCTTATCTAGACACTCAGGAACCTAAAGATACATTGCATTGTTCAGCACTTTGTAGTTTATTTAATAAAGCACTTTCACATACATTAGAGGCAGTGGCTTAGAACATAGACTTTGAAGGCACATTGCTGAAATTTGAATCATGGCTTTGCCATCGCAGCCTGTGTAACCTTGAGCAACTCACCACTTTTTCTGGGCTCAGTTTTCCCACAAAATGGGGGCAATAATATACCTACTTCCTAGGGCTGTTGTGGAACTAGATAAGTTAATATATGCAAAGTGCTTAAAATAGTAAAGCACACACAGTAGTTCTAAATAAGTGTTAGTTGTTGCTGTCATTATGACATTTTCTCTCAATGGCCAACTGTTTAGGTTAATGGGATAATCCAAATTACCCTGTGTTGTGGATTGAATCATGTCCCCCAAAAAGATATGCTGAGGTCCTAATCACTGTGCCTTATAAATATGACCCTGTTTGGAAATAGGGTTTATGAAGATGTTATCAGGTAAATGAAATGAGGTTATACTGGGGTAGGTTGGGTCCTATTCCAATATGAGTTGTGTCCTTATAAAAGAGAAGAACAGACACAGAGGAACACACAGAGGAAAGGAGGCCATGTGAAGATGGAGACAGAGATTGGAATGATGCAGCTACAAGCCAAAGAATGCCAAACATCATCAGCTGTCACCAGCAGCTAGGAGAGAGGCAAGGAATGGATTTTCCCTTTGATTAAAACAACACAAATTTATCATCATACAATTCTGGCGGTCAGAAGTCTGACATGGATCTCTATGGGTTAAAATCAAGGTGTCGGCAGGGCTGCATTCTGTCTGGAGGCTCCAGGGGAGAATCCCTTTCCTTGCCTTTTCCAGCTCCTAAAGCCTGCTTGCATTTCTTGGCTCATGACCCCCTTCCTCCATCTGCAAAGCCAACAAGATCTCTGACTCCTTCTTCCCCTTTTAGGGATCCTTGTGATTATGTTGGATCTGCCTGGATCATCCAGGAAAATCTCTTTATCTTAAGGCCAGCTGACTAGTAAACTTAATTACATCTGCAACCCTAATTTCCCTTTGCCATGTAACCTAACATGTTTATAAGTTCCAGCAATTAGGACATGGACATCTTTGGGGCTGCCATTATTCTGCTTACTGTAGTACTGTTAATGAAGGAGGTACCGTCATTAAAGGAAAGACAAAGACCACCACGGCAAATGAAGAGTGACAGCTGAGTTTACTTATTTACCAGCCAAGGGAAGACACAATGGGAGGAAATTGACCAAGTGGCTCCTGAAAAGAAAAAGTCAGGGAGTTCTATGTGTTAGGAAAGGGAGTTTCATTGTGATTATTGGAATTAAGAACTGCAGTTTGTTCCCTAAATTGGACAGAATGAGTCTATTGATATATACATGGTCTTTAGGTCTAGGGAGGGTCTCCATTCCTGGAGTCACTCAAAATCGTGGATGTTCATCAGCTTCACCTGGTTAGAACACCAGTGGCAAGACATAGTACTTGGAGTTACTCTAAGTAGAAAGGTGTTTGCTCCCAAGAAGCACTTGTGGTTCAGTGGCAGAATTCTCACCTTCCATGAGGGAGTCCAATTCCTAGCCAATGTCTGGTTTTCCAGAGAAGGTGGCTCCAGACATACCAATCAAGTAGGTAAACAGTCACTCAGGGAGCCAGGATGGCGGGGGCTCCACCATCTTGTAGCTGTACCCTCTGGAGCACACGGCCTCCTCGATCACCACAAAAAGGAAAGAGAGGGGCATGTAGAACTCATCCCTGTTCTTCTAAACTTTAGCCCAGACTGTTATGATATTATGATATATTTCTACTTAGATCACCTAAGTGCAAGGGATTTGGGAGGTAAACTCTTCCTATGCCTCCAGCAGGAAAAAGAGAAGCACTGGATATTGCTCAGCACAGGTGGTGTCCACCGTGACTTGTGATGCTTGTCTGTATTCATTAAGTGCGCATGTATCCATTAACTACTTGAGGAATACAGTTAAAGTCCCTGCCTTAATTGCACTTGCAGTCTGGAGCAGTGGTTCTCCAGCTTTAGGATGCAGAAGCATTACCTTACCCCTAGAGGTTCTGATTCAGTGGGTCTTGGGGCATCCCAGGCATTTAGACTTTTTGCACCTTCCCCAGGTGATACAGATACAGGTGGTCTGTGGAGTACAAGCTGAGAAACAATGTCTAGTGACTGGATCCAGCTAGATAAGCTAACTCCTCCTCACATCTGAGCCCTGTCTAGTGCCACATATCGTCTGACCCTGGGTACTCTCTGAGGGCATGTGCCTTCACATGGATCTCTTGTAAAGGATGTGAGTTTTGGTAACCTTCCTGAAAGCACAAACTTGAGTGGGCTGGTCTTAAGTGGGGGTGGGAGCCACACTGTCACTGCAGGGTGATCTCAATGAGCAAATATTGCCTCAGCCGTGGGAGATCTGCTCTAGACACAGTTACAGCCATGTGAGGCTGTCCATCCCGTGGAGGTAACTGATACCACACCACAGACATTTCTGTAAGTCAGAAGGACTGAGCAGAGCAGTTCTGCAGCGTGAGCTTTTCTAAGTCGGGAAAGAGGCCAGAATTGAGTAGAGCTGAGACACTGACTCACTCTAGGGCTGGTTGGTGAATGGGGCAATGACCCTGAGGAGTGGTCTCCATATCGTATGTTACATATGAAGAAACATTTAACTTCTCAGCATCTGGGATGAGAAGTCATACACAGCGTGGTACTCGGTGTACTGAGCGAACCTCTGATGAGCACCCTAGGGACTGAAGTGAGCAGGATTCCAGGGATTACTTCCAGGTAGAAACGATTCTGAGCGATTCTCTGACTCCACTCTGGGCCATTGTGCAGGTGAGGCTCAAAAAAAAAAAAAAAAAAACAAAAACCCATTGCCATTGAGTCATTCCGACTCATAGCAACCCTATAGAACAGAGAAGAACTATCCCATAGGGTTTCTAAGGAGCATCTGGTAGATTTGAACTGCTGACCTTTTGATTAGCAGTGTGAGGCTAAGGGCAGTCCGAATGGTCTTTGAAGAACTCCTGGACCTGGAGGAGCAGAGGAAGAGGCAATAGTACCGAGAGAAGCCACAGGGCAGCGCCAGTGCTACCTGGGAGGGACAAAGGGTGGCAATGATCACCAGCAGGGGACTGTGCCTGTGAGGGCAGGGTGCTTACCAAGGAGGTGAGCTTGATGCTAAATGCAGGCTAGACAGCATCTGCTAATTACCCAAATGCCTGGGGCGGGTGAGCAGGACGGAGCTGGGGACAGGGTATATTTGTTTCCTAGGGCTGCTGTTACAAAGTACCAGAGACTGGGTGGCTTATAAGAACAGAAATTCATTGTCTCACCGTTCTGGAAGCCAGAAGTCTGAAATCAGGCTGTTGGCTGTGTTGATTACTTCTGAGGGCTGTCCAGTTGGCCCCCGACTATGACAACCCCATGCACAACAGAACAAAAAGCTGCCCAGTCCTGCACCATCCCCATAATCAGTTGCAGATGGGTTGTGACTGTTGTGATCCACAGGCTTTTCATTGGCAGATTTTAGATGTAGATCACCAGGCCTTTCTTCCTAGTCTTAGTCTGGAAGCTCCACTGGATGACAGCTAACAACAAAAATAATTATTGTTCCCAATTTACAGATGAGGAAACTGAGACTTAGAGAGGTTACAAGACCTGTCCATATTCACATAGGTTCTGACTAGTACAGCCAGGATTCAGATCTGAGCAATTGCATGCCAAGTCTCTGTTCTTAACCACTTTACTCCACTTTCCAAGAACAAGGACTCAAATTCCAGGCTGGCTGATACTCTTCTCCAGTATCTACCCAAGCTAAGGGCAGTGGTTGCAACTGGGAAATTCTACATGCGCACTTCCTGGGGGTGGCAGAGGCTCAAATGGGGAAATAAATGCATATCCCTGCTGGGAGTTTTGGGAAAATCCATTTCCTGAGTGAACAGGGACATTTGTAGATGAAACTCACCAACCATCAGGCAGCGCCTCTCAGCAGAAAACATGATCAGCTTCTGACATTAACCCCAGGGCAGGAAGGAGCAGCTCATTAAGCTCTGGCGGGGATGCTGACAGCCGCAGATGTGAGACCATGTTTACAAACGACTTACAGTAGGGACCAGTGACACCTCATTACAGGCACCCATCAAGGGCCTGTTCTTCCCTCTTCATCTCCTGCCATCAATCTTCCAGTGCAGAGCCTGTAATTAGGGCCTATATTGATTCTTGATCGATTTGTTTTGTTAGGCCAAAGAACACTGCTGGCTGCGTGTACACATCCAAAAGGTTGTCACGTGAAACTGTGTGTGTGCCGGGTGGGGAGCACACATGGGATTCCTGGCTCTGCCTGTAGCCAGAGTAATGTGCCTAAGGGACTCAGTTCCTCTCTGATGGAGGTCCCCAGTGCCTCTGGGGCTGGCATGGCAGCTAGGACCCAGCCTTCCCCAAGATGGTCTGGGACATTTGGCACTCTGTCTCATATATTACATAAAATTTGCCAGCTGCCACTTGCTGAGTGCCCCCTGTGAGCCTGGCTGTGCCCTGTGCCATGGTGGTTAATTCTTGCATCAGCTCTGTAAAGTTCTCTAAAGGGGAAATGGAGGCTTAGGGCAGTAAAATCACAGCCCATGACCGTTGGTGAGGTTGAGTTAGATATAGACGTTCTGTTTGTGATGTTGCCTTAAATACAGAATGTCATTTGGACCAGAAGTGGGAAAAGGTTCTTGCTGCAGACATGCCTAAAGAAAAGCTGTCTTTAATTGGGGTGGTCCTAGGATCGGTTGCAATCCTAGCAAACAGGGAGCAGTAGAGGCAAAGTTGGTTGAGGACATATGCTGCCCTGGGGGAGAGGTACCTGGATCAGCAGAGAGCTTGTCTACTCCTAGGGAGTAGTACTCCTAGGGAAAGTACCCTCTTCTTTGCGACAGACCACCATGGCTTTTCCATCTGGCCTGTCACACATCCTGATCACATAACCAGTCACGGTTACGTAAGAACCATCTGGTGATAAATTGGCATCCCATGCAGAGTCTCTATGGGTACATAATGGCTAATTTATCCATTTATGTACTTCTCATGATGAATTTAAGTATTGGCATTTGGGTGTATTGGTCAGCTTCTTTTAAGTTTGGTGAATGTGAATCTAGCCCCAAGGAACGATGGCACACTTTAATTCTGAGCAAGGACAAGATCCTGAAATTTGGGGCCTACAACTAAACAGCAACACTTGACAGGTTTTCCTGGGAGATTTGTCAGCCATCTTTTCTGGGTGATGCTGAGCTATTATTTCCTCGTATTGATGGAGTCGGCAATGTATAATGCATCTGCTGACTCTGTATCTAGTACTCTCCCTGGTGCCCATATACCTTCCTAGCCTTGGTCTACATGCAGACATTCCGTAGCTCAGGCTCTGCTCTGGAGAAGATGGAGGTGGGGATGAGGGTTTCAAAACTTAGTCTTATCATGTAACCATGGCTTGGCACAGGAGAGGAAAACAACAGAACTTGGGCTGTCTGGTCCACCCACTGGGTTTCATGGGTTGAAGCTCAGAGTTCTGACTGATTTCTAGCTCTTCTCAGTGAAGAACAGTTCAGAGGTTGGGCAGGGCTAGAAAGGCCTTTAGTCCAAGCCCTGAAGGAAGTGAGAAAAGGCCCAGGATAAACCCCTGACCAGTACTGTTCATAATAAAACTCATATGTGATGTTTTCCTTATGCAAAAGTCAGTTCTTCCTGAATCTGGGGAGGAGCCCTGATGTAAGCTCAGAACATGGCCCTTTTACTGTGGTTGTTTCAAAACATGCCTTCAAATTCTTTGATGCTCCCCTCCTTGAGGAAGGTGGTATGTCCCTTCTCCTTGAATCTGGGTTGACCTTAGTTACTGATGGACCAATAGAGTAGGACAGAAGTGATGCTATGAGGCTTCTGAGGTTAGGTTGTAAGAGACAGTACAGCTTCCTCCTGGTTCTTGGGATACTCATGTTTTGAACCCTGAGCTGCCAGGTAGAATTGTTGAGGCTGCCATGTTGTGAGGAAGTCCAGGGCACATGGAGAGGCCCTGTGCAGGTGTTCTGGCCAACAGTCCCAGCTCAGGTCCCTGCTGAAAGCTGGTGTCATCTACCAGACATGTGAGTAAAGAGGCCTCTGAATGATTCCAGCTGCTAGCCATTGAACCATCCCAGCCTTTGAGTCTTCCATCTAAACCCCAGACATCGAGGACTGCAGAAAAGTCATCCTCTCTCTGTCCTGCCTTAATTCTTGATCCACAGAGTACATGCACATAATAAAATGGTGGTTTTATGCCACTAAGTTTTAGGGTGGTTTGTCACACAGCAAAATATAACTGGAACAGCCAATAGTTGTGTTGTTTTGAATTAGACCCTTCTTTGAACCAAATGCCATAGGGATGATGATGCCCACCTCATAGAGCATGTATGTGACAGTGTAAATTGAAGCTGCTGGCACACCGTAATTGCTCAGTAAATCATGGTTCCCTTCCATTTCAGAAAGCCCTTCCCATGTCTCTTGGCCTATCCTTAGGAGGATATGGGTCTTTACTGCCAAGTCAAAAGGGAGATTTTACATGGGCTATACTGCCTGTTTTCTAATTAAAATCATAAAAACTCCCTGTTAACACCTTACTAACTTCTGCCAGACTGAAGGCGGGTTTTGTAAGCAGGCTCCTTAATGGGAGCCTGAAGCTACTTCTGTAAAATAAAACTTAAAAAAAAAAAAATCGGCCCCTAGAGCTTTACTGCAACTACAACACCCAAAGTAACAAATCTCTTGCTGTTCTCTAGAGCAGTGGTTCTCAAAGTGTGTTCTCAGCCTCCTGGGGGGGGGTTGCTAAAATACAGATAACCAGTTTCGTGGACAAAACCCAAGTCAAATCCATTGCCATCAAGCCAATTTCAACTCATAGTGACCCTATAGGACAGAGTAGAACTGCCCCATAGGGTTTCCAAGGAGCGGCTGGTGGATTCAAACTGCTGACCTTTTGGTTAGCAGCTGAATGCTTAACCACTGTGCCACCAGGGTCCACATTTTTAACAAGCACCCTGAAGCCATTGAGTTTTGAGAGCCTCCTGCCTTGAGTTTCAGAATTCAAGGGAACCTTAGAGATACTGTGGTCAATCTTCCCACTGTACAGAAAGGAAAGTTGAGGCTGACTCAGAGAGGGGAGGAGATCAGCATCATCTTGTGAGCTGATTGGGGAGCAATAGCAGAGCTCAGGCTGGGTGACACTTCCTCTAGTTTGTCATTGTCACTTGGAGAGCTCAGTGTCCCTCCTCCAGCCTGTGGATGGGCAGCCTCATTACAGTTACAGCCTGGCACAATGGCTCTGAGCCCCCATCTGCACACCCAGCAGGCATTCTAGTCTTCCCCAAGGCCCCTCCCCAAATACTTCTGAGAACTTCAAGGGTGCTTGCATGCACTACCGGAACGTCTCCTTCTGTCTTAGTTGCCTAGTGCTGCTATACACAAATGCCACAAGTGGGTGCCTTCAAAGAACAGAAATTGATTTTCTCACAGTTCTAGAGGCTAAGAATCCAACTCAGGGTCTCGGCCATGTCGATTCCTTCCTTATCATAGCCCCAGGCATTCCTTGGTTCCTTGGCTTGTAGTCAGCCCTCACGTGGTGTCTTCCCCTGTGTATGTTTGTGTGTGTGTGTGTGTCTGTCTGTCTGTCTATTCTGATCTTTTTGTAACTCAGAATTGATTAGGTTTAGGTTCCACCCTACATTGTTATGAGCTCATTACATAACAAAAGAAAAACCCTATTTCCAAGCAGGATCACATCTATAGCTACAAGGGGCAAGAATTCAACACATATTTTGGGGGAGAAAATTCAATCCATAACACCTTCTCACTTCCAATTTGTGGGTCCTCAGTGACATCCCTTTGCAACTGTTGGGCTTTGGCAACTGCCTTCTGAATGGGAGGGAATCTCCCCTTTCTTGGTCTCTCAAGGATGCGATTTCTTACATTTTAACAAAGCTGTTGCCTGAGACCTTTCCATTCATCCTGGGCACTTGGTCTTCTCCAAATGATAGGTAGCATTTACAAACACTGTTGGCCAGACACTGCTTTATGCTCTTTATGTAGATGCTCTCATTTTCAGATGCAATGACTGAGGCCCAGAAAGGTTAAGGAACTGCTCAAGGTCACAAAGCTTGCAATGGGCAGAGCCCATCTTTGATCTCAGAAAGACTGGTGCCAAGTCTCTGCTCTCAACCATTCTGTTCTTTCTGAGTGCACACACCCTGTTGGTCTGTCTCCTGCTGTGGACCACACGGTCCTGGGGGAATTAGCCCGTCAAACTCCCTGTCAACACTTAAGCAGTGCCTGGCACACACAGCAGTCCAGAAAATGTTCCTTATGAAGACTATGTCTGCATGGAGGTGTCTAAGTCAGAGCAAAGCTGTAATTGCACAAGGAGACGTTAGGTGCAGCCGTAGGAGTCCAGACAGGAGCAGGAGGAGAAGCTCACTGTCCTGAATAACGGAGGAGAGTGAGGGGCGGTGGTTGCTGCCCACTCTGCCTGCCTTGCGGAGGAATGGAGGGTGCTGCTTTGACCATGATTTGAGTCCCTGTGCCCCTGAGAGGGACTCGCTAGCTATTACTGACATGTCAAAATCAAGGCCAGGAGCCGTGGGTGATCCAAAAAACAATTTTACGAAAATAGCACTTCCTGTTGAGAAACATTGGCTCAATGAGGAAAGAAAGCCCTGCATCAATGCCACCTGGTGAGAGCTAAATGGCAGAAAGATAGCTGGTGGAGCCACTATAAATGCATTATACAGGAGAAGCTGGAAGGTTATTTACAAGATGCTGAGCGATGCGCTGATCCTATCTCAGCACCGCCAAGGAGACCATCAGAACAGGCTTGGACCTGCAGTTCGAATCCTCATGTGTCTCTCACATGGGCCAGAGGACCAAGAGTGAACATAGCATAGATTCTTCTCCACGCTGTAAAACCAGGAGAAGTTTCACTGATTCACTTTAGAGGTCTGACTACAGAGCAGGGGACCGGGGGTGGGATGCATTCCCTCTGCCTTAGGTGGGTTTCCTCAGGAGTAGACCCCGAGGCAAGAGTTTGGGTGCAAATAATTTATTTTTGTGCTCAGGAAGCACTAAAAAGAAATGGGCAAGTGAAACAGAGAAGAAATAGAATTATGAGACTTTTCTCCCACCTTGCTTTGAAGGGTCTAGTCTCTAGCTTACCATGGCTCTAGCCTCAGCCAGTGGATTATTGTGACATGTTGTTGTTGCCAATGAGCCAGCCCCCTGACTCATGTTGACCCCATATTCAATGGAATGAAATGTTGTCTGGTCCTGCGCCATTCTCATGATCAGTTGTAGATTGGACCATTGTGACCCATAGGGTCTTCACTGGCTGATTTTCAGAAGTTGGCAGCTGGGCCTTTTCCTTCCTAGTCCATCTTAGTCTGGAAGCTCTGCTGAAACCTCTTCAGCATTATACCGAAACCAAGAACTGAACCCCTTGCTGTTGAGTTGATTCCGACTTAAGCTACCCTGTAAGGCAGAGTAGAACTGCCCCATAGGGTTTCCCAGGCTGTAAATCTTTGTGGAAGCAGACGGCCACATCTTTCTCTTATGGAGTGGCTGGTGGGTTGAACCCACCAAACTTTCGGTTAGCAGCCAGAGCACTTAAGTGCTGCACCACTACCTGCAAATCACCACTGACAAGCAGGTGGCGGCTGCTCGTTAGGTGCATTAGCTGGGTGTCCACCGCTGATCTCCTGCATGGAAGGTGGGTATTCTACCACTGAATCACCCTGCAAAGCCTGGGCAAGTCCCTTAGTAAGGGTGGCTTGAGGGGTAGGAGGCAGGCTGAGATCAGCAGAGAGGGTGGGTATAAGAGCCTCATCAGGACTGGTATTATAACTACTCCTGATTTTGGGGAGCAGGGGAGAGAGGGCAAGGAATGAAGGTATACTAAATACTGAGACCACCTTCTGGGTCCAGGCCTGTCATTGGGTATATGTACAAATGTAGCAAGATGTGTCTTGATACTCACATCAAAATTAGTCCGTTTTCCCTGGGACCTAGTGCAAAATTGCAGAGAGTCATTGTCAAGTCTGAGTGACCTACTGTCTTCTATTTGTGGGAAGCCACGTTTCCCAAACTTTCTGGCACGAGTAGCTATTTCCAGACAAAACTCTCCTGGTGGACCTGTTTGATCTGGAGTCTCCCCTGGTTCTATTTGCCAGTTGAACTGCTTATACTAATGGATCTGAGTGTGCACTTGAGGTCATTTTTAAGTAAAGCAAATCTGCCTAAACCCCTGGCACAGGAGGCAGTTTGCTTCCTGACATGTGGGGTGGTATATATAGCCCGGTGGGCATGGTAGGACAAGCAGGAGCCAGACATGGCAGGGCCGTTCCATCAGGCTGCCTGCTGACTGGAGCAGCCCCAGCTCATGCATGCCCAGCTGGGCACCCTGGGGCCCACCAGGCCAGAGAACCCTGTGCCCTGACTCAGTCAGGGGGACCTTGAGTGGAGTCTGCTGGGCCCTGCCTAGTTCTCAGCACAGGTGGCAGTCTTAAGTTAGACCTGTTTTCTCGGGCCCCAGAGAGGGACTGACAAAGCAGATGTCTGGGCTCTAAGCCACGGTTCACTGTGTGGTCTCTTTTCCCTGCAGAAAGCCTGTGGGTCCCAGCGACTCCCCAAGCTCAGTAATTCTACCTGATTATATTGTGTGTTGCAGAATTTGGAGAGTTGAAGATCTGCCCATCAGCCTACTTCCCTCTTTATACTTTCCCCTCCTATGCTATTACGGATTGAATCATGTCGCCCCAAAAGATAACACTGAAGTCCTATCCCCAATCCCTGTGAACATGACCTTGTCTGGAAATAGAATCTTTGAAGATGTTATCAGTTAATGTGAGATCACGCTGGAGTAGGGGGAGTCCTAATCCAATCTGAGCAACTCCTTATAAAGTTATAAAGAAGAGACAGGACAGCCGTGTGAAGATGTACGACAAGTCCTGGCACAGTGGGGCTACCAGAAAGACCAGAAAGGGTCTTCCCCTAGATCCTCCGGAGGGAGCGTGGCCCACCAACACCCTGAGTTCAGACTTCCGGCCTCCAGAATGGGAGACACGAAATTTCCGTTCTTGTCCACAAAACCAGTTGCCTGATGGTTGCACAAAGTGATTGATGCAATTGATGTCACTATGTTGTATGTGTGAAAAATGCTAAATTGGCAAATGTTGTGTCGTATATATTTTTACAACAATAAGGAGAAAAAAAGCTAAGGAACCTAAAACAAAAACAAAATTCCATGGCAATCCCCTGTATGACGGGGTAAAACTGCGCTCCAGGGTTTTCAATGGCTGATTTTTCAGAAGCAGATTGCCAGTGCTTTCCTCCAAGGTACCTCTGGGTGGGCTTGAATCTCCAACGTTTCTGGTAGCAGCTGAGCACATTAGCCATTTTACCACCCAGGGGACTCCTCTGTTCTTATTAAAAAAAAAAATTGCCGTCGAGTCGATTCTGACTTATAGCAACCCTGTAGAACAGAGTAGAACTGCCACACATAGTTTCCAAACAGTGGCTGGTGGATTTGAACTGCCATCTTTTTGGCTAGCAGCTGTAGCTTCCCAAAGCTCTTTTTTTTTTTTTAAATAATTTTTATTGTGCTTTAAGTCAATGTTTACAAATCAAGTCAGTCTCTCACACAAAAACCCATATACACCTTGCTACACACTCCCAATTGCTCTCGCCCTAATGAGACAGCCTGCTCTCTCCCTCCACTCTCTCTTTTCGTGTCCTTTTCACCAGCTTCTAACCCCCTCCACCCTCTCATCTCCCCTCCAGGCAGGAGATGCCAACACAGTCTCAAGTGTCTACCTGATCCAAGAAGCTCACTCCTCACCAGCATCCCTCTCCAACCCATTGTCCAGTCCAATCCATGTCTGAAGAGTTGGCTTCGGGAATGTTTCCTGTCCTGGGGCAACAGAAGGTCTGGGGGCCATGACCAACGGGGTCTTTCCAGCCTCAGTCAGACCATTAAGTCTGGTCTTATGAGAATTTGGGGTCTGCATCCCACTGCTCTCCTGCTCCCTCAGGGGTTCTCTGTTGTGTTCCCTGTCAGGGCAGTCATTGGTTGTAGCCGGGCACCATCTAGTTCTTCTGGCCTCAGGATGATGTAGTCACTGGTTCATGTGGCCCTTTCTGTCTCTTGGGCTTGTAATCACCTTGTGTCCTTGGTGTTCTTCATTCTCCTTTGATCCAGGTGGGTTGAGACCAATTGATGCATCTTAGATGAGCTTGCCATAGCTCTTAACCACTGCGCCACCAGGGCTCTGTTCTTATAAGCCATCTAATTTTTGGTACTTGGTTATGGCAGTCCTAGCACACTAGTGCACACCTTTAGAGCCATCAGGCAAGCCTTTAGCAGAGGGGTAAGGGCATAAGCATTTAAAAACAGGGAGCTACAGCTCAGCTCCATGTGTATCCTCTGTACCCACCTCACTAGGTCTTTGGGTGATGACACCTGGTGTTTGGTGATGGGCTGCTACCTCACCTCAGCCTCAGGTCCTTGCCTTGCAGGTGCTCCCTACAGCTCCAAGGCACCCCCCATCCAGGACAATCCCGGGGTCTCCTACGGGCTGGAGCTCCTTTGTTTTCCTCTGATACAGTAGTCAGGAACAAAGTGCTCCTTTCTATGAGAAAATTAGGCCAGAGATAGACTTGCCTCATCCTAGTTATCTGCTGGAAGCACCTATAAATTTGAGCCAAGCCCCCAAGCCCACTACCATCAAGTCAGTTCTGGCTCATAGTGACCCAATGGGACAGAGTAGAACTGCCCCATAGGGCTTCCAAGGAGTGGCTGGTGGATTCGAACTGCCAACCTTTTGGTTAGCAGCTGAGCTTTTACCACTGTGCCACCAGGGCTCATAAATTAGAGCAGGGATTGGCAATTTTTTTCTGTAAATATTTTAGGCTTTGCAGGTCATATGGCCTCTGTTGCAAAGACTCAGCTCTGCCTTTGTATTGTGAAAGCAGCCATAGATAATATGTAAATAAACAGGCATGACCATGTTCCGATAAAATGTTACAGTAAGTCCCCGGGTTACCAACGCACTTACAGACAACTCAGCTCATACTTGCCCTTTAATGTTGTGTAAATTTGCCCTCACTTTGAAAAGATTCAACCAAAACCTTTGCTGTCTAGTTGATTCCGAATCATAGCGGCCCTATAGGACAGGGTCGAACTGCCTTTTAGGGTTTCCAAGGCTGTAATCTTTACAAAAGTAGACTGCCACATCTTTCTCTAGTGGAGCGGCTGGTAGGTTCAAACTGCTGACCTTAAGCCAAGTGCTTAACCACTGTACCACCAGGGCTCCTTGAACCAAGCTAACTCGTAACAAGTTCTTCATCACAGTCACCTTCGCTTGCTGCATGTGCAGCTTTTACATCATTGAAAAGCCTTCAAGCCTTTTCTTGTACTAAAAAAAAAACCCACTGCCGTCGAGTCAATTCTTTCTTGTAGTAAAGTAAGGCTAAATAGGATCCACAGGCGCCTGTTCCGATGTACCTATGCATTCGACTTAAAGACACACTTAGGCATGGATCTTGTTCATAACCCAGGGACTGTGTATATTTACAAAAATAGACAGTGGGCTGGATTTAGCTCACAGACCATAGTTTGCCAACCCCTGAATTAGACCTCGGGCCCTGAGAATAAATATGTTGGTGCCATTATTTCTTGAGAGTGTGTTAAAATTCCAGATTCTGGATCACATATCCAGGGGCTCTGCTTCAGTGACTCTGGGGTGGGACTCACGAATGTGTGTTTGTGAAAGTTCTCTGGGTAATTATGAAGCACCACAAGGTTTGGGATCTAGTGTTCCACGTTATCTCCTTGTGCCAATGAGAAAATCTGAAAACATAGTTGGTTCGGTGGCAAAGCCAGAACCAGAACTCTGGTCTTTTTCCCAGACCAAAATCCCTTCCATTTTGCATGTTGCTTCCACCTGTCCATTTGTGGATCTCTGGGGACCCTCCTGGAAACCCTGGTGGTGTAATGGTTAAGTGCTACCACTGCTAACCAAAAGGTCAGCAGTTCAAATCCACCAGGCAGTCCTTGGAAACCCTATGGGGCAGTTCTGCTCTGTCATATAGGGTCGCTATTACTCAGAATTGACTTGATGGCAATGAATTTGGATTTTTTTTTGGGGGGGGGAACCCTCCCTGGAATACCAGAGGTGTAATGAGCTCACTGTGGATGTGGGTAGACTCAGACAACAGGAAGATCTCTCACCTGAGCTCACTGTGGACATCAGTGGACTCAGACAATGGGAACATCTCTCACCTGAGCTCACTGTGGACCTCGGTGGACTCAGACAACGGGAACATCTCTCACCTGAGCTCACTGTGGACGTCGTCGGTGGACTCAGACAATGGGAACATCTCTCACCTGAGCTCCCTGTGGACGTCAGTGGACTCAGACAACGGGAACATCTCTCACCTCATTAGTTTTCAATTGGCCATCATTTAGCTCAAGAGGAAGTGCCACTGTAAAGCTAAGCTCAGTGACAGGAATATTAATAGGTCACACAGAGGAGAGCATGGGGCTCCTCAGAGTGGACATGAGGGATGTACACCTTGAAAACAGACCTGTCTCCTTGGCCCCACATCTTTGAAAAATTGACCTATTAGTAGAATAGATGGAGACATCTTCGACTTGAACCATTTACTCACTCACTCATTCATTTAATTTTTCACTCATGTATTTAATTAGCATTTATTTAGCACCTATTTGGAGCCAGCTTCTGTTTTGGCATCCAGGAAGTGTAGATGAATCAGACATCATCCTTCTCTTCAATTTGGTGTGGTTCCTGTGGCCAAGGAAATGAATTTATGAAGCGGTTGGAGAGGGAGAAGGGCCAACCTTTCATCAGAGTTAGGGTTCAATTTGGAACAGGAGTCTGGGGCTGGATTAGGAATCAGTCTGGGGTCACGCATCAGTCTACTATGACCAACAAGCATGGTGAAGGTTACTAGACCACACAGGTCCATTACCTGAGACTCATTGCCACAGACAGGCCTTGAACATGATGAACATCTTGGGTGGTCTTTCTCATAACCCGAAACATTACTTTCAATCATTGTAGATTCATTCCTAGGTAACAAGGCCTGATGACCTCAGACAACGGGGTCGGGGAGGAGGTGGCTTAGTAGGAGTCCAGAGTATCCTCTCATCTTCTCATTACAGTGGCCTCTGCTCACTAGGGTGGGAGTGAGGGGGGAAAAGTAGATTAGTCAGAAAGACCTATTATTTTTAGAACTGGTTATATAGTTTTGGGGTGAGAGCCATTGTAAGATTTAAAGATCAGCTCATTTTAAGAATGAGTCAGAGCTTCTAAGCAGAATGATATTTTGCACTTTTGAGAGACAGTAATTTCATAAAAAGGAATTGCTAAGCCACCACCTAACTGTGCCAGTGATTTTAGCTGAATGTTTTTTCCATGTTAAGATCACAGAATGTCAGAGCTGGAGGGGCCCCAAGGGATTATTCTGGTTAGCTGTCTTTAAATTGTGCTCTCTGGAATCCTCCATTTCTCTCTAGGTGCCTGTGGAGATGCTTGGCTACAGGTGTGCGGAGGACGTTTGTTTGGTCTCAGAGACCCAGTTAGAAGAGAGGCATACTCTTCCATCACTCTTCCCCACCTTCCACCCCAGGCATCTTCCACCCCCATTCCCTCTCTCCCAGCTTTGTACTGCTTTGGAATAAGCATTCCTGCCCATTCGAGACCTACTCAGCTCTTCATCAGTGTCTGGGGTGTGTTACCTAAGGTGAGGTGGGTAAGAGGGCAAACAGAATAGTTGTCCTGCAGGACGGTGGTGGTGGCATCCTTTTTGTGGACAACTGAACAGCAAGGGACATAGATAGCAGAGACCTGGCAGTTGGAGATATGGTCATGTCTCTCTTCCCATTTCCCCTCAAGAGACCAACACTGGGAGAAAGGAATTGTTTTATAGAAGGTTTCCACCACACAAGTTACATTACCTTTCCTGAACATTTCAGTGAGGTGTGTGATTCAGGTGTAGGTGCAGATGAATACATAAAAGAGCTTTTCCAAATGGCACCTAAACCCAGTGAACCCAGTGCTGTTGAGTCGACTCATAGCAACCCTATAGGACAGAGTAGAACTGCCCCACAGAGTTTCCAAGGAGCGCCTGGCAGATTCGAACTGCCAACCCTTTGGTTAGCAGCCATGGCACTTAACCACTATGCCACCAGGGTTTCCAAGTGGCACCCATGTCTTTGGAAGATTTTCCCCCAATTTTTATGATGCCTCCTCCTTTGTTTGGTTGGTCACCTCTTCTCATTCTTGTTTTAAATTTGTGCCTTCTTGTGATGATTTTATCCTTTGTTGACTGTGCCAAGTGCTAGGAGTATGGATGTTAGAGGTTTAATTCCTGTCTTCAAGATTCTCAGAGTCTAGGGAAGGCAGAAGGAGAGACAGGCACGCAGAATTATGAGAGCTTAAAAAGCCAGACCAGTGGAGTATTTTTCAAAGAACAAACATAAAGGATTGGAATGCCTGAGCTCTGGGGGTGCCTTTTACATAAATGATGATGGGAATGTTGCACCCTGGAGGTGGGCAGTGCAACAGGCCCTGACAAGCATAATCCCTAGGCCACAATTGTGGTCCTTGGGTGACTCCTGGAAATGGTACCAGGGTTTAGAGAAAGAGATGACCACGGGAGCCTGGAAAAGCATTATAGAAGAACATGAGAAAAAAAAAAAAAAAACGCGCAGAAAGAAGAAAACAACTTTTGAAGCAGGAGGTGAGATTTTAAAAGCCTGGAAGTTCAAACTAGACCTGAGGTCGTGGCTGTTATTGGTCCTCAGTGGAACCAGAAAGGACAAAAAGTGGCAGTGCCCTGAGGAGGGCAGTTGGGCAGTGTTTATTATTCTGTCCTTCTGTATGGGAGATTAACTGATCATTTTTGATCAAAGCATGGATAGGTTTGTGCCCCACTTGATTTTTTGCTGCCTTCTGGAATATTCTCCTCCCCTTCCCTCCTCCCTGTCCCAGTCCTCCAACAGTGATGTTTATCATCTCTCTGAGGCCCTGATGTTCTTGGAAGCTTATTGTTTCTCTCGTTCTTATTGAAGTTCTAATTGTGTTGAGAGGAATTTAGGTTGGTTTGACCTGTGACGGGCTTTTAGAAGCTAATAGTTTCTCTTCAGATATTTAGCAGTAATTGTCTTATGAAGTGCTCTCAAGTCCATACTTGGAAAATAAGCCTATAATTTCTATTCAAATAGCCTGTAATGAGATGAAGCTTTTGTCAACTTCTGGTGCCAAGTCAGACTGTGGAAAAAATATATTGCAGATCTCCTGGCCCTTGGACAAACTCAAAACATGCATCAAATATTCTTTGGAGAATCATGGAGGCAGGAAAAGTAGATGACTGAGGTGAGATGGAGGGCATGGGAGGTGTGAGAATCTTTGGGAGATTTATCCTTGCGTTGTTTATTCACTTACTCAAAGACATTTGCCAAACACCTGTTGTATGCGTATGTCAGTGTTATGTGGGGGCATCAAAGGATGAATTAGAACTTTGTACTATAAGAATGCATAGTTTTATGTGGATACAGGAGTCCCTGGGTGGTGCAAACAGTTGACATGCTCAGCTGCAACCATAAAGGTTGGAGGTTCGAGCCTACCCAGAGATGCCTTGGAAGAAAGGTTGGGGTCTACTTCCAAAAACTCGGTCGTTGAAAACCCTGTGGAGCACTGTTCTACTCTGACACACATGGGGTCACCATGAGTTGGAACCAACTCAACATTAGCTGGTACTGGATGTGTATATGAATATATGCGGCCTCTCTGTCTGCCTCTCTTCTGTGTTGGTGTACCTTTATACGGAGGAAAGATGACTACATGGATATAGTGTGTTAAGAGCATCACTCATAGGGTGACCCATACAGTTTATCATCCAAACTAGGACACCTTTGGGACAAATAGTATGCCCTGGATAATACATATGCTGGAACTGTCCTAAGCAAACCAAGACATGTGGTCACCCTACATAATGCCTGGCACAGGGAAGAACAGAAGACCTCCTGGAGAAGGTCCATTTGGACCTTCCCAATGACCATTCCCCAACCAGCCTTATCTCCCTCCAGTTACTGAAATCTCAGCTCAATCATCCTTTCCTCTAGGAAGCCTTTCTTGAGCTAGTCCAACAAGGCCATGCCCCCTCACAAGTTCTCTTGGCACCATAATCTCTCCTTCCAAGCACTTATCCCTGTGATGATTTTACATACATTTGTGTGATCACTTCATGATACATCTGCCTCTCTAGCACCATGAAAACAGGTATCAACCTTGGTTGTCTTATTTATTACAGTATCTGCAGTACCTGAAACGGTACCCGGCATATATGGATATTCAGTAAACCCTGGAAGAGTGAACACCCTGAATATTGACAAAACTCTGCTACTTAGCCAGGTAACTGGGCACCTGAAGAAAGGAGGGGAGTGAGAAAAGAGCTGGAAACAGCGAGTGTTCTGACAGAGGAATCACGACGGGCGTGAGGTCAGCAATAGGATGGTACATGTGGGAGGTGCACATGGCTTATTGTGAGTTAGTCACATTCATGCTGAATTCTGCACTACCAGAATGCACAGATTTATGTGGATACAGGAGTCCCTGGATGGTACAAATGGTTGATGTGCTTAGCTGCTAATCAATAGTTTGGATTTTGTGGGGTAGGCTGGGGAGCAGTCCATGGAGAGAAAGGGGCCACATCCTGGTGGCTTTGTTGGGTTTGTGAGCCACCCTGTGGACCCTGGCCTGTATCTGCCTCACCTTCCTTTCCCTGTGTGGGGTTTAATTAGGAGAACTCCAAGCATCTGGAAATAGTCCTTCCTTTTGGTCCTTTCACTCGTTTGGCTAGTTATTTAGGGACATTTCTCCTAATCATCCCTCCCTTCTTGTAGTTCTGGTCTGTATCAAGATTTCCAACAGTTTTGGAAAAGCTAAAATAACTAGAGAACCTCTTAAGAGAGATGCTAGGGTTGGCGCCAGGCAATATGCTATATACACTGGATGTCAAAACAAGACCTGCCTTTGGAAAAGGAGTCACACGGGCAGCCTCTTCCTCCTGCTGAACAGGTGCCAGGAGAGGGGCTTTTGGTGATCTACCGTGTCTCAGGAAGGCCACTTCTCTCTAATGCATCAAGTGCTAACTAGATGACCAACGAGCACCTTATAGCTCTGAGAGTTCACAGGTTTATAAAATATGTATTAGACAAAAAAAAAAAGCCACCATCTATTTCTCTCCATCTACAGGGATTTTTTTAAAGGTGTGCCTCACTCCCACCCCCTTTTTCTCCCCTAATAAAGCTCTCTTAGTTCAGGACGGGGCTTATCTAAACACTGGGCCCCGGGAGCCTGGGTGGGCCTCATAACACTTCCCCCTTATAAAAGGGCCTGCAGTTGCACAAAAAGATGCTAACCTGTGTCACCGTGTCCTGAAGCCACAAAGCCATTTCCTTAAGCGTATGATTTGGCTCCTTGCAACCTCAGCCACTCTCACGTCTTCAGAGCCCCCCACCAGCACAGAAATTGCACCAGATAACAGCTCCCAAGTCACCTTCCCACTCTCCTCCCTTACCATCTCGCCTGACAGAGTCTGTAAAGGAAATGAGAACAGAGGCTCATTTCCAGCGGCAGCAACAAGAATTTGCTAATTAAAATGAAAAGCCTCAGTTCCCTGGATCAGCGAAGGAGGCCTCTGAGAGGCACCTAGAGGAAATCTTTCTCCAAACTAAATGGCCTTCCAGCTGGGCCCTGTTAGAGCTCAGGCATCTTTCTAACGGCGGTGGGGGGGCGGGGGTACTGGAGCTGGCAGACCTGCTCCTGAGCAAGGTCTACTGAGGCCTCGGACCCATTTCTAAGAGTTTCCACCCCTTTATCTTCCTCATCTCTGGAACCTCACACGGATTTGCATGCTTCTTCTGAGATGCAGTAAATATTAGAGGCGGGCTCTCAACCCAGTTACACACTAGGACCACCTGAGGAGGGTTTGAAAAATACCAATGCCCAGTCCCCTTGCCAGACCTATTAAAAATGAACGCTTAGAGGTGAGGCCTGACCAGCTGCTTTCGAGTGGATTCCAATTTATGGCGATTCCACGTGTGTCAGAGTAGAAATGCGCTCCTCAGGTTTTTAATGACTGTGACCTTTCAGAAATAGATTGCCAGGCCTTTCTTCTAAGGCATCTCTGGTGGATTTGAACTGCCAACAGCCGAATGCTTAACCATTTGCGTCACCCAGGGACTCCCAGAGGTGAGGCCTGAGCATTTGTATTTCATGAATGCTTCCCGGATGATTCTACTGCACAGTGAGAAGTGAGAACTGCTGTTCTCATCCAGTATCCTAATTTCTGGGTGAAGGGCTCTGAGGGCCAGAGAGGGGATGAAGTTGCTCCAGGCCCAATTTGAATTGACCTCCATGGATCCAATCCCTTATATTTTATTTGGTGGGCTTTTCACATGGGAAGGAGGGATTTATACTTGGCTTGCCTCTCTATGGCTGCCCTGTCTTCTTACCCTCCTACCCTGCTCCCATTTTAACATGCCCTGATCTTCTGTAGAAGGTGCACGCCCTTGAAGTTCCTCGCATTTTACTTGACAGTGCCTGTATTTGAGAGCCAGCGTGGCATAGTGGTTAAGAACACTGTCTGGATTTGAATCCCAGCTCTGCCAATAACCAACTGTGTAATCTGAAGAAAGTTACTGAACTCCTCTGTGCCTCAGTTTCCCTGCAGAGAGGATAATAATAGCGCCTACACTAGAAGGTTGTAAGGAGAATTAAATGAGTGAATTGTAAGCACTTGTGTTAATCAAGTTATATCTTACTATCAAAAAAAAAGCCCCAAAGCAAACCCATTATTTAAGGAAATTTCCCCTAATCATCCCTAACTGTTTATGGTTCTGGTCCATATCAAGATTTCCCTGTTTTAGAAAAGTTAAACAACTAGGGAACCTCATAAGAGAGATGCTGGGGTTAGCCCCAGACAACGTGCTGTTTACGTTGGATATCAAAACAAGATCGGACTTTGGAAAAGGAGTCATGTGGACAGCCTCTCCCTCCTACTGAACAGGCACCAGGAGAGGGGTTTTCAGTGATCTACGGTGTCTCAGGAAGGCCACTTCTCCGTCAATTCCTACTCATAGCAACCCTAGAGGACAGATTAGAATTGCCCCGTAGGATTTCTAAGAAGTGGCTGGTGGATTCAAACTGCCAACCTTTGGTTAGCCACCTGAGCTCTTAACCACTGCGTAATCAGGGTTCCGTTATTAGCAAATGGACCCTCAAATCTCAGTGGCTTTAATGCAACAGAAGTATATTTTTCATATATGTGGAGTCTGATGGGGATTGGGTACCCGTCCAGGGCTCTCCATGTGGGACTCAGTGATCCAGATTCCCTTCATCTTATAAAGTATCTTAATATGTGGTGTCCAGAGTCACCAAGACAGGACAGGAGGCATCATGGAGAACTCGCCTCTGCTCTTAAATGCCTCACACTAAAAGTGACAAGCAGAATAAGAGTTGGGCCAAAATTAGTCACATGGGCCCAATATAATTACAAAGGACCTTGGGAAACATAGGGAAGCACATGGGGTACTTAGTGAACAACACTGTCTCTGCCAGTGCATGTATGTGTTTGTCAAATTTAAAATAAATATTTTTTAAAAGGCCTATTTTTTTAATGTATTGATAGTTTAATCTTCTTACTGGAGTCTTATATTTTATTTATATTTATTATTTCTTACTATATTCTCAATTTAAAATCTTTATCACTTCTTATTCTTTTATGTTTTCCATAAATTTTGCTTTGTCTTTATAACAACCAATAAGCACTTTGGTAGGGATAGCAGGAATAGATGAACATCTAGTAATATCTGGAAAGTCTTGTTAGTTGCCATCGAATTGATTCCAACTCCCGGCGACCTCATGTATGCAGAGTAGAACTGCTCCACAGGATTTTCAAGGCTGTGACCTTCTGAAAGCAGATCACCAGTTCTGTCTTCCAAGGTGCCTCTGGATGAGTTCGAACTGCCAACCTTTTGGCTAGTGGTTGAGTGCTAAACTGTTTGCACTACGCAGGGACTCCCCTGAAAGCTGCCATTTCTCCCACCCAGTAGCTAACCTTTTGAGCGTGATGGTAAATCTTTCAGCTCTTTGAAAACTCTCATTCTTGGATGCTTATGGTATCCATGGTTCAACCTCCTTGAGGCTTTAGTTCTCCTCCCATAGTTGTATATTTGAGTTACTGGAAAGGTGTTGCTCACTGATATTTCTTCCAGGCCTGATACAAGGAACTGTATGTTTTTAAATTCACAGTCTCTGACACATGTAACAAGCCAAGCCAGCTACATCCCAGGAGAGGATGGCGAAAAACAGATCCTCCCTGGGGAGGTGCCCTGGCCTGGTATAAGTGAAGAGCCAGGTGGTGCTGACCTCCTATAGGTATTCACAGGTGGGCAGCACTCTCCTGCCCCTAGGATGTTTCTGTCTGAGTTATCCACCTCCTACCCCAGCAGCATTAGGAGTATCCACTTCGGGGTCGGTCCCTTGACTCCCTCCCCTCCTATGGGAGCATTATGCAGAAGCCCTGCAGAGAGGGGCATACTCTGATTTTTTGAATGGGGATATCTAGAAGATGAACTGCATTTGTCAGGAGCATACAAGGCAATGTGGGCTGGCTTAGAATTCTAAAATCTGAAGGGAGTCTTACTCCTGCAGAGTAGGGTCCTGGAGTCCTCCCAGGAAATCTCTTGAGGGGTCAGGGAGAAGCAGGGCTGAGATTCTTTGTTCTCAGTCCATCTCCCTACAGTTTGATAGGTGCCCTTCCGGGAGCTTAGGAGTCCCTGCAGAGGGGTTTCATCAGCCTGCAGAGTTGAGGCCGTAAGGACAGTATGCCCAGCATCATGTCACTCTGATTATCCCCTCCCTGAGGCCTCTAGAATCTGGACTCGTGTCTTATCCAGCCGCAGGTAGGGGTCCATCCCCTGTCTTTCCCTTAAGAAGTAACTGTTACTGAACTCTCAGGCAATTCTCTCACCTATTGCCTGTACCACTGTTTCTGGGAATTTTCTCTCTTTGACTGATTTTTCAGTAAGCTTCACCCCAGTGTAGAAAACCAGCAAAGTCCCTTCTCTGCTTCAGGAACTGATTAGCAATGCACAGTTCAGACCACCTGAGTGACCAGTTGAGCTGAGCTCGTGAGAGTTGGGGTGAACTGCTTCTTGGGGAGTTATCAGTTTTATGGGTAACAAGGTCTGCTCCTCCGGATGCAGTGGACTCTCTGGAGTGTGTCCCTCGGTGACAGAGATTTCCTCTGGACTTGTCTGGTTGAGGTTGTAAAGGCATAAATCCTGATCAGTTTGCTTTAAAAATAGGTTTTAAATATTAATTATTTTTTAAGAGACCTGGAGTTTAGTGTATTCATTTCCTTATATTCATGGCTTCTGATAGCTTATTTCTTCAGTGGCAGAGGTAAAGGAAAACTGGCTGCCATTTTCCTTTCTGTGGGGGTGTAGGCCATTAGGCTCTTTAGCTCTCATGACCAGGATATTCTGTCTTTCTGGTTTTGACAAGCAGAGCATGAGTTGCCTTAGCACATGTCCCCTCTGAAGGCACCTGCAATCTGTTTGGGCATATGGTGTCTCTCTGAGGATCTTTTAACTTGCACTTATTCCATGACTCTGGGCAATATTAGTTATCTCTGGGGAATTGGATGTCAGAGATGCCAGTGTGTCCCTGGGGGCCCTACTTGGAGCCATTAGTGATGGCTGATTGCTCTCCAAGGCCCCTTTCATGGAGACAGATGTCTTCACCTCCGAGAAAAATTTCTCACCCTGCTTCTTATTTTGCATAGAACCTGCTGAAGCTAAATGGTGGAATATTGGATAAATCTTAGGGGAAGCTTTACCCATCTTTCCATCCAGGGGTCCAGGAACAGAGATTAAAGTTTGTTCTTCTCTGCTTACTTCCATCTTCAAGTTGTATATTCTCAACCAGGTAAATCCCTTTTTTTTTTTTTAATAAAAAAAAATTTTTATCCTTAGAATAGCTTCCTTGGAGCCCATTTGGCATCATGATTTTCTGGACAATTGAGAGAGCCAGGAGTTGAATGATGGACCAAATAATTTTGAATTTCGATTGAGGATTGAGGATGATGGCCGAAGATGACTTACCTTTATCAGTAGTGTTCTGAATATTTTACAAGGGAATCTATTCATGTATCACCTGTGTAATAAAAAATTAGGTTAAGGAGTAATATGAACACTAGCACTAACATAAATGGAATGTACTGGATATAATAAAATGTACTGAATTGAACTAAACCCAGCAGATAAACTACAAAAACTCTGGTGATTTGTAAGAGAGAGTTTTTCCTCTCATTTTCTCTTGCCTTTGGTCAATGGATACTTGATAATATCAAACAAGTTTTATCCAATTTGTACATTGACAGATGTGAAACTTGTTCTCCTACTATCTAGTGTGATAAGGGGAAACCCTAGTGGCGTAGTGTTTAAGAGCTATGGCTGCTAACCAGAAGGTTGCCAGTTCAAATCAACCAGGCGCTCCTTGAAAACTCTACAGGATAGTTCTACCCTGTCCTGGTAGGGTCACTATGAGCTGGAATCAACTAGACAGCAACAGGTAGTATGATGAGGAATTCCAGGAGGAGTGGATCAGGCTGTATCTCTGCATTGATTGACACTACATACTTTTAATTATTGTATCTGATTTGAAAATTGGGTATTTTTTGTGAGTTTATTTTTTTTCAGATTAATTTTAGAATAATTTTGTTAAATTTCCAAAAAGACTCATATGCACTTTGATTGAAGCTGCATGAAATTTATTCTTTTAATTTTGACACAACTGGGATTTTAACTATAGTGATTCTTCTCATCTTCAAGCATGTGTCTCTTCGTTGATTCCAGTGCTCTGTTTGGTTCTGAGATGGAGTTCTGTAGTTTTCTTTACATGGGTCCTGCATATTTCTTGAATTTATTCCTAGGGTATTGTGAATGCAATCTTCTTTCTTACTGTATTTTCTAACAGATAATTGATGCTGTATTAGTGAATTCATTAATTAATTCATGAGTTCATTCAACAAATATGAATAGGAAGCTATTTTGCATACTTATTTTATAACTTATGCTTTTACTGAATTTTCTTATCAATCTTAATAGGTTTGGGGTTACTAGACATACATCTTTGTGATAATTTTGAGCCTTCATTTACAAAAATAATTGTGGTGATTTTAAAGCATATGTACAAATCCTTTGGCACCCATTTTTTAAAGAGGAGATGGGTCTATAGTCTCTCTTGAATTAGGGCTGACCTCAGTGAACATGCTGTAGCCAACAGAATCCAACAGAAGTGAAGTGTGTAAGTTTGGAGGGTAGGTCATAAAAGGTCACACAGTTTCCATCAGGATCTTTCGGGACATTCATTTTGGGGGAAGCCAGGGACCATGTAATGATTACCCTGTGCTACATGTAGATACTTTTTTGGACAACCCAACTGAGCTACCAGCCAACAACCAGCATTAACAGCAGCCATGTGAGTGAGCTGTCTTGGACATCCAACGTCAAGGCTTAAAGATGATTAACATTTGAATGTAGCCATAAGAGAGACCCCAAGTGAGAACTGAATTCTTGAATTTCTAACCCACAAAATCATGAACAAAATGAAAGTGATTGTTTGGGGCTAATTTGTTACACAGTAATGATAGCCAAAATAGCAACCTCTGTTTTTTTTTTTTTTTTTCTTGTCTAATATTACTAGCTTGAACTCTTAAAAATATTAAATAATAACAATGTAAGCATTCATGACTTTAATGAATGTACATCTGTGTTTTCTCTCTTATGCAATACATTGGCTATTTATATTAGGTATTTAGGTAACAAAAAACCCTGAACTCTCGGTGGCTAAATGCCAAAAAGTTTTATTTCTCATTCACACGAAGTTCTGTGGGTCCAGGTAACTCCCTTGAGGAACTGCCCTGCACGTGGTGATTCAGTGCTCTGGGCTGATGGATGTTCCACCATCCTATAGCTATACCATCTGGAACACAGAACCTTCTTGGCTGATGAGGCAGGGAAAGAAAATGCTAGAAGGCCTCTCATCAGCACTTAAATACTTTGATATAAAAATGACACATAATTTCTGCTCAAGCTCATTGCCTAGAACTTGTCACATGGCCCCAACTAATTTCAAGGAGGACGGGAAGGTGTAATCTTCCCTTATGCCAGATAGAGTAGAGTAGCAGACATGAATGAACTCTAGCAAATGCTTTCCATTTATTCTTTTGATTTATTGCGCTGTCTTGGTTTTCTAGTACTGCTATAACTGAAATACCAAAAGTGGATGGCTTTAACATACAGTTTATTCTCTCACAGTTTAGGAGGCTAGAAGTCCAAATTCAGGTTACCAGCTCCAGGGGAAGTCTTTCTCTCTCTGACTGCTTGGGGGAAGGTCCTTGTAATCAATCTTCCCCTGGTCTAGGAGCTCCTCAGAGCAGGAACCCCAGGTCCAAATGACATGCTGTATTCCTGGCACTTCTTTGTTGGTGGTATGAGGTCCCTCTCCTCTCTGCTCAATTCTCTCTTCTGTATCTCAAAAGAGATTGACTCAATATAACAACGTATTCCTGTAGATTGCATCCTGCCTCATTAACATCGTAGAGGTTAGAGTTTACAACCATAGGGTAATCAAATCAGATCACAAAATGGTGGACAACCACACAATACTGGGAATTGTGGCCTAGCCAACTTGGCACACATTTTTGGTGGACACAGTTCAATCCATAACATTAAGTATCATACAGTTATTACCAGCTTACTGAGATTATTGTATTTAATCCAGAATGGATATTAAATTTTGTCAAAGGCTTTTTCAGTATTTATAAAGGCGATTATATATCTTTCTCCTTTCACCTATAGACTTTCAAATATTGAACCCATCCTTGATTCCTGGCATACGTGCTACTTGGACATGGTATATTATTTGTATTAAAAACAGCTAAATGCAAGCATTAATATTTAGTAAAAATATTTCCATTTTTAAATGTGACTGGTCTGAGGTAGGGGTGTGTGTGTATGTGAGAGTGTGTGTATTTTGTCAGATTTGGCATCAGTGCTATTTTAGCTTCATAACATGTATTTGGAAATTGTGTTATTCGCAGCATTCTGGAATAATACATATAGCATAGGAATTATTTGTTGTTTAAAAGTTTGATCAAACTAGCCCATAAAACTATCTGTTCTTGTACCATTTATTGTTGTTAGGCGCGGTCAAGTTGGTTCCGACTCATAGCAACTCTGTTAAGTACAACAGAATTAAACACTGCCTGGTTCTGTGCCATTCTTAAAATCGTTGCTATGCTTGAGCCCATTGTTGCAGCCACTGTACCTGTCCATCTTGTTGAGTGTCTTCCTCTTTTTTGTTGACCCTATGCTTTACCAAGCAGGATGTCCTTCTCCAGGGATTGTTCCCTTCTGATAACATGTTCAAAGTAAGTGAGACAAAGTCTTGCCATCCTCGCTTCTAAGAAGCATTCTAGCTGTACTTCTTCTAAGACAGATTTATTCAGTCTTCTGGCAGTCCATGGTATATTCAGTATTCTTTGCCAACACCATAATTCAAAGGCATCAATTCTTCTTCAGCCTTCATTGTCCAGCTTTTGCATGCATGTGAGGTGATTGAAATTACATTGGCTTGAGTCAGGCGCACTTTAGTCCTCAAGATGACCTCTTTCTTTTTAACACTTTAAAGAGGTCTTTTGCAGCAGATTGGCCCAATGCAATACGTCGTGTCATTTCTTGACTGCTGCTTCCATGGGCATTGATTGTGGATCCAAGTAAAATAAAATCCTTGACAACTTCAATCTTTTCTCTGTTTATCATGACGTTGCTTATTGGTCCAGTCGTGAGGATTTTTATTTTCTTTATGTTGCGGTATAATCCATACTGAAGGCTGTGGTCTTTGGTCCTCATCAGTAAGTGTTCCAAGCCCTCTTCACTTTTAGTGAGGTTGTTAATGAGTCTTCCCCCGATCCTGATGCCACTTTCTTCTTCATATAGTCCAGTTTCTTGGATTATTTGTTCGCCATACAGATTGAATGAGTATGGTGAGAGGTACCATTAAGGAAGAATTAATAACTTTTTTTTTTTTTCTCTGATACTGGTTTATTTAGGTTTTCTATTTCTTGAACCAATTCTGGTAATATTCATAAATTTTCAAATCATCCACTTGATCAAGGTTTTACAATTTGCTAGCCAGGGTTGTCCATCAGATCCTTTTATAATGCTGTGTAATTTTTCTCATTTTCTATCTCTCTTTTGTTTCCTAATTTTGAGTATTTGTGTTTTACCTTGATTAGACACATCAGCAAAGTGTTTTGTTGGATACGACCAAAAAAAAAAAAGTTCTTGGATTTAGTTATCAGCTCTAGTGTTTTTCTGCATTTGTATTTGTTGTAAAATATCTTCCTTTTTCCCGGCAGGGGCTTCATTTCACCTGCCCGCACTTTCTCTGATTCCTCAGAGTGAACCTCTGCTTTTGAACTCCCATGTCTCCGCATATGTCTGCTGGTGTTTTCCTGTTTGTTCATCCATACACAGGGAGTTCTGAGCTTGCTTAGAGCTGGGAGCCAGCGTGAGGGCTGCCAGATTGTATAACGGAAGGGCCAGAAGGAGAGAGAAGGGAGGTTCAGGTTTGCTGTTATTTTTCTCTGCCACCTCAGAGATCCAGCAGCCTGTGAGGGCAGGGGGCTTGGATAGAGCTGGGGATCTCAGTGCAGGGAGCTTCACTGGCCCTAAAGAGGTTCATATCTGCATTTAGTGTCTGGTGGTACATACCCTGTCTTAGTTATCTAGTACTGCTGTAACAGAAATACCACAAGTAGGTGGTTTTAAAGAACAAAAATTAATTTGCTCACAGTTTAGAAACCTAGAAGTCTGAATTCAGGGCACGGGCTCTATAGGAAAGAGATCTGTCTGTCTGCTGTGGGGGAAGTTACTTGTTTCAGCTTCTGTAACATGGCTGTTCCTAGGTTCCTTGGTGGTCTCCAGGCGGTATCTATCTTTCCCCTATTTGTGCTTGCTTCTGTCTGTGTCTAATCTGCTCTTGTTATAATCATAAAAGTCTTTAGGTTTAAGGCACACTCTACACCAATATGACCTCATTAATATAACAGAGATAACCCTATTCTCAAATGGAATTATATCCACAGGTATAAAATCAAACAAGCCAAACCCACTAATGTGTAGTCAATTCTGACTCATAGTGACTCTATGGGATAGAGGAGAACTGCCCCATAGGGCTTCGAGGCTTAAAATCTTTATGCAAGCAGAGCGCCACATCTTTCTCTTGAGGTGTAGCTGGTGGGTTTGAACTGCCAACTTCTCAATTAGCAGTCGAGCCCTTAACCACTGTGCCACCAGGGCTCCAACCACAGGTATAGGGATTGGGATTCCAACATAAAATTTTGGGAGACCTAATTAAATCCATAACACTCCTCTTTACCTTTTTCTGGCACGAGTCCCCCCATTAGGGCCTAGCTGCCCACACGGTTTGTCTGAAGCCATGTCCTGCCGGGGGTAGACTAGAAGTATTGCTGGACTCTCCTAACTGTGTGGATTCTCAGTTCCCATTCCCACCGGCCAACTGCATTGTCTGAGACAGGGTCCTTCTCACTGCCTTTGGGCAGGTTCCACAACTAGTTTAGCACAGATATGGGATGGAAGGACTCCTGTTCCTAAATCTGACCAGCAAATTAACATCACCAACACATAGCGTGAGCCTAGGACGTGAGCAGAACCCCATCCATAGAAGCCACTTTACATCAAATCCATTTTTGTCCCTGGGTCAAAAAGATTAACTAGACAGTCCTCTATGGGTATTGGCAGAGTCCTCTTCCTGACCTACAGCTGGAGAATGCTGCATTGTGCATAGTTCTAAACCCAGTTTCAAAGCTTGGATTCCCCCAAAAGCAAAGCCTGAGGCAATGCTTTATTTGAGAATACAACTCCAGGGAGCAATGAGGGTGGGGGTATAAATAAGGGAGAGGGAGGGAGGGACAAGCAATACAAGGTATTTTATAACTTACAGAGTGAGCTACTTCAAAAGTCTGGTTGCTTGTGCCATTAGAGAAGTTAATATTGAGGATCCCTCAGAATTTCCTCCAGGAGAAAGAAAGGAAGAGGTATTTGTCCCTAGGCCCCAGCCTCCTATCGGTCAAAGCTTCCTCCATGGGGCGTTAACATCCCTGCACTCCTGAGTAGTTTCCTATGGCCATCTCAGACCACCACATTAGAGAAGCCATAGAGCACGAAGTGGGAGGTACACACCTGCTCAAGTGGAGGCACCTGGGCTGTCCCTGTGTGAAATCTGTAGAAGTCTGCTTGAAAATGGTCACCACAGCCATGGATGAGATGGGAGGGGAGGTCAAGAGCCCTTGAGGTGGTATACAATAGGTGTCTGCTTCACCTGGTCTTGTACATGTTCAGCTCTGTGCTTCCTCTTCTCCTTGCCTTTCTCTGGAATGCTCTGAACAGATAGGGTGCATGAAAGCTACAATCCCCAGCACGCATTTTTATAAGATTCCCTCTGCCATTCTCTCTGCCACAGAGATTTCTCTTAATGTCATTTCATCTCCCAGGAGAGAGAAATGGACGATTGACCAATTTTCTGAGTAAGCTCAGGCCGTTTGTAGCATGGATTTGGGAGGGATGAGTCACTTATCTTCTTTGGGGCTTCTTGGTGTCTTTTAGATAGCAAAACGTGACTTAGCATCAATCACTGCTTGTGATGCTCATTTAGCTTCTTGTGTCCTGTAAACAACGGAAGTGCCTCTTAGATTCATCTAATGATTTGGCTGCCAGGTTTTCAGCTTTTCCTAGGCATTTGTAGGTATTTTAGTGGAAAGTAGGTTGAGCTGGAGTTGAGGATTCTCTAGCCAGTCATCATCTTGACCTGGAACCAGTTTTGCTTCTTGGCCCTGCCCTGCCCTACCTCCATGGAGAAATGGATTCACTTTCCATCTGGACACATGTGACAGTAAGGCTCATTGTTCAGAAGGAGACATTTATCTTCTCCCTGACTCAGCTGCTTAAAGCCAGACTCCAGACTTAACCAACAACTTAGAATAGTTACTTTGCTGGTGATTGTCTGGGATAAAAGCCTCCAGCTCCTGGGTAGTTAGAGAGGAGAGCAGTGTGATACTCAGGCTATATAATACTCAAGAATCTGCAAATATACACCTGGCTTAGTTCTGACTTGCAGAGAGCTTCTTCCAGTTAAGGGCTTCCACTGAGTTGTTCTATGGCATGAGGTCATCAACCTTCAGGGAGGGAAATGCCTTGTTTTTTGCTGAGAATGTTGGAGCCATTATTTGTTAAGGGGACCCATGGAAATAATTACTTCTATCCTCTTTTGTATAAACTGAGAAACTGATTTATTTTTACCTTTTGAGCATTGACTTGACTGACTGTGCTCTCCCTGGGTGGATGGGCAGTGACATGTTTTTGAAACTCTTGATCCAGGTATATGGTAGGTCTTTTGGGCATTGTCCCATTCATGGCATCATCATATCTGCCCTGCCCTCATTTTCCTATGTTTTGCTCTCCTCACCTGTTTACAAAATTGGCTTTTATAGGTATGGATGTAACAAAATTTAGAGAATATGGAAAATTGTAAAGAACAAAAATTACTTACATTCCCTTTGATGAGAGATAATCAATTAATGTATTACATAGTCTTTCATACATTTATATATTCAGTTTAATTTCTCTATGCATTTTTCTTTCTCTGTGTGTTTACCTATCCATTCATGCACTCCAGATGTCTCTGAAGAACTAGTTAGACTTCATACCAATCCCCATTCCATAGACCGTGGAAGCTGAAGCCCTCCTTGATTTCTGCTAATTTCCAGGGGGTAGTATTCCCAAGCTCTTTTCTATCTCTGGTTTTTCAGTTTGTGGATGCCCCCATGTCTCTATTGCATGTCAGTGGAGACTCTAGGCTCAGTCCCTTTGCTAGATTCCAAGAGAAAGCCACTTAGGCCAAGCTTTTGTAGACTGAGTTTCCTAAAGGTTAAACCAGTTGCCATCGAGTCGATTCTGACTTGTGGTGACCTTATGGACTTCAGACTATAACTGTGTAGAATAGGGTATTCAGCATGATTTTTCAGAAGTAGATCACCAGGCCTTTCTTCTGGAGTGCCTCTGGGTGGGCTTGAACCTCCAGCATTTCGGTTAGCAGCTACGTGAGTTAGCCATTTATAGCATCGAGGGACTCCTCCTAAAGATTAAGAGGTCATGAATTTTCCAAAATTAACAGAGTGGTTTCCTTCCCCCATCTCACTGGCTTCCTCTGCTCTTCTCCCTGTCACCTCTCCCTGCCATCCCCAAACCCTGCCAGAGGAAATCAGACCCCCTTTTTACCTCCTGCATCGCATTTTGGTGACCATCTTTTGTACTTGGGCAGCCTCGGAGGCCTCACCACATACTGCCAGATAGTGTATTTAGAAAGTGGTGGGTTCTTCCAACACTAAGAAGGAAATAAATATTCTCTTGAGTCTGAGGGCTTCTAGCTCCCCTAGATTTATGGTGGAAGGCTTGAGCTCCTGAAATTAGAGAAAGACCTTAAGCCAAAACAGAGCCACCCATTGAGTCCAATCAAGATGTTCGTAGGTTTGATGTGGACCCCCAGGTCTGGGTTCAGCCACACTGGAAGGCCAGGCAAGAACCCATGTGGGCAACCAGCAGACATGTAAAGAAAACTGTACCACTCCTATCCGTCTCAAGGACTGGATGACACAGGGCTGGAGTGTCCCTCACTGTTAATACTGGTTCAAATGCTGGGGTAGCTCCCTGGGCATCATGAGAGACCTGAGTCTTGACATATATGCCCACACTAAGTTAGCCTCAGCCTGAGTAATATTCTGAAGGTATCAAGAAAGATTAAAAATATATATGTATATATATACATATACATATATATATATATAAAACCCCTGTTGCCATTGAGTCAATTCTGACTCATAGAGACCCTATAGGACAGAGTAGAAGCTACCCCATAGGATTTCCAAGGAGCACCTGGTGGATTTGAACTGCTGACCTTTTGGTTAGCAGCCATAGCTCTTAGTCTCTATGCTACCAGGGTTTCCTTCAAGAAAGACAAGGGATATTTATTTACGTGTATTTCCATGGAAAACATGACCATGGTATGTTGTTAAGTGAAAAGAAGCCCATCTCAGAATATGTCTAGTTGATGTCATTATGTAGGAAATGTGTATGTTTATAGGTGGATAGAAAGGAAAGCTTTGGCGGCACAATGGTTAAGTGCTCGGCTGGTAACTGAAAGGGTGGCAGTTTGAACCCACCCAGTGGCTCTGCAGAAGAAAAACCTGGCGATGCTTCCACAAAGATTACAGCCAAGAAACCCTATAGGGCAATTCTACTCTGTCACATGGGGTCACTGTGAGTGGAAATTGACAGCATCCAACAACAACAACAACAGATACATAGAAAGGTCTGGAATGGTATAAAATTATTAACAAGTACCTTTGAGAAGTGGGGACTTTTGCCTTGTGCCTTAAACAATTTTGTAATGAGTTCTTTCAAGTGAGTATGTGCTATTTTTCTGTTAACAATTAAAAAAATATTTCTATTTTTTTAGGGAAAAATGATATATTCCAAAGTATTTTTGTTATTAAAAGTTATGTGAGATTTCTTTCTTTCTAATTTTCTCTTGCCAATGCCATCTATTACATTTGTGGCCAAAGAATAAATATTGCAGGCAGAATACATGAAATTAACATGACCAAGGACAAAGGGACAAGGATTATTAGATATATGAGCACCAGGTTCCCTACTCAGGACCCAATATGGGCTGCTCATGTTCTCCAGGGTCTGTGGCTTGGAGGGTCTGGTGGACACTGCATTCAGGTCCCCTGGGTTGAGGAACCCTGTCAGGTTTCCTGAGGTTAAAGGAGAATAAAGTGAACACTGGGCTCTGGCCCTGTGGCTCATGCTTCCAGCTTACGATTATATCTGGATGCATACAAAGGACTCCGGAACCAGTAAACTCCAAGGAGTCAGTTCCAGCCATTTCTTCTGACCATTCAGCCAGTAGGGAGCACGTGGATGCAACTCAGAGATTAGCTACCTCATAGCATAGCCTGGGAACTGATTTGTCCCATTGTTCCTTGAGGCCCAGAGTTGTCCCTCTCTAAAAGAAAGTGTCTAAAACAGTGCTTTCCTAACTTTAGCATTTTAATGTTAATTTAATGTTTAATGCCTAACTTTAGTGTTTTCATCACTTAGGGCACTCGTACATGCAGATCCCTGGGACCCGTCCTAGTGCTATTAAATCAGATTCTGCCTGTGTAGAAATTTTCCAAGCGAGCTATATAGGTGACCCATGAACCACACTCTGAGAATTAGAGGATTAAAGTTTCATCTGGCACCATTGGTCTGATACCTAATCTCTGCATTTTTTTTTTTTTAAATTGAGAGGTAGTGTTTATGTAAAGAGGCAGAGTATATTTCCTTGCCCCTTGATTCAGACTTTGGCCATGCAACTACTTTTGTCCAATGGGAAAATTACAGACTTGACTCAAGAAAGACTTGGCAAAATACTTATGTGATTGAGCTTCCTTTCTCAGGCTCCTGCCATCTCCATGAGAAGCATATGCCTAGGCTAGCTTGCTGGTCTCAGGAGGAGGATAACAGACACACAGAGCAAAGCTGCACCAGCTAAGGTGCCCCAGGCAAGCCTAGCCTAGAGTACAGCCCTCAGCTGAAACATAAGTGAGCCCAGGTGAGATGAGATGAGCTTGGCCTCCATCAGTCGAGCCTCACCTGACCCCCAGATGCATGAGCTACAACAATAAATGACTGTTATTTTAAATGACTGAGTTTTGGGGTGGTTTATTACGCAGCAATAGCTAACTGATACATCCAGGTAGCTTGTCATGTGCAGACCCTGAAATTCTGATTCAGCTGCTGTTAGTTAGTTGCCTGTTGAGCTGGCTCGTATTCATGGTGACCTTATGTATAAGAGAATGAAACGTTGCTCAGTCCTGTGCCATGTTCATGATCGTTGGTATACTCGAGTCCATTGTGGCTATTATGTCAATCCGCCCTATTTTAAGTGCCTTCCAACCTGAGGGGCTCATCTTCCAGCACTATATTGGACAACATTCCATTGTGATCCATAAGGTTTTCATTGGCTGATTTTCGGAAGTAAGGGTCTAAAAATCTGTGTGTTGAACAAACTTCCCAAGTGATTCTGATGCCAGTGCTTTATGGACTGTACTTACGAAACACTGCTTTAGACCCAACCCTTTCACTGACTCACTGTGCACTCGTGGAAAACCCCTTTATATTTCTAAGCCTCAACTTTGTCATCTGCAAAGAGAGAATCATACACATATCCTGCATTGTAGTTGTGAGGACTAAATGACACAGATATAAAGAAACCTAGTGGATAATATTTTTTTTTCTCTCCGCCTCCCTTTTCAACTCATCCCCACCCCACAACCACCCAACCTCAGGAAGACACCAGTACGAATATCTTAGGAAAACATGAATCTCAGGGTCACAGCTTTATTGTATAGATTTTCAACACAGCCATATTACAAACATTGTCAGGGAACATTTACAAGAATAAATAAGATGGACTTGCAGGTGTAAAAAGATTACACTTCACTGTAATGTACAGTCAAAAATATATCTGATATTCATTGACCTGACATTATTTACCTTCTGCTTTTTTAAGCGAGAATTGGAAAGAAAAAGAAAAACAGGAAGAACATTGACAGCACAGTGTTGGCTTTTTTAAAAAGTTGATTTATTTTGTTTTCTCTTTTCGTACGTGCTTTATCTATCAAACACCCCAACTGTACAAGTGCAGGCCATTGAGATTTGTGGAGGAGGCTGCAAACGGTGTTGAGACTTTGGTCTCATGCAATATCATATATTAAGTGGATGTGAAAATGTCAACCTCCCTGGAGTTCAGTGGGAACCTTGAGTGGCCCTTAGAGGGTCCTAAGGGTGTCCAGTAGCCAAGACAATGGTGGAGGCCCTGACTCTTTTCCTTTGATGGGTACGATATAGAGTGAAAAGAAGGTTTAAAAGTGCTTTTGAGTGTGATTGCCAATATGTGTTAACCTGGACTAACCTGGGCTATCCCAGAAACCATCTGGTGATGAAATGTGTGCTGCAGGGATGGCTATAACCGCATGTCAACTGAGTCACTGTGCTTTTGCAACCTGCTCCTGTAGGCTTTGCATGGGGAATGGTGGGGGTAGAATTAGCTTCTGGAGATAATGACTATGGTGAGCAAAGCTCTGCTCTGGCTCCTGCGCACATTTTTACTGATTCTGGCTGTCACCGATGGTCCTGTTGAACAATGGGTCTGAAATAGATGCCTGGCTTCTGTTGGATAGCTCCTGCAATGGGCAGCTTATCCTTTCTGGCTGATAGCAGTATCTTCCTCACAGCTATGAAGTTTAACCCATTGGACCTAATTCCATTCCGAGGAGTGCCGTGGGACTAGCAGGCATTTCTCTAGCAATCTGCAGACCTGTGGAGGAGGTGGGCACTAGTATTCTGCCTGACCCTTCTGAAGTCTGAGTTTACCCGTGATGAGACCACTCTGCTCTCTAAGCTGCCAGACTTCTCTTGGGCTTTGACCCAAGGAATACCTTACATCATTAATCTTCCACAGTGCAGTCAAGGACAGGGTAGGGTACTGTGGGTTTTTCAGAGCATCACATAGGAGACCCACTGATTTGTATTCACAAGCCCAAAGGCACTGAAGTACTTGGGCAGAATTCAGTTTTGCAGTTTTGGCAGGTTACTTTCCATTCCCCTTCTTCCCCCAAATCCAAGATTTTTACTTACCCAGGAACCATGAACTGCACTATTTACCCTGAACTCCAGGCTTTCATACCAAGACCTTCCTGTTTAACACTCTAAGGCCCTTAGATATTCATTCTCTGAACATTCTAAGGGTCAGAGTCCAGATCCTACTACTCACAGCTGCTGTCAGATCCAGAAGGAAGCCCCTGGTTACCCACCTGCCATAGCTCTTCCCTATAGACCGCTTCCATCCTTAGTTTTCCCACATCTCTTGTATCAGCCCCAACTGACCTCTACCAAGCTCGTAAATGGTTAGGATGCCAGGCCTTGGGGCCACCATGATGGGTGCTGACTCCTTCTCTTGGGGCCTCAACCTTCAGGGGTAGATTCCAGGGGATGAATGTGGCCTCTTTGACAAACTTTCCCCCACCTGTTGTGGAGGTGGGCAGGAAGGATGTGAGAAAAAAATCATTTCTCTGAAAGACAGTTGTATGGCCAGTGCTACACCAAAGCCTACCCCTGGTTGCCAATAAACCAGAAGACAGTCAGGTCATCTGAATGAATATGGCTTAGACATCTCTTTTGTGCTTCTGATGATCATATCCATGACCCTGAGATAGGTCAGAGGAACCTAGAGCTGGAAGGGTCCCATTCTCTACCACTGACCCCTCTTACTCTTCAAACAGTATGTGATCTGAAAGGCAGATTCTTGCTAGGGAGGGCCAAAGCCCTGCATTTGATCACATCTAGATATGTGCCCACCACTCATCTGTCAATTTCTCATACTGTGGTAGCTTGCATGTTGCTGGGATGCTGGAAGCTATGCCACCAGTGTTTCAAACACTCTCAGTGTCACCCATGGTGGATAGGTTTCAGTGGAGATTCCAGACTAAGAGAGATTAGGAAGAAGGACCTGGCAATGTACTTGTAAAAAAATTGGCCAGTGAAAACCTTATGAATAGCAGTGGGACGTTGTCTGATATAGTGCCAGAAGATGAGCCCTTCAAGGTTGGAAGGCATCAAAGTATGACTGAGGAAGAGCTGCCTCATTAAAGTAGAGTCAACCTTAATGATGTGGATGGAGTAAAGCTTTCAGGACCTTCGTTTGCTGATGTGGCAGGACTCAAAAGGAGAAGAAACAGCTGCAAACATCCATTAATAATCAGAATGTGGAACATATGAAGTACGAATCTAGGAAAATGGGAAATCATCAAAAATGAAATGTAACGCATAAAGATTGATGTCCTAGCCATTAGTGAGCTGAAATGGACTGATACTGGCCATTTGGAATCAGACAATCATATGGTCTATTATGCCAGGGATGATGAATTGAAGAGGAATGACTTCACATTCATCATCAAAAAGAACATTTCAAGATCTATCCTGAAGTATAATGCTGTCAGTGATAGGATAATATCCATACACTATAAGGAAGGCCAGTTAATACAACTATTATTCAAATTTACACACCAACTGCTAAGGCCAAAGATGAAGAAATTAAAGATTTTTTTTAAACCAGTTTCTGCAGTCTAAAAGTGATCAAACATGCAATCTGGATGCTTGGATAATTACTGGTGATTGAAACGCAAAAGTTAGAAACAAAGAAAAATTGGTAGTTGAATAATATGGCCTTGGTGATAGAAATGCGCAGAAGATCACATAATAGAATTTCGCAAGACCAATGACTTCTTCATTGCAAATACCCTTTTTTAACAACATAAAATACAGCTATACACATGGACCTCACGAGATGGACTACACAGGAGTCAAATTGACTACACCTGTGGAAAGAGACAATGGAGAATCTCAAAATCATCAGTCAGAACAAGGCCAGGGGCTGACTACGGAACACATCATCAACTGCTTATATGCAACTTCAAGTTAAAGCTGAGGAAAATTAAACCAAGGCCATGAGAGCCAAAGTATGACCTTGAGTATGTCCCACCTGAATTTAGAGAGCATCTCAAGAATAGGTTTGACACACTGAACACTAATGACTGAAGACCGGACAAATTGTGGGATGACATCAGGGACATCATACATGAAGAAAGCAAAAGATCATTAAAACGACACAAAATAAAGAAAAGACCAAAATGGATGTCAGAAGAGATTCTGAAACTTGCTGTTGAACACAGAGTAGCTAAAGGGAGTGGAAGAAATAATGAAGTAGAAAAGCTGAACAGAAGATTTCAAAGGGCAGCTCGAGAAGACAAAGTAAAATATTATAATGAAATGTGCAAAGACCTGGAGTTAAAAAAACAAAAGGGAAAAATATACATCTGAGTGTGCATCAGGGGCGTACCCTTTCACCACACTTAATCTGTATGCTGAGCAAATAATCTGAGAAGCTGGACTATATGAAGAAGAACTGGGCTTCAGGATTGAAGGAAGACTCATTAACAACCTTCAATGTGCAGATGACACAACCTTGCTTGCTGATAGTGAAGAGGACTTGAAGTACTTACTGATGAAGCTCAAAGACTACAGTAGTCTTCAGTATGGATTACACCTCAACAAAAAGAAAACAAAGATCCTCACAACTGGACCAATAAGCAATGTCATGATAAAGGGAGAAAAGATTGAAGTTCTCAAGGATTTCATTTTACTTGATCTACAATCAACACCTATGGAAGCAGCAATAAAAAAAAATCAAGTGACGTATTGGGAAAACCTGCTGAAAAAGACCTCTTTAAGGTGTTAAGAAGCAAGGATGTCACTTTGAGAACTAAGGAGCACTTGACCCAAGCCATGGTATTTTCAATCTCCTCATATGCATGCAGAAGGTGAACAATGAAATAAGAAATACTGAAGAGCTGATGCCTTCGAATTATGTTGTTGGCAAAGAATATGATATATACCACAGACTGCCAGAAGAGTGAACAAATCTGTCTTGGAAGAAGTACAACCAGAATGCTTCTTACAAGTGAGGATGGTGAGACTTCGTCTCATGTACTTTGGACATGCTATCAGCAGGGATCAGTCCCTGGAGAAGGATATCATGCTTGGTAAAATAGAGGGTTAGCAAAAAAAGAGGAAGCCCCTCAATGAGATGCATTGACACGGTGGCTGCAGTAATGGGCTCAAACATGGCATCAATCGCGAGGCTGGCACAGAACCGGGCAGTGTTTCGTTCTGTTGCACATGTGGTTGGTATGATTTTGAACCGACTCAATGGCACCTAACAACAACAACAACAAGATATGTGGACCTGGGCAAATCTCCAGTAAGGAGCTCTTGTGTGGGTACGCATGATCGAGTCCAAATTTCAGCTAGTCTCCTCTAATTCGATTCACTTTGCTTAATTCTCTGTTCTATTTGGCTATGATTTGGAGCTGGTGTCAGAGGCTGAGATAGAGCTTAGAGTGGTTGGATAATGGGGAAGGCCAGTTACAGCTTTGAGATGACATGACCATCCAGGTGACTCATGCCTCATTTTCTGACCTGCCCAGCAGCCTGAGTCAACCATTTGTTCACAGGGAACTTGGTCCAGCCCAACCTGTTGACCTCATAGCATCCTGTTTATATTTACCCTTGGGCTCACCCATGTCTTCCATAGCATTCCTCTTGACTCAGCTTGGGACTGTCTTTGTTCTGTCCCAAGGCAATGAGATGCAGGGGAATTATTGTTTCCTTCAGTGCATCTGTATCTGGGTGGTACAGAGATGGCATGATAAGTGCCTGGGTGTTCCTCCCTGGGCCTCACTTCTGCTGCGTGTGGAACATCCTTGCTAGACTGACGCCTCTATGTGCACTACAGGGCTTCACACCAGAGCCGAGGAAATGTGGATCCTGGTGAGAACACACACCAGGGGCTAGCATGGCCATGGGAAAAAGGGAACAGATGATGAATAAACATGATTAGTTGGAGAGAAAATTATCTTCTTTTCCCCTCAGACATGGAGATTTGTTACAAAGCAGCACCCTGGCTCCCAGTGGTTCTGATGAGTTTTCCCTCTACCCCCTGCCATGCTGTGTTGTAGAAGTGACCATTTTTCCCAGTAGCCCATACGTATCCTTGGTTCTGAATATCTTTGCTGGATGCTATTTCCCTGACCAAAATCCTCCAAGCCCAGCCCTTCTACCTGGCTGAGGCGCCTCTTCTTGCATCTCTTTTTTCCATTAATTTGTTGGCCCAAGGTTCTGTGGTCAAGAAATGGCAGAGTTGGGATTCAAGTGAAAGACTGAGTTCTTTCCACTATACCCCATGCCTCACCAAGGGATGAGCTGTGCCATACACAGTAATCTGTGGTTCCTGGGCCCTGCATGTTGTAGGAACCCAGTAAGCATGTGTGGCTGAGGTAAAGTGAGGAGCCTTCCTGAATCCAGCCCTTTTTGTGAAGTGTGTCCTTAGATTGTCCATATTAGCAACGATGTGACTCCATTTGAACTTTCCAGAAGCCTAGCACTGAGGAATCTGCTGAGTAAGGCTGTGCCAAATTTCTCCTTTTCCTTTAGGGTTTTATGGATTTAGCCTTCACCATGCCACATGGGCAAGTCATCATCATTCTGGTCTGCGTCAATGGGTCCCTTTGAACATCCAAGTGGAGGAGATGTGAGCTGAGGTCAGGGTACCCCCACACTGAAGGATCTCCCTGGAGGAAGGTGAGCTGGTCTTAGGTTTTAGCCTGGTATTGGCCTCAGGAGGAGGTAGCGTGGCCAGGCGCTCTCTCTCAGGCTGGGATATAATTCCATAGGGTATAGCATAGTGGGCTTATAGGATCAAAGCCACAGGAGGGACTTTTAGAAGGGCTTTTAAAAAATTTACACAGTCAATTTGAACAAATCAGTCCATATTAGGAAGTACAATGCAAATATTGCATGGATTATTAAAATACAACATAAGACTGTGAAGAAAATGTAAGCTTACCATTGTCTTCTTTGGGCTTTACCCAGATCCATTGGATAACCTGTTTCACCCTTGTCTCTGCAACTATGGGTAACCCAATGGGAAGACCTGAGACATACGGCAGAAAAATATTGTCTTTGAATTTAGAAAAAACAGTTTAAATTCTAGCTCACTCCTTCACTAGCTATATGACTGTGGGCAAGTGGTTTCTCCCTTCTGAACCTCAGTTTTCTCATCTGTAAAATGGTGGCAATCACAAACACTTCTTGGGAATGTTGGATGAATTTAGTGACCGTAAATGTTAAGACTCCCCAGCACAGGGTCTGCTGATTCCATGTGAAGACTGACACCTGGCAGGCTGCTGCTCAGGCCACACGTGCAGAGAGGCCCAGCCCTAAAGGCAGACTGATCCCTTCTGGTCCCACAAAGGGAGGCCTGCTGTGGCCATCTAGAGGCTCACAGGCCTTGGCTGGCCCAAGGTCTTCACATCAGAAGGTGAAAGAATACAGTGTCAGGATGCAGGTGATAAATATCCTGAAGCTATCTAGGCCATAAATGTATGGGGGTGGGGTGGGGGTAGGGTAGGGGCTGCTCCTGGTTTCTCATTCATTCCTTGAATCTTCTCCAAACAAGGTCCTTATCTAGGAGGTAAGAACCATACATGAATACTATTTTCCTTTGCGGTGTGAAAGGGTGAGCCCAACCTGTAACTGGGGTGAGTGGGAGGCTACTCCAGGGTAGGTGATGTATGTGCAGGAGATTCCCTGGGCAAGAGATCAAGTCCAAATTCCTGGTCGCCAGTGCTTCATCTCAGCCAAGCACTATCACTCTTTGCCATGAAGGGTCTTAGGGATAGCACCCCATCCTTTAGGCTCAGCTTCTTCTTGTATAAACTGGCTTAAGACCTGTTCACTGCCCTGCCTTCCTGGGAGGATGGTTGGGTTGTAAGAAAATGGGGGGATAAGCTGAATCATCGCTGGCCCTTGCTGGGCTCCCCATCACAGCCTGAGATTTTACAAATTTCCATCTCCCTAAAGTCACATTTTAAATTCTTACCGTTTGAAATTATAGAAGCCACTGTCATTTTTATCTACTAGCTGTTTTACTCCTTCCTGAGCAGACTAAATCCTAGGATTTGTGTTAATCAGCCCCCTCCCTATTTTATTTGGGTGAGTGAACATCTCAGAAAAGAGCATACAACAGGCTGATTTGCCATGCCATAGGCTCCTAGAAGGTGGGTAGATGGCCAGCTGGGGCTGTAGGGTGGAGCTGGGGAAGCCAGCAGGGCCAGTGGTGGCTGGGTCCTGGGGACATGCTCAAACACACCTGGGAAGAGGCTCATCAAAGGAAAAGAGAAGGCTAGCCGTGGGGTTCCTTTGCCTTCTTTTGCTTTGAGACGCTTCCTTTGAACCTCCAAAGAAACAGCCCTTCCTTGATCAAGTCTGGTGTCCACAGACTTCCAGACAGCTCCAGAGCCCTTTGCCAATGGGAACAGCTTCCATGGTCCCCTTTCATGTCCCATCCTTTGTGGGCCCAGCAGCCTGGGTTGGTGACCCTGCTTTGTGGTAGAGGAGAGATCCTGAGTTTCTCACAGAAGCTGAGTCTCACGATCCACTACTATTGCATGCCAGCAACAAAATAATGAGCAGACAGACAAATAGATGTGATATTAAAAAGCACATGCTTAAGGGAATATTTTCACAGTGTCTGATGAAAGGAAAAGAGGTGGTCCCACAGGCCCCATGGGGAGCCTTCTCCAACATTAAGCTGAGCACATCACTAAAAAGCTCTGCTGGCTCCTTGTTGCCTACAGGGCAAAGTCTACACTTCTCAGCTGGGCATTCATCTCCTGATCCTGGCTCATGTCCTGCCACACCTACCACCATGCTATACTCAAGCAGGGTTGACCTCCTACCATCCTCCCCTCCTCACCATGCTTTTCCACACCTTGTTGCTATTGCACATGCTGATCTCTTGGCCTGAATTTCCTTTTCTTCTTTTTACTATGTGTTAAGACCCAGCTGGAATGGCTGAAACCTCCTATTCAAAGCCCTAGGCAGAGTCAGTCTTTCCTCTCGGCTCATGTAACACTCATATACCCACCAGTATTATGCTGTAGTTCAATTTGTCTATCTTCCCTAGCAGACAGTGAGTTTTGAGGGCAAAAACTGTGCCTTATTGAATTCTGGGCTCCCCTTGCCCTGTCCGGGGCTAGACAAATCTCTAAGAGGGAGCTTCCTAGATCCCAGGCCACCCTGAGCCTGTCAGATACTGTGCCTAAGTACTGGCTGGAGACCAAGGTAGAGAATGTCCCTGGCTGGCACATGTCATAGCCTTAGGGAACAGGGGATTATTTGCACAGGCGAAGAGATTAGATGAGACAAGCTTTTCTGGAAAATGGGGAATGAGTTATTAAAATATATCTGAGATTCTGGGCTTCCCAGAAGAACTGGCATCAGAGAGAAAGAATTAAATTTCCATTCATGGAGTTCTCTGCTCAGAAGTCTCTGGCTTTATTTTCTCTCCATAAAACAATTGCTTGGCTGAGAAAGAATGAAGAAAACAGTTCAAATAAGTCTTATCACCATTGCCTGCCTTTTGGGATCCCAGAATTTCATTGTTGAGAAAGTTTTCTCACTTGTGAAATGAAGATGATAGTGGATAAATAGCTCTCTTAAACGGTTCTAAGGATCATATGTGATATCACATGGAAAATGCCAAGGATGATACTTAGCAGGTACGTAGCAAACGTTGGTTCACTGTCATTCCCTCACCCCTACTTTGGGCAAGACCCAGACCCTCAAGCCTGATCCCCTTGGCCTATATTGAACCATAATGGCCTTTTTCAAGATGGCAGCTGTTTTTCTCCAGGGAGGAATTTACATTTGGAGATCCAAAATTATGCAGAAGGTTGGGGCTCCATCTGCCCCAGGAACCAAAGGAGCATCTTCAGACTACCCTGTCTCTCCCTTGCTCAGTGGCTGTGCTGTTCCTGGGTGGGAACTTTGAAGGACATTGCCAGGATGGATAACAGGCCCAAGAAATATGTCTTATAGCTACACATTCAAACTTCCCTTTTCTTTTTTTGACATAAGAGACTATGATTTTAATCCCCCAAAAGAAAGTTTCTTTTCACATACACTTTGGAAAATAATCATGTCTTATGTTGTTCATCCCTCCCAAAGGAAACCATCACGCAAGAGACACAGGAGTTACATCGTGCGGGGCGGCCAGGGCCCGGCCCCAGGGAGGTGGTCCCTCATTACCAAGACAAGGTGAGCAGCAAGACTCCCTGCAGTTCCTCCTCCTCCCCACTGACCACAAAAGCACAAAGAAAACCTTTATCAAAGAGTGCTATGGACACGGCTGGCCGGTCAGTGAGTGATAGAAGGTCAAGGCCCAGGCTGGGGGGTTGAGTACAGAATGATAGTGGGCCAAGCCCCATGCAGGGTGGGTGTGGGCCGTGGTGAGAATGGGGCCTCTGCTGCGGCCTAGAGAGCACCCCAAGGCCATACTGAGCCACACCGGCAGGTGTCCAGTGCCAGAGGTCCCTGACGAAGATGACAGGGGGCAGCAGAGCAGTGACCCCAAGGGCCCCAGTAGTTTCCATGACAGCATGGAGGTGTAGAACACAGCCCCTGCACTCCTATGGAGAAGTAGGACAGGTGCCACTGAGTCTTCCATGCCCCAGCACCTGCACAGTCAGTTTGCCATGAGATTCACAAACTTGAAAAGAACAACAACAAGAGGTCCAGGAGCCGAGAATCCAGGGGCCTTGCTTGTGGGTGTACTTCTGCTGGGGCCCATGGTCATGGCTGGTCAGGTGTAGAAGGGAAGCCTGGTCTCTCAGAGCAGCCTCTCCCACAGCTACAGGAGACCCCTCCGGAGATGCAGAACCCACTGTGGAGCATGGGACTACCCAGTTGTCTCCTTGGAGTTGGGCAGAGGTGCCGCCTCTCAGCCCTGGGGCTAGTCCCTGCCAGTCACAGAAAAGGGGGCATGGCCACGGCAGCCTCTGAACTCCAGCAGGTTCCCCATCCTGTTGGGCTAAAAGGAACTTAAATATTCCAGCGCCACCTCGTATACAAATTTATACTGTTCCTAAGAGGGGATAAGAGAGGAGGAGAGGCAGAGAGGGAGAAGAGACAAGAGAGATGAAAAGGAACACGTGTTTAATTTAGAATATTATCCATGTAAAAAAAAATTTTTTTTTTTTAATTATCCATATCTGGACATCCTTCAAAGTTTTGCCTGATGCCTACTTCTTCCGAAGCCTTCTTAGATGTCCAGCTAGAACTATTCCCTTTCTTTTTACTATTTTGTACATCAGCGCTTCTCAAACTGTAATGTGAGTATGAGGCACCCCAGAATCTTTTAAAAAGACAGATTCTAATCCAGTAAATTGAGAGTGGGGCAGGAGATTCTGAATTTCTAGCAATCTTCCAGGTGATGCTGATGGTGCTGGTCTACGGACTTGTGTATGGTCTGTCTCCACCACTGCACCTTGTTCTATCTCCCCAATCTCTTTTCCGTCCCTTTCTCCCCAGTGTCCTAGCCCAATGCTTTATACTGTAAAAATTAGCAGAAATTATTTAGAATAGGATTGATCGAAATGAAAACATAATGCTCACTCTACTAAGCCAGACTCCCTTCCCCTAAACCTGAATTAGTGACACTTCCTTAAGCAATGGGAAGAAAGTAAGACAAAGTAGGGTATATCAGGAATGGTATTTAGACAATCCTACAGGAAGGAGAAGTTGGTGATGTTGGAAGGGGAAGGAACAGGGCAAAGGCACTCAGCAGGTACCCAATAAGCACCTGGATGCTGGGTCTTCAGGTCAAGGGAACTATGGTCAGCCCCTGGCTGTGGCAGACCAGTTCTTGGGACACTCACCAGGGTCTCCACCATGTTGGATTTGTTGTTACGCAATGTTTTCACGATATGGAACACATCAATGATGTTTTGCTGCTGGATCATCTCACACACGCTGCAGATGGCACAGAAGGTTCCACTGCGGCCGCCCCCATTTCTAATCACAAAGTAAAGAAGTGAGCCAGATTCCTGAGCACCTGGCTACCCCCCAGGCACCTTCAAGATGCCTATGCAGTGAATGATAGTACTTCCTAAATTTTTTTATATTAAGCCAAAATATAGCTAACACATTTATTTTAAATTTCTCTTTTTACATTTTCAGATGCTCCCAAGTTGGTCTTCTATATCCCCTGGCAGACTCTCCAGGTTAGAGAAAACATTTATTCTAACTCCATATCAGTAGTAGTTGGGGGTGGTGGCCTGGAAAATGTGAGGTCAGACAACGGTGAAAGCCCTGGCCTGAGCCATGAGGTATGGTCTGAGTCCCATTTGTGCAGGTTACTTCTATCTGGGCCCCAAGTTCCCCGTTCACATAATGAAGATGTTAGACTAGATGGCCTTTGAGAATTCCATTAGCTTAATGTTTTTCCTTGGTTCTTTGAGGCATGTTACAGTCACCCATGGCACACTGGCCCAAACCCCCAGGGAAGGTAGGTATTGTGTGTCTGACATACTCCCAGAGTATATGTGGTACCTGCATCTTTGCCCAAAGGGATGCTCTGGGTCTACCTACGCTTTCCATAAAGAAAATAAATGGTCCCAGGTAATTTTCCTACTAGTTCTTTCCCTCCTCCACTAAGGACAGCAATGCTAGATGTATCTCTGTTAGCCTAAGACCAGCCAGCCCAGGCATGGGAGGCTGGGATGGCTTGAGAGACTGCATCCTGAAATAACATATTTTTACTTGTACACTGTGGTTTAAGCCAGACCCTTGTGATCTGGAGCATAGCGATAGGGGGTTCTTGGTAGGGCCATCCCTCTGTTACTGCTTCTCTCTGCAGCACCATAAGTCATCTTCATGGAAACACCCCTCAAGCTCTTTACAGAAACTTCCTCTAGGAATCTGCCTGATTTGGAACTCCTGGAGGCGGGGGAACATGGATTAAAAAAAGATACTCCTGCAAATAAATCAGGCTAAAAAACAAACACATGACAAACAGTAGAAGAAACCTCTAGGAAGGAGGGTTCAGACTTAGCTGCAACAAGAACAGCAGAGTCCAAGATGAAAAGGTGAGTGGACACAGGGCCCAATGGAGTGAGATCCAGAAGGGAGGGGTATGGCTCTGTGCTGGAGGTGGGGGCACCTGGAAGTGGGGGCACCTGATTGTGGGGGAGGGTGGTGGAGGACACAGGGCTTAGGATAGAACCAGCTGTCAGTTTCTGGGATGTGGGTGGGGCCAGGCTGGCTTGTCTGATGTCACCCAACAATCTGACGTGGGACACCTGGTAGCATCTCTTTGGACTGTTGTCTAAGGCTTAAATTCTTTAGGAAAGCCAGGGGCTGCTATTGGTGGTGACCCTTAAGCTACGTGTATGTTAAAAACTATGTGTATGTTTAACCTCCTTTGAGCTCTCAACATGTGCATGTAGCACCTGTTTGAAAGAGGGGAACAATAAGCTAGTTTTGAAAAGACTGAACTCAATTTTGAGGTCAGTGGAATGCTATCAATGCTTTCTACTGGCTCTAGAAATATTTATTCTGAAAAAAGCATGACCTTGGTTCAAACTTCCTCTAACACAACATTTTTAAAGGAGGACGCCCTCTTACTACCCGGACCAAATTGCTTTAAATTCTAAGAAGCAAAAGGAATTATTGTGAATTAAATGTTGTGTACATAGTTGTTACGGCTGCAGATTTGTTTTGGGTCCAAGGTCTTTGTATAATCCTTCTCTGTGGCCACTTTATACTCATATGGTAGATTTTGTGCTACTCTTTTGCTATTTTCTATTTTACTTTACATATAAACCCTGTTGCCGTCGAGTCAATTCCGACTCATAGCGACCCTAAAGGACAGAGTAGAGCTGCCCTGTAGGGTTTCCAAGGAGTGCCTGGTGGATTTGAACTGCCAACCTTCTGGTTAGCAGCTGTAGCTCTTAACCACTATACCACTAGGGTTTCCTTACTTTATGTTTACTAGGTATATATTTTACAATATAAGTAATTACATGGATAATATTTGCATATTTGCTACCATGACACTGCTGATCTCTATGATGGTAGATAAATGTGTTTATTTTCTGAATATTACATTCTAAAACTCTATAAGGCCTAAAGATTATCTAATTCAACATACCCATTGGAAAGATGAGGAAACTAGGTTGACAAAATTAAGTGATTTTCTTGATGTTGATAGCTTGCGAGCCACAGTCCTTTAAGGGTCCTGACCGCCACTCTAGCATAATGACATCAGGGCTCATTTGGCTGGGAATCCCTAGGCCTTGGTTATGCCGATTCTAAGGCTAGAGGTAAAGGCTCTCGGGCACCCCGGTTAACGGAGGTATAAACACCCTGGCCTTGAGCATACTTGTCCCTGGGGAGTTCCCAGTTCCTCCACATCCATCTACCAGCTCCTGAGAGCAGTGGCTTCCCCTCATGCTCTCCGTGTCCCTGTGTTCCCATTGAGCCGATAGTAAGAGATGCTCAGGAGACAGACACAGTGCCCAAGACCTTCAGTTTATGCAGAGGCAGTGTGGGTTAGTGGTTGGCACATTATCTTGGAGCCTAGTGGACTTGGATTCGAATCATATCTCCCTTCTTACCTACCCGATCCATCACTCTCTCTGTGCATCAATTTTCTTACTGTGGAATGGGGACGATAATACCTACCTCACAGATGGAATGAAATGACCCATGTAAAGTGTCTGGCATCAAGCTTATTTAATCAAATTCTTCAGGAAATAATAGAGGGGGATCTGGTCTGTGGAGCCTACTTGGTCCTGAGCTTTCTCGTGATCAGTACCCCATATTATGTCTCCTGGTGGAGACTGGGGATGACCTCCCTACTGGAACCATTACGTAGAGGTCTGCCTCCATGTCAACAGAAAAGCCACCAGCTTTGGCATCAATAATATGTCATATGACAGTGGTTCAGGGCAACAATCTGGCAGCCCTAGTACAGTACATTGTTTTTAATTCCTTAAATTACACTCCCATTAGCTTTTCAAACGACGTTGAGATCTGGGGTAGCAGGGCATGCCTAAGACTGGTGCATGTGGCCAGTGGCATCCCCAAGGATGCCTCTCACCCATCATCCTGCTGCCCTGGAGACACTTTCATTATACTCACAGGCAGTGGACCACAGTGCGTCCCTCCCTCCCGTCATACTGCTCCTGCCACTTCTCCAGTCGTCGGACCACTTTGAGCAGGGAGCGCTTGGAGGGGGGCGTGTCCCGGTAGGCTGGCCAGCCAATGTACTGGAGGTGCTGGACTATTCGATACCCATCCTGTGGCTGAGAACAGAGATGCCGTTAGGGCTATTCAGCTGGAGATGCTTGAGGATTCAAGTTCTCCAGATACCTTGGAAAGCACAGAGATTGATTGCAGTGGAAGACAGACTAAATGGAGTCCAAGCCATCTCACCATGGGGAGAGAAACAGATCATCCCTTACCTACCTCTATACCTTTACCAACACTGATTCACCAGCCGTGAATGCTCTTCACCACTGTCTACCTGGAAAACTCCTACTTAGTCTTCAAAACCCAATTCAAGGGTCACTTTCTCTAGGGAAGACTTTCCTGACTCTCCAGGGCAGAGTTTTTGTCTGTGAGGCTCATGTGCCGGAACATATCTCCCTTTCTCATTAGACAAAGAACCCCGAGGGTAGGGACTGAGTTCCGTTTATCCTGGGCCCCCAATACCAAGCACACATGTGATTACTTTAGTTCGCCATCTTTTCATAGATTATCAATCTGCCCCCTCACACTGGGCACCCGTATACCCAGCTAGTGAATTTCCTTAGGGAAGCAAGTAATTATTTTTCATTTCTGTATGCCCAGAGCCTAGCCCGATGCTTACTGGATCCAATCAAAGGCTGTATCAACTCATGCCAAAAAAGTGTGCCATAATGGGGAGGAACTAATTTCTGAGAAGTTGTGTCTACATGGTAGCAAGTGTGTCAGGAAACAAGCAGATGGCAAGCTGGATTTCGCTCTTTGCATCTCTGTGTTTTGGAGTCTTCCTGGATCTGGAACTGGAATCAGCAAAGATACCACTTTCCCAAGGAAGCGATTATCAGGAGAGCAGAGCACTAACTTGCAGCCAGCCCAGCAGGATCCTTTCACAGCCTTTATCTGTTTTGGGGAGGAGGGACATGGGAAGCGATGGTGGTGACTTACCCGAGCCATGTTACAGATGCGGAATATTCTGTGGATGATGTCCTCGTCAATGTCTGCAGAGACGAACTCCACTTGGATGGGCCCATAGCACCCAGAGGTCTTTTCAGGCCAGTACTGCATGCACAGCTGGGGCAAGGAAAGAGGTCACAGGAAGAGGCCAAGGAAAGGGGTACACATCCATTTCATTTGTCACTGAGCCTTTCTGATTGCCAGCAGGACACACTGGCTAGAAAGGCAGAGATTTACGATGGAGTTCAAACTCAGCTCCCTATTGAGGCAGCCATCCACTTTTTTGGTTGTTGAAAGATCATGGCTCTGGACAAGAAAAAGTTTGTCTATGCTGACTTCACACCATGTGTTAAGCTTGCTGTCCCTCAATTTCCTCATCTGTAAAATGGGGAGAATAATATCTACCTTGAAGGGCTATTGTCAGGATTAAACAGAATACTCTGAGGGAAGGGCAAGTATAATTTAGCTTTCTTTTTACCAATACAAATCATGGCAAATTTCCCCCATTCCAGGCAAACCTTCACAATGCTTATTGTATAACGAGGTCACGAGTAGTTGTTTTCTGTTTGTTTGTTTTTAAAGTAGGCTTTGGCATCAAAAAAACTTAGGTCCAAATCCAGGATCTGCTGCTTAGTAGTTTGTGTGACCCAGGGCTCAGTTGTCACATATGTAGAGCTGGGATAATTATGCTTGCCTTGGACCAAAAGATAATGAAGCATGGTGTTGAGAAAAGTTGCCTGTTATTTTTCCTGTTTTTCTGGAATTGGGAATTAGGACCTTCAGCTGAGAGCAAAAGAAGTTGGTTGGTCCTGAGTCTAACACAGTGGTTCTCAACCAGAGGCTATTTTGTCCCTCAGGGGACAATGTCTGGAGTCCAGTTTTGGTTTTCACAACGGGGGGTTGCTACTGGCATCTAGTAAGTTGAGTCCAGGGATGCTGCTAAACATCCTATAATTACAGGTTATTATATTCTGCAGAGTTATCCAACCCAAAATATCAATAGTGCCAAGACTGAGAAGTCCTGGTCCTAGATCATAAATTGTTCCTTAGGTTCATGGGTGTCACCAAGATGGAGAGATGGATATCCCATTGTCCCTGGATCTGTTGAGCCACCAGATGACTAGAGTTGGGAAAAGAATATTGGGGTAGGTGGTGGTGAGAGGGGAGGTGTGGTTCTAGAGAGAGACAAGGCATGCCCTCAAATTCCTGGCTCCCAAGGGACATGGAGATGGACCCTGTCTGGGTCAGAGTTGGGACACAGAGGAGAGCTAAGATTGGGGCTTCACGCTTGCTGGGGACCAACACAACATGGACAAAGACCGTGTGTTAGAAAGACCCTCTGTCTGGAGGTTTCCCAGAAGGTGTAGCTGAGACTTACAAAGATCCACCAACGCTTTTGAGAGCAGCTTAGGATTGAGTCTCTCATCAGTGGGGTCTGCCACGACTTAACACCAAGTTTGCAGGCAGGGAGCATGACTGACAGAGGTGACCACAAAAATACAGTGGCCTCCTTACAGCCACCACTGATGCAGGGTTTTCATGATAGGCAGTGATTGCTCTTCTCTTTGTTGAAAGAGAACAGCCAGCTTACCCCAGAACCAGCAACAAAAGGGAGAAGCTAGGAGCGGGAAGGGAGGAGAGAGAAAAGCACGTGTCTCCCACCTTCCTAGCTGTGGGACCCAAAACGCTAGCTTAGGGATAATATTATTTACCTGACAGCAGGAGTCAGCATACTTGGCCCACATGCCAAATCTGCCCGCCACCTGTTTTTATAAATACAGTTTTATTGGAACACAGCCACGCTCACTCCTTTATGTGTCGTCTATGACTGCTTTCACGCTACAATGGCAGAATTGAGTAATTGTGACAGAGACCGTGCAGCTTGCAAAGCCTAAGATATTTACTATCTGGACCTTTACAGAAAGTTTGCCAAAACCCCTGTCCTGTAGGATTGTTCTGAGGATAAGTGAGATAATGCATGTAAATAGAGCCCTTACCATAGTGCCAAGTGTAAAATAAACCAAATCCATTGCTGTTGAGTAGGTTCTGACTTATAGCGACCCTATAGGACAGAGTAGAACTGCCCCATTGGGTTTCCAAGGAGCGCCTGATGGATTTGAACTGCCGATCTTTTGGTTAGCAGCTGTAGCTCTTAACCACTACTACACCAGGGTTTCCAAGTAAGCACTCACTAAATTCCAGCTAGGAGTTCCTGGATGGCACAAATAGTTAAGGACTAGACTACTATCTGAAAGGTTAGAGGTTCAAACCCACCCAGGAGTGTCTTGGAAGAAAGGCCTGGCAATGTGCTTCTGAATGGTCACAGCCATGAAAACCCTAAGGGGTGCAATTTACTTGGCAACCAAAGGAGTCGCCATGAGTTGGGATTGACTCTCCAGCAACTGGTTTATATTCTAACTATTCATATGATTATTGAACCCATCAATTCTCAACAAAAATAATAACCAGAATAACAGGAGTCAACATGTAAATTTGAAGGATTCTTATCATCCCTCTTAAATAGCAAAGACATACAAGGGTAATGTCTCCAGCAGGGGGTTAATTGAGCATGTTGAGGAAGGAGATGTGTGGGGGCGTGGGGGGCTGGTCACAGGGGCCTCCCAGGCGGGACAATCATCCGCTGAGCTGTGCGATAATGACAAATCCAACATTTGAACTTCATTTCTTTTGCCATTGGCTCTCCCGCCTTGCAACCTTCACAGTAATGAGGGGCTGGTACAGATAAGTCTGCGGCTGGCCAGAGAAACTGGAATCAATCAGAACTGCCCATTAAAAAAATAATAATTGCCTTTATCACTTGCATTGAATTTTGCCTTGCTGGCGTTTGACTGTGATGCTGACGTGCGGTACATGGATCCAAGGCATCAGGGAAAGTCTATTACCCCCACTATTTTCGGTCTGGAGGAAACGTGGAATGATTTGTCTCTTTTAATAAGATTTCCAGACCAATTTCTCAAGCTAATAGGTTCGACTGTGCCTCAAACAAGGCTCCTATATTTTGGGACACTTCCCTGCATTTGATTTTCCAGGTCACTCTCCCATAATGCCCAGGGGCTGGTAAAGGTTGCCTGGTCTTTCTAATCCTAAATCAGAGCTGTACTTACACTCGGGTTCCCTAATTCATGAGGCCACATCATCGACTGTGCGGGTGACATTCAGCCCGGTGATGTGTGGGCAGATGAGGTATTTGAGCTACCAAGGACGATCAGGGTCTCCCCACGGCTCTGAAGGTCACGCATAATTTCCCACGGGAAATGGGAGAAAGAAGGGGGTGAAACCATGTGTCCTGTTCCTGGTGACCCTTTGGGTCTCAGAAATGAGCTTCGTCAACGAGAAATGTCCTCTGTGGTTTAGCTCGAAGCTGTCCTTGCATTTTGTTTGAAATGCAGGTGCTATGGTTGTACTCCATAGGTCCGGCCAGTAGGCAGTGCACCCAAAGGCAGGATAATGCCATAAGGCCCCCTTGAGGAAGACTTGCCCTAATTGACCTGGGTTCATATTCCAGCTCTGTCACTTCTTAGCTGAGTAGCTTGGACAAATCTTTTAACATTTCAGGGTTAAGTCATGGGTGGCTGTGAATTTTAATGTGTCTCCTCTTCACACAGGGATCTGTATCTAGTGAGTACTCTGTAGATGTGAGATGTGAGTTATAATTATCAGGCAATGTGGGGGAGGGTTATTGAAAACAAGTGAAGTTTTTTTTTTTTTTTCCCTTCATTTAGGAGACCTTATGAGATCTCCTCTTTAGGATGATACCCAATCGATTGCCCTTGTGAAAAGTCCTGATCAGCCAGCTCGGGGCAGCAATGGAGACAGGCAGCAACCTGGATATGGCGACCCTGCCCTGCTTGTTACAGGGGAGAGACCTATGAATTTTTCTGGAGAGGGACCCGGAAGGTAAAACAGGAAGTTTAGTACAGTGTGAGCAGCAGAAGCGTAGCAGGCCACTCAGTGTGTCGTGTGACCCCTTCGTGTGTGTTGACCCCAGAGTAGAACTGCTCCACAGGGTTTTCTTGGCTCTGATATTTACAAAAGCAGATCGTCGGGACTTTCTTCTGTGGCACTGCTGGGTCGGTTTGAGCTAGCAATCTTTAGGTCTAATGCAAACTGTGATCACCCCCCGGGGACCTGTGACCCCCCTCTGTGATGGTTAATGTTACATGTCAGCTCGGCTAGGCCATGATTCTCAGTGGTTTGGCAGATAGTATGTAATCATCCTTGATTTTGTGATCTAATGTGAGCAGCCAATCAGTTGGAAGGGGAGTGTTCTTAGGGGTGTGGCCTGCCTCCAGCATATATGGATATTCTGGGAAAACTCATGCCTTCTTCCAATCCTGCATCCATCTCATCATCCTCTGACCTCTGGTTCTTGGAACATGAGCCAGCAACCTGTTGTCTGACTTACAGATATTGGATTTGCCAGCTCCCACAACCCTGTGAGCCAGCAACCTGCTGTCTGACCTGCAGATTTGGGATTCATCAGCCCCTGTTACCACATGAGTCAAGGGAAGCCTTCAGCCTGCTGCCTGATCCATGGATTTGGGACTTGCCAGCCTCCACAATTGCATGAGCCATTTCCTTGAAATAAATTTCTCTCTATACATACTTATATACATGATTTGCTGGTTTTCCTCCTTTAGAGAACCCAGCCTAAGACCCCCTCCATAACTTCCTAAATATTCAGTAGATTTATGACAGCATATATAATACTCAGTGTGTGTGGATTTTGGGTGGAAATGAACGAGGAACTGAACTTGCTCCTGGGTCACATAGAGATGGAAGGAACAGAGACCGTTTGTAACCTGAGGAGCCAGACCATAGCACATAAACCTAAAGAAATCTTGTGGAGGGAGGGCTTAAGGCTTCCTTTGGCCCTGAAAATAGCAGTTCAAGGAAATCCACTTAGCCCTCTGTGACCAGAAGGCCCCAGCTGACCTAAGGTCTCACTTAGGCTCAATGAAACCTTAGTATTTTCTTCCTTAAGTGGAAAACATTTTAACTTGCTGCCTCCAGATTCAAGGTCTTTAAACTAGTGTATGGACCATGGGCAGTGTTGGTTCTGTGGTAGAATTTTCACCTTCTATGCAGGAGATCTGGGTTTGATTCCCAGCCAATGCACCTCAAGTGCAACCATCACCCATCTGTCAGTGGGAGCTGGTGGGTTGCTAAGGTGCTAAACAGGTTTCAGCAGTTTCCAGACAAAAACAGACTAGGAAGAAAGGTCCGGCAGTCTACTTCCCAAAATCAGCCAATGAAGCCTCTGTGGATCACAATGGTCCCATCTCATTGTGCATTGGGTCTCCATGAATCAGGGGCCCATTTGATGGCCACTAACAACGACAGAATATGGATCAACCGTCTTTTCCAGCCTCATCTCTTCGTACGCCCCTCCTACCCTTCCTTTCCCAACAGCCCAGGGAAGGGCATTGTTGCCTGCTGCAGGGAGGGCTTCACCACTGCAGACACACACATGGAATTGTAATGACTACAGCTGGGAGGGGCAGCTAGTACAGTAGTTGCTGATGCTTTAGAAATGGCCAAGCTTCTTCCAGAAGAGCAGAGGAGCTTTTGCTTATTATTGTCACAATGAATTAAACCCAGCAAACCTCCGTGAAGCCTGTGTGGACAGCCCTGGAACAGCTGCCATACATTATTCTACCCAATGGTCTCCATAGTTCTTTGGGCTGTGAACAGATGTCCTTCAGGAGTGCAAGTTCAGGCGTGAAATATAACAAATACAGAGGTAGCCTCACTCATGAAACATCTTTTTCTTGCTGATGGAATCAGAAAGCTTGTTAGTCACTGGAATAAACATGGTCAGATGAGTTCAGTGAAAACTAGCCTGTGGGCTTATTTTTGGGCTAAACACCTTTGAAGCGTTATTTCAGTGCACCTTACTTTTATGCCTTTTGTTAACTAGAAAATACTTGGATAAAATGGAAAGGCCAAATATCAGAGTTTCAAAAAATTAAGACCTCTACTCATTAAGGTCCCTGTGACCCCTAGGGAGAAAAATCAATCCCTGGCCACCTAAATGCGAAGTGAAATAGAAGAGAGCCACCTCAACTGGTTTTAAAATTCAGATCATTGATTATAAAATTCCATTAAGCCAATTCTATAAAGAACCCAAAATATCTAATTGGCTTTAACGCCATGACCCGTTAAGGAAGACAGACTGCGGGTGCTTGGTGGGTGGGAAGCAAGGGACAGAAAGAGACAGACACAAGGATGGTAATCAGAGCACGGCCATACACCTCTCCTGCAGTCATCGTTGTAGTAGCCCCATGAGGTGAACAATGCCATCTCTACGCAGTGGGGTGGAAACTTACTGTCGTAACAACTGTATCAGTGTTTGTTTCTAGGAAGGGAAGGAGGGTGGGAACTTAGGAAAATACCTGTAGAAGAGTCTAGGTGAGGTGGAAGGTCAAGGTGAAGGCTCAGGGCTTGATTTAGAAAGAAGTACTGATTAGTGCGCTCAGCTGCTACTAGGAAGGTTGCAGGTTTGAGTCGACTCAGAGGCACCTCGGGAGGAAATCCTGGTGATTTACTTCCCAAACATCAGCCATTGAAATCCCTGTGTAGCACAGCTTTCCTCTGACACATACGGAGTCGCCATGAGACAGAATTGACTTGATGGCAACTGATTTACTAAGGAGAGAGCTAAATTATTCAACATAAAAAGGGAACAACTTTTAGGGAGGGACAAAAGAACTGGGAAGGAAGGAAGGGAAAGGAGGTGGCAAGAGGAAGAAAGTGGTCTGGGCAACAGGGGCAAGGAGGTGAGGAGGGATTTAAGAACAAGGATGTGTGACTTTCAACTTTAAGTCATGGGCCTTCCTAGGATATGACCCCATTTTGCTGCAGTCCATCAGTAAAGCCTGAGCTGGAACTTAGAAGCGAGCACAGAAATGTGGCCCCTTTGAATTCCTAGAAATCTTGGGGGTGAGCAGAAGTCTCCCCCCAGGATGTAAATCTCCAGTGATAGAGTGAACTTGGCTGACATTGGGTCACACTTACCTAACAGATGAAAACATTGAGACTTGGAGAAGTTAAGAAACTGGCTCAAGGCAACACAGCAAGTAAATGGCAAGGCTAGAACTTGAACTCGGGTCTCTTGATCCCAGACTTTTTACTCTACGTTTACCCCCACTATTCATTCCAGTGCAGGTAGAAACAGAGGCACAGGCCCTTATAAAATCAGACCTGAGGTTCCCTGAGACACAGACGTGGACATTCTGTGTATTTTGCTAGCATATTAGGCTGTGTTTTCACAGGCTGAGATACAAATGAGAACATCAATGTTGGCTATTTTCCCTGCAGACACAGCGATGGGAAAAGACAGCTTTGAAATACCACCCCCGCTTTTATTCTGGGAAGAGGAAGAGCTTGTCTCTTTGACTTCCAGAAGCTCCGTGGGAATACGCCATATTCCTTCCCCTTGTTCTTGGTCCTGTCCACTCTCACCTTTCCACCTGGCTTCACATAGTTTGAATTCTCCGGCTTCCCATGGCAGAAGACTCGGAACTGGGCAACTCAGCTTTCATTCGAACTTTAAGGTAAGGAAACATGCCTTCCTGCTCCCTACACCCAGGTGCCAGCAAATTAGTGATTGCCAGTTACTGGGACCTGGAAGGGAGCCCCTGGATGGCACAAACAGTTAAGCACTTGGCTACTAACCAAAAGGTTGGTAGTTCACATTCACCAAGAGGAGCCTTGGAAGAAAGGCCTGGAGATCTACTTCTGAAAAAATCACAACCGTTGAAAAGCTGATGGAGCACAGTTCTACTCTGAAATACATAAGGTTGCCATAAGTTGGAATCAACTCAACTGTGTGTGGTTTTGTTTCTGGGGCCTGGAAATCCAGTTGCTTAGATGATGGTAAAAATCGTTACCATCCTGGCAGGCGGTCCTGGGCTTGTGTTGGTGATGGGCTATGTGATTTTGGACAAATCTTTCCCCCTGCCTGGGCCTCAGCTTCCTGATTTGCAAAATGGGGGTGAAGTAGATCTGGGTCAGATGAGTGATTTCCAAAGTGGAGTGCATACAGTTATCAAGAGAGGACAATGAGCTATTTTGAAAGTCTTTAAAAGCCAAGGGAGGCTGTGCTGCTCTCCTGGAGTAGAGGACACCACGTCTCTGGCTTTGAGCTAGAATTAGACCATCTCATTGTGGTAGTTCTGCATATGATATGACCTGCAGATCAAAGTTCTCTGGGAGCCATTATGTTTATGGAGAAAATCAACTAATTATTATTTTGTAAGTACAGTTAGAAATCAAAGCTTTCAAAAATAGTGGGTCCATAGAGGGATTGCAAGAGACTGTTGTCCGGTATACTGCACGAAGATGAGCCCTTTAGGTTGGAAGACACTCAAAATACACTTTGGCTACAACAATTGTGAAGATGGTGCAGGACTAGGCAATGTTTTCTTTTGTTGTACATGGGGTCATCATGAGTCATAGCAGACTTTTGATAACTAACAACAACAAAGATTTAGCAGGGTAAATGGTGCTCCCCAGAATCAGTGGGAAATAAAATACTGAGAAACTCAGGTGATATACCAAGTACAGCCAATATAATAAATGAACAGAATATTCAAGGCATGTACCTATGTGGAAGCAACTGAAGTAAGGTTGGACCTCATTAACCCCCAACCTTCCTCTAGGCTGATGGGGTGGTGTGCAGTGGTCATCTCCTGCTACATTCCCCCATAGCTTCCCACAGAGCTTGAGGGCAATATGACATGTCCCCTGGACACTGGCTATTCTATCCTTTCTGCTTCCTGGTCAGCTTCTTCCTCTTGATTCTGGGAGGGGATGGTCACCTGTGGTTCTGGACATCAGGCAGCCTCTTGGTTGTTCTGAGCCTTGCAAAGTGCTCCTCCTGGTAGTGACCTTGGCCCTAGCAGGGAGAGTTAAATGCTGGCTCTGAGGCCACATGACATTTCTGGAGTGTCCTGCCACTCGAGGTCTTGCTGAGATGATTCTCTCTGAAGGTGATTCCATTCTGTCTGATACTAAAGAGAGCCTTGGAGGTGGGGATCACTTGACTAGAAGCCCGATCCATGAGGATGGGGAGTTTTTTTGGTGCTATTTTTATCTCTGTCATGCCTAGGTTTGTGCCTGGCACATGATAGGTTCTCAATAAATATTAAGTTGATGAAGGAATGATTGAATGAAGCCCAGAAGGTATGCTCTTTGACTTGTGAAAGACCTCCCCCTGGGTCAGCAAGACTGCATACCATTGGTGCTATGGACATGTATCTCCTTCTTGTCTTTCCGCATCCTGTTCCCTTGTGGCTCCTGATGGGCTCTAACTTTGTACTCTGATTCAGACATGGCCTTTCTCCAGCTCAAACAACTTTCAATTCCAACACCTAATTCTGATTCTGACTTTCCCCATTATCTTAGTCTAACATCCTTCCCTGGCTCTGACCTCTATTCCTCTGGATCTGAATTTATGGTTTTGACTTTTATTACCTGTATTACCAAAAACTTAGCAGCTTAAAACAATACAAAGTTATCTCAGTTCTAGAGGTTAGAAGACCAAAATGAGCCTTAAGGGCTTAAAGATGTCAGCAGGGCTGGGTTCTTTTCTGGAGTCTCTGGAGGAGAATCCATTCCTTGCCTCTTCCAGCTTCTAGAGGCTGTCTACATCCCTTGGCTTGTGGCCACATCACTCCAATCTCTTCCGTTGCCTTCTATTAACTCTGATCCTCCTGCCTCCCTCCCATAAGAACCCATGTGATTGTATTGGGCCCACCTGGGTAACCCAGGCTTTTCTCTTCATCTCAAGACCCTTAACTTAATCACACCTGCAAAGTCCTTTTTGCCATGTAAGGCCACATAGTCACCAGTTCCAGGGATTAGAACGTGGACATCTTTAATTAGTTGCCTTTGAGTCAATTCTGGGCTCATGGAAATGTCGTGTGTGTCATAGTAAAACTCTGCTCCATAAGATTTTCAATAGCTGATTTTTTGAAAATAAATCACCAGGTCTTTCTTCCAAGGTACCTCTGCATGGACTTGAACCACCAAGCTTTTGGTTAGCAGCCAATTGTATTAATCATTTATACTGCAACGGGACTCTATGGACATCTTTAAAAAAAAAAACAAAAAACCCCATTGCTGTCAAGTTGATTCTCATAGTGACCCTATCTCTGGGGGCCCATTTTTCTGCCTAGCAGAGAATCCCACCCCATGGCTGGCATGGAAGATCTCCTGCATTTTCTAAATAACATGGGTGGGTACGGCAGGGCTTCTTTCTCTTGTCTGCTCCCCATGGTTTCTGGCCTATCCACAGAGCCCACAAAGATGAATGAGAGCTTGTCAATGCTGGTGGACTTGGTTGAAAAGTTTCTTTCTGATGGGCATGGGAAACTACAGTGTGGTTTGCTAAATGTTGTGGTTCTGGGACTGTGTCCAACTAACCTGACCACAGGCCTCTGGAGCAGGGCTTTGAACAGGTTGTTCCAGTTTAAACCCCTGCTGAAAATTTGCATTTTTTCAACAAGTTCCCAAGTGATACTAATGTTGCTGGTTAGGGACCAAGTCTTTTTTTTTTTTAATTGTCCTTTAGATGAAAGTTTGCAGAGCAAATTAGTTTCTCATTAAACAATTAAAACATATATCATTTTGTGACATTGGTTGCCAACCCATTGATGTGTCAGCATTCCCCATCTGAACCTTGGGTCCCCTATTTTCATTCAGCCAGCTTTCCTGTCCTCTCCTGCCTTCTCGTCCTTTTTCCTGGGCTGGTGTACCCATTCAGTCTCCTATACGTGGTTGAGCTACATGTGTTATTGTTCATAGTCCTGTCTAATCTTTGACTGAAGGATGAACCTCAGGAGTGACATCAGTACTGAATTAAAAGAGTGTCCAGAGGCCATATTTTAGGGGGTTTCTCCAGTCTTTATCAGATCACTAATTCTGGTCTTTTTTGTGAGTTTGAATTTTGTTCTACATTTTTCTCCAGCTCTGTCTGGGACCCTCTATTGTGATTCCTGTCGGAGAAGTTGGTGGTGGTAGCTGCGCACCATCTAGTTGTGCTGGATTCAGTCTGGTGGAGGCTGTGGTAATTGTGGTCCATTAGTCCTTGGGACTAATCTTTCCCTGTGTCTTTGGTTTTCTTCATTCGCCCATGCTCCACACAGGGTAACACCAGTGGAGTATTATCAGATGGCTGCTCACAAGCTTTTAAGACCTGGTTAGGGACCAATTCTGAGAACTACTAGTAGAGAAAACCCAGTGCTGTAGAGTTGATTCTGACTCATGGCAACTCTACAGGACAGAGTAGAACTACCCCATAGAGTTTCCAAGGAGCGCCTGGTAGATTCGAACTGCCGACCTTTTGGTTAGTAGCCAAGTTCTTAACCATTGTGCCACCAGGGCTTCACTTGTAGAGCAGTGGTTCTCAAAATTTATTATACATAAGAATCACCTGGGGATCTTGCTAAAATGTAGATTCTGATTCAGTATATCTGGGGGGGAGAATGCAAATTCTCAGCAAGGGTTCAAACTGAGATGAACTAGTTCGAAGCCCTGCTCTGGAGTCCTAAAGAGTTAGAAAAGTTTCTAGGTCAAATGCAACTGCTTTGAGCATCTTTATCTCAAGCCCCCACTGATCATAATTATCTCTAAATAGCAGTAAGTGTGAAGAATGGAAGAATATTTGTGGTTAGAGATAGCTGATTGAATGAAGTAGTATAGAATTCTGAATTGAGGCAGATCTGGACAGTAGTGCAAGAAAAGAAAGCACTCTGAGAGTTCATGTCCTCCCCTCGCCCTTCATTTGCTGCAGCTTACAGGTAGCTCTACTATAACCCTCAACACAAGCTGGTACAGTCCCCAAGCAGATCACTAGGTGTGGCATTGGTCCTCTAAGGAGCAATTTAGTGAATCTAACGAAGGCCTGTCCGTGTTGCAGGGCTAGCCTCAGCCTCAGGTTGCCTTGGCATGGGCACGCTGGCAGACAAATGCTGATGGCACTTCAAAGAACCACCCCTCCAGGTGCCGAGGGCAGCTTTTCTGATGTTCACGCTGAGTCATTGTTTATTTTCACAGGGCGCCCAGCTGCTGCAGTGATGATATTTATATCAATAAGTGCTCTATTCATCTGCCAGTTTCAGGGGCTGCTTGCCAGCTGCATATGGCAGCCAATCTCGGAGCACTCCTGAGCCTGATGTTTTTGCATTTAGGGAATCAACTCTCAAAGGCAATATCAACATCTGGGGCTGAGAGATCTTCGCTGACTTAGGACCTACCCTGGAAGGGGAGAGATAGTCAATGACCTTGACCTTTGCCTCTCCGTATGTCCCAAAGTAATGTTCTCTGAAGCTCTTCCTCTGTGCCTGAGCTCCAGTTTTGCAAAAACAGATGTGGAGAAAGGGAAGAGCAGACAGGCTTTCAGAGACTCCACTTTACTCGTGAAGTCATGGAGCAGAGTTCACTGTTTTACCTTTTCAGGCAAAGGAATAGGGTGGCGGTGGCTTCTGGCTCTGGAACTCTGCAGGGGTCTTGGTTACATGGGGTTCCATTTATTTTCAGTTATCTAAATTGCCAATCTTCCATTGTTCAGGCCCTAAACCTTGGAGTCATCCTTCATTTCTTTTTTTCTCTCACATCCCATATTCAATCTGTCAGGATATATTGTTGGCCCTACTTGCAAGATATATCCGGAATTTACTCCATTGCTACCACCCTGCTTCTAGCCACCATCACCTGTGGCCTGGATTCTTGGCAGTTGCCTCCTCTCTGGTCTGTCTGCTTCCACTCTTAGTAACCACCACCCTTCCCACATCCAGCAGTCTATCCTCAACACAGCAGCCAGAGGAATCCTTTAAAAAACAGCCAAGTCATATCACTCCTTTGCTCAAAACCTTTCAATGGCTCCCCATTTCTCTCACCTCCAAGGCCCTCCATGACCTGGCCTTGCTATGTCTCTGACCTCACCTTCTACTGCTCTCCTTGCCTTACTCTCTCTGTTCCAGTCACAGTGGCCTCCTTGCTGTCCCTCAAATTTGCCAGTGTGCACCCCACCGTGAGACCTTGTTCCCACTGCTAAGGACATTCTCATTTTTCTCTGAGATAGTCACGTGGAGCATTCTCTCACCACCTTCAAGTCTTTGTTCAAATGTTACCTTCTCCATGAGGCCTACCCTGACCATTCTATTAAAACTTCAACCCCTGCCCCGACCCCAGCCCCAGCCTTCCCGATCTTCATTATTCTGCCTGCCTATTTTTCTTTTCCCGTAGCACTCGTCAGCTTCTAGTGTATAATTGAGTACATTACAGATTGTCTGTTGTTTATTGTCTATCCCACCGTTTAGAACAGAAGTTGTATGAGAGTTGAGATTTTTTGTTTTGTCTTATTCACAGATGCATTCCAAGCACCTAGGACAGCTCCTGGCAAATAGCCGCGGCTCAGCAAATACGGGTTAAATGAATGAACTGAATGTCTCTTGAATGGCTCTCACTGGCACATCCCAAGCTGCACTCAACTTCATTCCCTCCTAACCTGCTCTTCTTCTCTCTGCCTTCCTCTTGCCTTCCTGCTTTACTCTCCCAGTTCCTCTCCCTACCCTTCTCCTGCTCCTCTTCCTGCTTCCCCATATTGGCCAATTCCATCCTGGACACCTGATTACCCAGACTAGAAACCTTGCCATCATCTGTGACTTCTTCTCATTCAGCTCCCGCATCCGACTGTTTCCTAGCCCTTGTGGACTTGGCCTCTGGAAAAATCTTTACATCCAGCCCCAGTCCCCCCAACCTCCTGCTGACTTCCCCAGATCCAGTCATCTCCTTTATTTTCTGCACATTCACAACACGCTCTGCCTCAATCTTCTGCTTTCCAGGCTTTTCCTCTGGTCTTTCTTCCTCACTGGTCCCCAGACTCAGCTTTCTAACAGGAAATCTGGTGCTGCTATGGCACAGCTTACGCTCTCAGGATCCCTCCTCCCTGCACAGGCAGTATTTTCTGAGTTCCTAGGAACCCCAGGGGTTCCACAAAGGCACCCGGAGTGACAGACTTTCCCAAGGGCACCATGAGGGATCAAAATCCCCAGACCCCCAATGTCTGCTGCTGTACAAGAAGCTCTCGATCATACCAGCTTCAGATACTGGGCTTTCAGGGAAGCCTTTATTTGAAGAAAGGATTCTATTGGTCAAAAAAGTAAATGCCTGACACTAACCATGCTACCGGACAGGCCCAAGCTTCTTAGCTTGGCATATGAGGCCCTCTGCAAGCAGGGCCCTGTTGCATTTTCCAGCCTCACCACCCTCTCCTCCTCTATATCCCCCAAGGCCCAGCCACAGTGGAACAGAAGCTGCTCTGTGAGCAAACCTGTACACACACGTTCACCCCTCCTCCCCTTTGCCCCTGCTGTTCCCTCCTCTTGGAATGCCTTTTCCTAGCTTGTTTGTCCCCTGATGCCTACATCTTCTTCTTCAAGGCCAAAGTCACCTTCTTTTTGAAGAGTTCCCTCACCCTCTGGGCAGAATTAATTGGTCCCTGCTTCCAGCCAGCACAGCACTTTGCTGGTGACCTCTATTATAGCACAGCCGCACGAGGTTGGGACAATTTGCTCCTCTGTCTCTAGCAAGACCGTCAGCTCCAGCAGGGCTGAGACTATGGCCCAGATCCATACTTTTACTTCCAGACAAGGCCTGCACAAGGTAGGTACTCACACAGGAGTGTGTTGAATTACTGTGAGTTTCCTTCAAGGCAGTGAAAGGGCTGCATTTCAAAAAACTGAAAGGTTAGTCTTGCCTCCTCCACCCCAGGATGTCTGCCCTGCCCTGGGGCTGTGGCCTCCAGGAACTGTCCCAAGCTACCAGTCCTGTGTCGGGCTGCCTGAGTATGGGGATGTACTGTAGGCACAGGATGCTTGGGGCTGTCAGACCCAGAGGGGCCAAGGCATGAATGAAGCCTACTGGGACATGAAGGCTGACTGAGAGGAAGCCAGGGCTGACTGTGGGGTCAGAGGGCAAAGGGCCCAGGGCTCAGCTTCAGGCTCTGCACTGCAGGCTGCTTTGCAGAGGGGTCAGGGCTGATGGGTGTGGCCGGCACCAGGTATTCTTCAGGCTGGAGATGTGCAGAGTTGGGGAGGTAGACTGTTGGCCCTGCAAGCTCTGTGTGATTTGGAGTAAGACCACAAGCAGTGCCTGGGGATGGAACAAGTGAGTCTGGCTCTGGGGGCAGTTAGACAAAGCTCACAGGCAGGGAAGTCATGGCTGGAATTGGGAGGGTCTGGGGCAGAGTGGGAAATGCTGGTGGTGTAGTGGTTAAGTGCTATGGCTGCTAATCAAAGGGCCAGCAGTTCGAATCCACCAGGCACTCCTTGGAAACTCTATTGGGCAGTTCTACTCTATCCTATAGGGTTGCTGTGAGTCAGAATCGACTCGAGAGGAATGGGTTTGATTTGGTTTAGGGGGCAGAGTGGGCTGGTCTGGGGCTTACAGCGAGGCAGTGCCTGCCCTCACAAGGAGGCCAGCAGCGGCAGCACTGCCATGGCCCTCAAGGGTATTCTATCCAAGCTTAGGGCATGGATCCCCTGATCCACCCAAGTCCACCCAGGGCAGCAGCCAGGGCTCCTCCTACCTGGGCAGTGTCCATCTCGTTCAGCATCACCACGGAAGAGCAGTTATAATCAAACACCAGCCTCCAGAAATCCGCCACTGTGTTAGGGAGAGGGTGCTGGGTGACCACGAAGGCGGCGGGCTGCTTGTGGCTCTGACAAAGGAACGACACAGGCTTGGTAAAATGCACATCCATCAGTGATATTCTAATGATGACGAGGCCCAAAAGGCTGTCAGAGGCCCCCGAGCTGGCCAAACAAATTACACAAAGCATCTGCCTGTTTCTTATCTCTTGGTGCCCTGGCGGCGAAGGGGACCATCTCATAATGGACCCATTCTCCTCCAAACTAAGACATTTCATTAGGAACATGTCACTCTGGTGAGGATTATCCAAATAAATTATTTATGTCTTAGAACTCGGCAAATAATAGTCATTAGAATATGAAATGAAAGACTCCACATGCAAATTTGCTTCTCTGCTAGCCAGGGTACCCTTTGGGATATTAGGGCTCATCTGAGTCCCGGTGCCCACAGTGCTGCAGGGTGGGGGGAGGGGGAGGACAGGCCCAGGTGACAGCTCCCTGAAAGGGCTTATACTGCAGAGGGCTCATTCCTTCCCCAAGACTGGAGTTAGGGCTTGGCTGGCATAGGTGGGCACTATATCCAGTAAGGCAGTGGGGCAGTAAAATGTGCCCATATTTTAGGGTCAGGCAGACCTGGGGTTCAAACCTTAGCTTTGTCACTTGTAGGCTATGAGTCAGTCACCCAACCATCCATTTATGTATGCATGCATCCATCCATTCATTCAAGCACCGCTCATACAGGGTTTTCTTCTTTTTATGTTTTTTTTTATTTTAGCTAAGTACCGACAAGTTACCAGACAGAGCTCAGGCTCATTATCTGTAAAATGGAAATCATAACCCCAAAATGAGATTTACATGTAAAAAGGTTGGCAACTAGGAGCCTGACTGTGAGCCCATTGGGAGGGGGGAACAGGCTTAACTTAGCCCTCCATCTTGGCACCCAGCGTTGCAGCCAGCACATATGAGGCAATCTGTTTACCCAGCAAACAAATGAATACATTCAATCCCATTGCACAGATGGGGAAACTGAGGCCCAGAGAAAATGGTCTGTGTGAATTCAGACTATGTCTGAAGCTTTGACTGAGCCCTACTTATCATACTACCCTGTGAGGAGGTGTCTGGAGAGACTGGGGGGCTTCTCCACTTCTTTAAATGGTTTGTGAAACCTGAGAAATTAGCCCACAATCTCGACAAGCTTTTTTTCGGAGATAGTTCCTGTGGGAGTCACAGCTGCTTTCAGTGGAGTCACAAGTCAGCAGGAAGACAGAAACAGAAACTGGGGATGGGCTGGGGAGGGAAGAGGGGCCTGTCCATCCAAACCAGGTGTAGACCCTGGCAAAAGACAGACAGGGCAATGCCTGGTGGCCATGGAGATGACACATGCAGCAGGGTCCTGTCCTCAGAACCATCTCCTGGCCAGTGAAAAGGTCAGAGGAGGGTCTGGGGGCAGGCCATTTAGTTTTCATGAAAGCCAAACTCTCTAGATGCAGAAAGCATGGTCTTTCAACCATCTCCAGACATGGAAAAGAATCACTGCTTTAAGAATCAAGAGACCTGGGGTTCAGATCCACAGCTCTATTCTTTCTGAGCTAATTGACTTTGGGCGAGTCATGGAAATACTCTGATCCTCAGTACCTCTCTGGAACATGGGGATAATAATACCCAAATGCAAAATACTAGATAAGTCCAGGGCCCGACACGGTCCCCAAGGCTCAGTGAATATTAGTTTTCTTTCCCTTTTCCCTGTCCCTGTGATAAATGCTGTATTAGGCCAGCATGCCTGGCAGAGCCTTATCTGAAAATATGTTCGAGATCTGTGCTCCTGCTGGGTTTCAGGGATCAGCCGGCAATCCATTTCATGGATAACATCATCCTTAACTGGGGGAAACATTAAAAATTAACCCAGAGGACTTCATATTTTTCTGCTAGGAGCAAAGCTGCTATGGTTACCAGATAATGCACAGGCTGAGCTGGAATACAGATAAGAACTTTTAATTTATTTATTTACTGTAAGAAAGGCAAAGGCCCCAAGTGGTGGCTCACAGGAGAAATGCCCCGTGGACAAGGAGAATACAGTCAGCGCCAGAGCCTGGCAGAAGGCATCTGACTCCAGGCAGCATCTAACCTGCTGAGTAGAGGCCAGGAGCATGTCTGATCCTTGCTTGGCCATGGAAGGCAGGGAGGGGGAGTGGGGACAAGTAGCAGACAAAGCCAGGAGGAACCTAGAAGTGTGGGTGCATTTCTGAACCCCATCTCTTCTCCCACCCCCACATATGTACATGTACACACATGTGCATACACACACACACACATAAACACACATACACACACTTCACGTTGACCTTAGAAGATTCTGAGCTAAAGCCAAATATCTCTCCCCACCTCCAGGTATTTGATATCATGACAAGACTCTTTGCTTTTGAACCCAGTGTCAGGGTTTTTATCAAGGCTGCATAGCGACAGTTTAACAAGATCCCCAGGTGATTCTCATACAAACCTTATAAGATTCTTATAAGGCTTAGGGAGTGAATTCTAGAGTGTGATCTTATAACAAGATTCTTTTAAGGATCACCTGAGGATCCTGTTAAACTAAATTCGGACTGAGGATCTTGTTAAAATGTAGATTCTGATTCAGTATAATCTGTGGTGGAAATGCAAATTCTCAACAGGGCACCTGAGAAACCAAAACAAATCAATTTGAAGCCCTGGCTTTCATGTGGGAGTTGGGCATTCCGTGGGCAGAGGCCAGGGCAGAAACCTAGAGCCCTGAGATAGGCATTGACTTGCCTGCCCTCCCTGCCTTTCAAATCTAGGACCCTTGGGGAGAAAGCTCAGGAGGAACAGAGGTCAGAGAGGTAGCTGGCCTGGACCCCAGGGGAGAGTACCCATGTTCCTGGCTGTTCTGGGGGAGACGGAAGCTCCATGTGGGCTGGATGGACATGACCTTGGACATGGGTCGGGGACCTGGAAGGGCTCATCCCTCAATTAGGCAACAGTGTTCTCAGTCCTGAGCTCAGGAGGCAAGACATCTGTGTCTTATGGTTCGAGCAAATTGCGGCGAGGCTCGAGGAGTGGATTTTAAAGTGTGATCCAGGAGTCCTAGGTCTAGCTCAGCCACTAGCTCTCTGGGCAACCTTGAGCAAGACTCTTTCACTCTTTGGCTTCATTCCCTTTGCTGAAAAGTATATGAATGAGACTAGATGATCCAGCTACAAACATCTCTACAACCCTGAGGTAGGGGCATGGTAACCAGAAGTAGCTAGAGGACTCAGGAGAGAAACATGCAAGGGAGGAGTATGGATCCTTTGGGGCTAAGACATGACATCCTGGCCACAACCAGGTCAGGGTGGAAGTGTCCTTCCTGGACCTGATGTTGAGAAGGTCAGACTCCATGTGAAGGGGCAGGAGATAGTGCTCCTAACAGAGAAGCCAGTGCATGGCCAGGATTCTGGGACCTGGTGCCCATGTTCCCACTCCATGGTCCCTTTGCTTCCTTCCATTGCTTGTCCAACAGCCATGTACTGAGCACCTACTACATGCCATCCTTGTTCTTGCCTTAACAGGAGTAATCTGGGAGCCCTGAGGGTAGACCCTATGTCTGCACCATCTTTGTATTCTCAGGGCCCAGGATAAGGCCTGATACACGGGATATTTCCTGAACTGAACTTAAGGCTAAGAGTAAGCTCTGTGGGAGGGGCGAGGGGGACTGGGCAGGCCTGTAGCCTCACTGTGGTGTGATGGGAGCTACCTCAGTGTTTTGGTCTATTCTCTCCAGGCCATTTGTGTGAGCAGAGGAGCCAAGAGCTTGTATCCTAGTCTGGACCAGAGCCTTTAGGGGGAGCAAAAGCCTTTGAGGGCTGGCATGGAGGGGAAGGCAGAATCAAAAACAAGGAAAGGCTGGATAACGGGGGCAGTTATAGCTTGGGGTCCAGCCACCCTCCATGTTGGAAAGAAGACTTTCCCTGGAAAGCCAGCTGGGAGTCTTCCCTGCCAGGGATTTGCTTACATCCATCAGTGCTGCATTGATGTAGTTGCTGGATTCTCCATCCACTGAGATGAGGAAGGGCAGGCAGCGGTCCAGAGGCAGGACATCCATGCTCCGATTCTTGTCATGGTTACGGGGCAGAAGCCCGATGCTGCAGTCCTCAGGCCGGACACGTGGTGTCACAATGTTGAGGGTCTGTGGGGCACAAGGACAGAGAGACAGGCACTGCTCAGATGGCTGCTCCTGAACAGAGGATACTGTGATGTTCCAAACTCAGTCCTAACTCCCTTATCGCCACCCTCCAAGCTTGGCCGTCTGGTCCCTTTCCCAGGACTCCTGCTTAGACCTATTTCTCTTCTGTGGTGATGATCTATAATCACCAGTGAGCTGAGAGCCTCTGCCAGGGGCTGTGTGACACCTCTAAGATGGCCAGGCAGTGGGGGCAGCATTCCTACACACAGGCACACCCACTCCCAACACCTGCCAACCATTCACGTCAAGTCATTCAACTCAGTCAGTGCTGCACTAAAGGCTGAGTGGCCAGGAGGTCATATGCTCACTGCTGTAGAGTCAATTCTGACTCATAGCATCCCTATAGGACAGAGTAGAACTGTCCCATAGAGTTTCTAAGGAGTGCCTGGTGGATTCAAACTGTCGACCTTTTGGTTTGCGTTTGTAGCTCTTAACCACTATGCCACCAGGCTTTCCAGAGGTCATATGGTAGGTAATAAAAAAACCCACTGCTGTTGGGTCAATTCTGACTCATAGCAACCCTATAGGACAGAGTAGGCAGAGTTTCCAAGGCTGTAATTTTTATGAAAGCAGACTGCCACACCTTTCTCTCATGGAGCGGCTGGTGAATTTGAACCACTGAACTTTAGGCCAATTGCTTCAACCGCTGTGCCACCAGGGCTCCTATGGTAGGTACTGGGGGTGGGAAAATCTCTAATAAGTGTTAAACATCACTTGAAGCATTATGGAGCCCTGATGGAGCAGTGGTTAAGAGCTATGGCTGATAACCAAAAGGTTGGCAGCTCGAATCTGCTAGCCGCTCCTTGGAAATTCTATGGGGCAGTTCTACTCTGCCCTGTGGGGTTGCTGTGAGTTAGAATCAACTCAATTGGTTTGGTTTTATTTCTGAAGCATCATAGAATGTTGAAAATGGTTTTGCCAGCATTCTTCTCAAAAGAATGCTGTTCAAGGGTAGAAGGATATTTAGACAAGCTTTTCAGAATAGGTGGGAGATCCCCAAGTGGCAAGCTCTAGTGGATCTGGAAATTCACAGGGCTTATGTTTTTATGTTCTGCAGAGCAAGTTTTCAAGTTTGGGGACAGAGCCAAACTGCTGTAGCCAATAGAGGAGATGCCATGTGCCGCCACCAAGAGTCCTTTTCCTTCACCCTTCCCTCACTCTGCGCTCTGCTTCTAGTCCAAATCAATAAAGACTATTTGTTTGAAGGGGCACTAAGGTATTAGCTTGTTTGGGGTATCTGCCCATGCAACCATGGACCCAGCATTGTCCCCTTATGCCCTGGCTTCCCAGAGCTTCCTTGCTTCCTCCTGCCTGGTTCTCAGCTCCCGTTTCCCAGATTTAACCCTGGCACTAGCCTTGGGACAAAGTTAGGCTCTGGCTTTGCCTTCCCTAATGATTTATGTCTAGGTCTCTCGGACCAAAGTTGCCACAATTTTGGCCCTGTGGGGCCCAATGTGTGCATCTGCCGTGCCTGAGCGGTGCTCCAGGACGATGCTTCTCAAAGTTCAGTATGCATACAACCCCCCCAGAGATCTTGTTAAATTGCAGATTTTCATTCAGGTGGAACCCCAGATTCTGCAGTTCCAACAAGCTCTCAGATGATAGCGATGCTGCTGGTCTCTGGACCACACTTCTAGTAGTGAGGCTCTAGGACACACTCCAATTGTACAGAAGTACTGAGAAAACTTGAGTCCCTCCAGGGATGGAGAAGCATTCACACCTGTGTGCATGAACTTGTCTCCATCCATGACCTGGACTAGAATTAAATAAAACCTCAGTTCAAAAACATACACAATCATAGATAAAAACAAACTCCAGCAATCACTGAGTGATTGGTTAATAGCTGCTCGTGGCTGTGCATTTTATGTTCTGAAATTCATTCTGCAGCTGCCTAGAGCTGCAGACACTGAAAGCATATAGACGTGTCCGTTCTCACAAAGAGGTTCCATAAGTGTGTTCTGTGCCACCACAGTCGGCTGGGACAGAGTCTGGGGTTGGCTCATACCTGAAATTCATCTTTGATTTGGCTAGAGTTGGTCTGGGGGTCCAGCCTGCTGATATTGTAGTAGAGAGAGCGGAACTCACACACGGGGATGGCAGTGTTGCCACAGAGACATGCTTCTAGGATGGCGTCGTGCACAAAAACGTATTGCTCCTGCAAAGCCAAGGGAAGAGGGAATGGGATGCCGGGTAAGAATGGTGATCTGGGAGCTCGCTGTCTACATTTAAGTCCATTCGGTGAAGGATGGGCATGATTTGTATTGCAGAAGCCCTGCTTTCTATTCTGTGATCCAAGGGGGCAAGTTTCTATGTTTCATAGTGACCACCTGAGCTATGGTGAGTTTTATCCCATGGTTAAGATTGAACACATAGTCACTGATAAAAATTATAAACTATTGGACATGTGGGAACAGGTCCTCTTGGTGCCCTGGCCCTCAGCTTTCACCTCTACATGATGAAGACTGCTGACTACAAATACCTGAGATTCTGTGCTAAGGGCTTCCTTTCTAGTCCCAGGAGCACCCTTGAGCTGTGTGGAGGGTGTCAGCAGGGCAAAAGAGTCAATGCCCCTGGAAGTAGCCCTCAACCAATGACAGATGGAAAGTTGAGGGATAAATACCTCAGCTCTCTCTTCCCTTAGGTAGGATAACTTGGAGGTACATGTTCCATACTATTTCCCAGGATTTCCCATCAGGATTGAGCTCTGACTGCCCACAGTGTGAAACAACTTGATACAGCACCCTTTATTGATTTCCTTCCATTCTCTGTCTCACTTCCCCTCTCACTATCCAGTGTGTCCTGGGATGGCCTCCCAATTAAAGTACCTGCCCTCAAATCCTTGCCTCAGGGTCTACTTTTGGGAGAACCTAAAACATGTGCTGCACCCTTTCCCAGCTCAGTTCTTTGCACATACTATTCTCTTCCTCTGAAACACTACTGCCCCTTTTCTATGCCTTCAATGTCTCTTTCCCTTTGGATAGTCTTCTCTAAATCCACCAGCAGAAGTTGTTGCTTTTACTCTAGGCCTTTAATAAATGTTTGTTGAGTAACTTTTTCCTGTAGAACTTGGCCTATCTCTCTATAGAAAGTGCTTAACCAATATCCTCCCATTTCTCTCAGGTCTTAGCTCTATAACTGGAGTGAGAGGTACCCAAAGGTCTACCTCTCCCTTGAGGGCAGGGGCTGTGTATTTCTATCTTATAATCCAAGGATATTATCTTTCCTGGAATCCCCAGTGCCTAGCTTAGGGTTTGACACATAGTAGGTACTCAATAATGTTGTTGATAGAATCTCTCCCTTAGTGACTGAGGCAATTCTTGGCACAAAGTAGGCACTCAATTAATTCCAGTTCTTCTGTATCCTTCTTTTCTTCAGTCAAGGCAGGAATCCTATTCAAAGAATCCCTGAAAGTTGCCATGCAGTCCCTGCCTGGCTTCCCTCAGCAATGGATAACTCACCACCTTCCACCATTGGTGGAAGTCCCTGCACCTTAGGTCCTCATGGTTGGCAGAGGCTTCCTAGCTTCTATGGGTGGTGTCACTATAGCAAGCCATGCATTCATCCCCTCCCGCTCTTCCCACACCCAGGTCCTTTCTGTAGCATGCCCTCACCCACGGGCCTCTGATCTACCATGTTTCTCCTTGGCCAGAGCTGTAGGTGGCTGGTCAGCTTGGTCACGCAGGACTCACCTCTGTCTGCACCAGGTTGACCCTCTGTGCCCGGAGCTCACGCACGCAGTTGAAAATATCCACCACCCCTTCATTCTCAGCCATGTCGAGCATGGTATCGATGGCAATGAAGCAGCCAGTCCTCCCGGCTCCAGCGCTGGAAGAGAAGGTATGGTCAGTGTTAGGAGACTTTGGGATGGCACCAACCCTGGGGAAGAGAGTAATCCTTGCCTTTGGAGGCTATTTTTATTAGGACTTACTTCTTTTCATTTTACTTATTTAACAAATGCTTATTTAGCACTTAAAATGTGACAGACGTGGTTCTAAGTGCTTTGTAGAAGCTACTTAATTTAGTTCTCCTAACAACCCTATGGGAAACCCTGGTGGCATAGTGGTTAAGAGCTTGGCTGCTAACCAAAAGGTCAGCAATTGAATCCACCAGGTGCTCCTTGGAAACTCAGTGGGATAGTTCTACTCTGTCCTATAGAGTCGCTATGAGTCAGAATCAACTCGACTGCAATGGTTTTTTTTTTTTTTTTTTTTTGGTTTAACAACCCTATGAGGTGGCTATAAGGTTTCTCATCAATTCTACAGATGAGAAAACTGAGTCACAGAGAGCTTACTTTGACCGAGGTCACCCAGCTGGTAAGTGGTAGAGCTAGAACTTTTACCCAGGCAGTTTAGTTCCAGAGTCTATGCTCTTAACCATTTCCTCAATAATATTTGTAGCACATAACGCATGCTTAGGCAGTATTTATCCATGAAGTTTCCTAGTTTGACAGGTAAAGATAATCTGTCTTTATAGAATAAAGCATATATAGCATACTATCTTTACAGTATAATAGCATGGTGCCTGGCACTCTGGAAATGCTCAATAAACATGTCTTTTCTCCCTCCCTCCCTACTTCCCTTCTCCCTTTTTTTCTTGATCAGCAAATGGGTTGATGAATGGAGGCAAGGTAGGGTAGGCAAGAGAGAGAACAGAGAGGAGGTGAATGAGAAGGTAGAACCAGAGCCCTCTGAGCTGCATCTCTCTGACTGCCTGGGCACCCACAGTCTTCCTTAGAACCAGGAGATGAGCCCATGGTAGAGATGACAAACCAAGGCTTAGAGGAGTAGGATAGGCAGACAAGAACCCTGGGAAGGAGGCATGTGAAAAGTGAGGCTCACAGGGGCCACACGACTAACTTTTTGGCTGGAAGAGAGGGAATCCTGGAGTCATGTGCAAAGGCCTAGGATTGGCCCCATCTGCACCTACTTCCTGGGATCCTGAATCAGGAGCATCATTAAACTAGAACAACTGAAAGCCCTGAGACCCTTGTCAGATAGCAAATCTCCTGATACAGACTTTCTTTCTGATCAATACTGGTTTCCTTCTGGAGAATCTCAGGCCAAGTACAAAATAGCAAAGAACTCAATGAGACCCCACGGACTGCATGCAGCCCTTCCAAGATTAGTGCTGGATTCTAAAATCATGATGCTGAACCAAAGACAAATAGAACATTTGCCTTAACATTTCTGGAAACCAAGGCTGGACAGATTGTTAAGGATACACACTTCAGCTGTGTTTTCACATTTTGTTTTCCTCGCAGAAACAAGAGTCTATGTCTGACAATGTGGAAATCAAAGGAAATGAAGAGAAGATGAGTGATGGAACAGGAGTAAAAGCAGTATTGGCTAATTATAAATCTGAGGAATATAGGTCAGTGGAGGCAATCACCCACAGTGGTCTGGAAACTAAACCCACGGAGACCCAACCACTATTATCTAGAAAGTAAACTCATGGACATCCATCCGCAATTCTTTGAAAAGTAAACCCACAGAAACCTATCTACAATGGTTTGTGAATATATGAAAGCCATCCATAATGTTCTGGAAAATAAATCCATGGAAATCTATCCACTATGATCTGGAAACTAAACCTATGGAACCTATCCACAGTGATCTGGAAGTAACCCATGGGAACCCATCTACAATGTTCAGGAAAGTAAATCCATGGAACTTATCCACTATGATTTGGAAGATAAACCCACAGACTCCCATCCACTATAACCTGGAAAGTAAGCCCATGGAACCCATCCACAATGACCTGGAAAAGAAACCAGTGGAAAGCAGAGTCTTCATTCATGGTAAAATTTCATGGTTTGAATTGAGTGAAACCATGAAATGAATTGAGTAACTTGTATTTGTCTTGGAACACCTCCCTCCACCATAACCCAGACTCCCCAAGAGGGAATCAATAGGCAAGGCCTCAGCTTCTAATAGGGAGGACAAAGAATATTCATTCATTCCTTTTCCAAAGTCTCATCATTAACACATTTTAGGTGAAAGAATCATAACATGCCCCCCTTCTTGTAAGGATTGACCTATATGATGCTATATTTCTGTATCATATAGTAATTAAGCATATGACGTTTAGGGCCAGGCTTCCTGGGATCAAATCCTGGCTCTACCACTTCCTAGCTGTATAAACCTGGGTAAATGACTTAACCTCTCTGGATTTCAATACCCACATCCATAAAAGGTCAATGATAGGATAATATCCATACGCCTGTAAGGAAGACCAGTTACTTTTGACTATTATTCAAATTTACACACAAAACACTAAGGCCAAAGATGAAGAAATTGAAATTTTTACCTGCTTCTGCAGTCTGAAATTGATGGATCATGCAATTAGGATGCGCTGATAATTACTGGTGACTGGAATGCGAAAGTTGGAAACAAAGAACAAGGATTGGTAGTTGGAAAATATGGCCTTGGTGATAGAAATGATGCTGGAGATTGCATGATAGAATTTTTGCAAGACCAATGACTTTTTCATTGCAAATGCCTTTTTTCACCAACATAAACGGCACCTATAAATATGGTCCTCGCCAGATGGAACACACAGGAACAAATCAACTACATCTGTGAAAGAGACTATGGAAAAGCTCAATATCATCAGTCAGAACAAGGCCGGGGCCAACTGTGGAACAGACCATCAACTGCTCATATGGAAGTTCAAGTTGAAACTGAAGAAAATTGGAAAAAATTGACGAAAGCCAAAGTACGACCTTCAGTATATCCCGCCTGAATTTAGAGACCATTTCAAGAATAGACTTGACACACTGAACACTAATGACTGAACATCCAGACAAGTTGTGGAATCACATCAAGGACATCAAACATGAAGAAAGCAAGAGGTTATTAAAAAGACAGGAGAGAAAGAAGAGACCTAAATGGATGTCATACGAGACTCTGAAACTTGCTCTTGAATGTTGAGCAGCTAAAGCAAAAGGAAGAAATGTCAAAGTAAAAGAACTGAACAAGATTTCAAAGGGCAGCTTGAGAAGACAAAGTATTATAATGACATGTGCAAAGAGCTGGAGATAGAAAACCAAAAGGGAAGAACACTCTCAGCATTTCTCAAGATGAAAGAATTGAATTAAAAATTCAAGCCTCAAGTTGCAATAGTGAAGGATTCTATGGGGAAAATATTAAATGACGTGAGAAGCATCAAAAGAAAATGGAAGAAATACACACAGTCATTATACCAAAAAGAAATGGTCAGTGTTCAACCATTTCAAGAGTTAGCATATGATCAGGAACCAATGGTACTGAAGGAAGAAGTCCAAGCTGCCCTGAAGGCATTGGCCAAGTGCTCACTTGTCTATGCCAAGAAATTTGGAAGACAGCTACCTGATCAACCGACTGGAAGCAATCCATACTTATGCCTATTCCCAAGAAAAGTGATCCAACCAAATGAAGAAATCATCAAACAATATCATTAATATCACACGCAAGCAAAATTTTGCTGAAGATCATTCAAAAGTGGCTGCAGCAGCATATCGATAGGGAACTGCCAGAAATTCAGGCCGGTTTCAGAAGAGGACGTGGGGCCAGGGATATCATTGCTGATGTCAGATGGATCCTGGCTGAAAGCAGAGAATATCAGAAATCCCTTACCTGTGTTTTATGGACTATGTAAAGGCATTCGACTGTGTGGGTCATAACAAACTATGGATAGCATTGTGAAGAATGGAAATTCCAGAACACTTAATCGTGCTCATGAGACCTGTGCATAGATCAAGAGGCAGTTGTTCCAAAAGAACAAGGGGTACTATGTGGTTTAAAGTCAGGAAAAGTGTGTGTCAGGGTTGTATCCTTTCACTATACCTATTCAGTGTGTATGATGAGCAAATAATACGAGAATCTGGACTATATGAAGAAGAATGGGGCATCAGGATTGGAGGAAGATTCGCTAACAGCTTGTGTTATCCAGATGACACGACCTTGCCTGCTGAAAGTGAAGAGGACTTGAAGCACTTACTGATGCAGATCAAGACCACAGCCTTTAGTATCGATTACACCTCAACCTAAAGAAAACAAAAGTCCTCACAATTGGACCAAAAGGCAACATCATGGTAAATGGAGAAAAGACTGAAGTTGTCAAGGATTTCATTTTACTTGGATCCACAATCAACAGCCATGGAAGCAGCAGTCAAGAAATCAAAAGACTCATTGCACTGGGGAAATCTGCTGCAAAGGACCTCTTTAGAGTGTTGAAAAGCAAAGATGTCACCTTGAAGACTAGGGTGTGCCTGACCCAAGCCATGGTATTTTCAATCGAATGCATGTGAAAGCTGGACAATGAATAAGGAAGACTGAAGAAGAATTGGAAATCCTGGTGGCTTAGTGAGCTATGGCTGCCAACCAAAATATCAGCAGTTCAAATCCACCAGGCGCTCCTTGGAAACTGTATGGGGCAGTTCTACTCTCCCCTAAGGGTCACTATGGCTTGGAAGTGACTCGACGGCAACAGGTTTTTTTCTGGGTTTCAAAGAAGAATTGATGCCTTTGAACTGTGGTCTTGGTGAAGAATATGGAATGTACCGTGGACTGCCAAAAGAATGATTAAATCTGTGTTGGAAGAAGTACAACCAGAATGCTCTTTAGAAGCAAAGATAGTGAGACTGCGTCTTATATACTTTGGACATGTTGTAAGGAGGGATCAGTCCCTAGAGAAGGACGTCATGCTTGGTAAAGTACAGGGTCAGTGGAAAAGAGGAAGACCCTCGATGGGGTGGATGGACACAGTGGCTGCAACAATGGGCTCAAGCATAACAAGGATTGTGAGCATGGCGCAGGACCAGGCAGTGTTTTGCTCTGTTGTACATAGGGTTGCTATGAGTTGGAACCGACTTGATGGCACCTAACAACAACAACAGCAACATCCATAAAATGAGGCTGATAATAATAGACTGACTTTGTAGTATTAATGGCACAATACGTGGAAATTTCACAAAATTACGTTTTAAAAGCATAATGCATGCAAATTGCTTAGCCTGTTGATGCCTGGCGACATAGAAAATTCTCAATAAATAGTAGCTACTTGCATTCCATAAATATTTATTGAGCACCTATTATGCATTAGATGTTGGGATTGGGAGTGGAAATATGAAGATGAGGAAGTCATGATCCCTGTGTGAAAAAGCAGGGACAACATTAAAGGACAGCAAATGATAATATTTTTAAGTGCTTTCTATATGTCAGGATTTCTCTTTGGTGCTTAGTATGAGTTAACCAACACATTTAATCTCCAGAGTAGCCCCAGGAATGGGTACCACTCTTCCCAAGGGCATTAAGCTGACTTTCTATGGAGATACAGATGTAGAGCTATCATGCACTGATTGCTGCCAAGTTGATTCTGACTCATAGCGACCCTATAGGACAGAGTAGAACTGCCCCACAGGGTTTCCAAGGAGCAGCTGGTGGATTTGAACTGCCAACCTTTTGGTGAGCAGCTGAACTCTTAACCACTGTGTTGCCAGGGCTCTATTATCATGCACCTGGCAAAGCAGAGGGCCTGATAAATGTTTGCCATTGTCTTTCCTGCTCCCTTACTCAGGATCTGGGCTGCTCTTTGGGATACAGGCAGTCTCTAGATTATGAATGAGATTCGTTCCTAAGTGTCTCTTTAAGAATTTGCAGGCAAGTCAGAACAGTTGCATACAGTTCTTATTTAGCCTTACTTTAGTGCAAGAAAGGAGGCCTGGTGGTGCAGTGGTTAAATCACTTGGCTGCTAAATGAAAGGTTAGTGGTTTGAACTCACCAGCCACTCCATGGGAGAATGATGTGGCAGTCTGCGTCCGTAGAGATTCACAGGGTAGAACTGTCCCATAGAATCAATATGAGTTGGAATCGACATGATGACAGTGAGTTTGGTTTGGGGTTTGGTGCAAGAAAAGGCTTGAAGACTTTACGATGATTTAAAAGCTGCACATGCAGCAAGTGAAGGTGATTGTGATGAAGAATTCGTTACAAGTAGGCTTTGGTTCAGTCATTTCAAAGTGGGGTCAAATTACTAACAATGCAGAAGAGAAACCAGATAACTGGGAGCTCCTAAAAATCAAACACCTACGCTCACCCAAAGACGTCACCAAAAGAGTAGAAAGATTACCTACAGACTGGGAAAAAGTTTTTAGCTATGACATTTCCGATCTCTAAAATCTACATGATACTGCAAAAAACTCAACTACAAAAAGACAAATAACCCAATTAAAAAATGGGCAAAGGATATGAACAGACACTTCACTAAAGAAGACATTCAGGTAGCTAACAGATACTTGAGGAAATGCTCATGATCATTAGCCATTAGAGAAATGCAAATCAAAACTACAATGAGATTCCATCGCACTCCAACAAGGCTGGCATTCATCCAAAAAACACAAAATAATAGATGTTGGAGAGGTTGTGGAGACACTGGAATGCGCTTATACACTGCTGGTGGGAATGTAAAATGGTACAACCACTTTGGAAATCAATTTGGCGCTTCCTTAAAAAACTAGAAATAGAACTACCATACGACCCAGCAATTCCATTCCTTGGACTATATCCTAGAGAAATAAGAGCCTTTACACGAACAGATATATGCACACCCATGTTCATTGCAGCACTGTTTACAATAACAAAAAGATGGAAGCAACCAAGGTGCCCATCGATGGATGAATGGATAAATAAATTATGGTATATTCACACAATGGAATATTATGCATCGATAAGGAGCAACGATGAATCTGTGAACCATTTCATGACATGGAAGAATCTGGAAGGCATTATGCTGAGTGAAATTAGTCAGCTGCAAAAGGACAAATATTGTATAAGACCACTATTATAAGAACTCGAGAAATAGTTTAAACAGAGAAGAGAATATTCTTTGATGGTTATGAGAGGGGGGAGGGAAGGAGGGAGAGGGATTTTCACTAGTTAGATAGTAGGTAAGAACTATTTTAGGTGAAGGGAAAGACAACAGACAATACAGGAGAGGTCAACACAACTTGACTAAACCAAAAGCAAAGAAATTTCCTGAATAAATCGAACACTGAAGGCCAGCGTAGCAGGGGCGGGGGTTTGGGGACTTTGGTTTCAGGAGACATCTAAGTCAATTGGCATAATAAAATCTATTAAGAACACATTCTGCATCCCACTTTGGAGAGTGGCCTCTGGGGTCTTAAACGCTAGCAAGCAGCCATCTAAGATGCATCAATTGGTCTCAACCCACCTGGAACAAAGGAGAATGAAGCACTCCAAAGACGCAAGGTAATTATGAGCCCAAGAGGCAGAAAGGGCCACATAAATAAAGCAGAGACTACATTAGCCTGAGACAGAAGAACTAGATGGTGCCTGGCAACAACTGATGACTGTCCTGACAGGGTACACGACAAAGAACCCCTGAGGGAGCAGGAAAACAGTGGGATGCAGACCCCAAATTCTGACAAAAAAGACCAGACTTAATGGTCTGACTGAGACTAGAATGACCCCGGAGGTCATGGTCCCCAGACCTTCTGTTAGCTCAAAACAGGAACCATTCCCAAAGCCAACTCTTTGGACAGGGATTGGACTGGACTATGGGATAGGCAATGATACTGGTGAAGAATGAGCTTCTTGGATCAAGTAGACTCATAAGACTATGTTGGCATCTCCTGCTGAAGGAGAAATGAGAGGGTAGAGGGGGTCAGAAGCTGGCCAGATAGACACGAAAAGAGAGAATGGGGAGAAGGAGTATGCTGTCTCATTAGGGGGAGAGCAATTAGGAGTATATCCCGTATACAGCAAGGTGTTTATAAATTTTTGTATAAGATTCTGGCTTGATTTGTAAACTTTCACTTAAAGCACAATAAAAATTAAACAAAACAAAACAAAGTGAGGTCAAATTTATATATCATTAAAGGCAAGTACAAGTTGCCCATAAGAGTGACTTACTTCATATGGCTTGGGGATAATATTCTATTGTCCTTGGATTATTATGAAATGTAAAGCCCAAATACACGTGGAGAGCACAAGAGGTGTGGTGAGTGTTATCTCTTAATCCTCAGTTGCCTCATCTGCAAAATGGGGATTCTATCCTCACCTCCCTGTTGCAGGAGGGTAAGTGAGATGCTGTGGGAGAAAGGGGCTGGCTCCGAGACACCTGCATTTGGAAGTCTCTCCTGTTCCCTTGGCTGATGCGGACACTGGCAGAGCAGGGAGAAGATAACTTGAGCATGCAGGGTCTGGGAAGAGGGGCCAGTGCAAGGTCGCATTGGAAATAAGAGGCGATGGGAAGGAGGGAGGATGCCTCCAGCTCTGGATGGCCACCCTCCTCCAATGCTTCATGCCCTTGACATGATACTTCATCTCCATTTAGGAGGCTTCAAAGACATGCCACTCATTCCCAATGTGACTTTCTAGGTCAGAGCTGAAAATATCTCTTCTCCATAATAAGGTGAAACCTGACGCTGTCCATTTACTCCCTATTAAGGACCCTGCAGGCCAGCAATTGATTTTTAAAATAATAGAAATGAAGAGGAGCATTTTAACTGAGGCACCCTGCTGCCACGTCAAGGAGCTCAGGGATAATGTCTGGAGAAAAGTATGTTAAAGAGCCTGGCTCTGCCATTTTACACCTGTATGGCCCTGCAAAGTGTCTACCTTCTCAGTACCTCAGTTTTCTCATTTGTACAATGGAAGTAATTGTAATGCCCCGCCTCTCAAGGTTGGGTGAGAAGTAAATGAAATAATGTGGGTAAAGTTCATGTGGTAGGTGTGGCAGACACTCAGTGCCCAGCCCATGTCCTGAATGTCTACAATTTCAGGGCAACAATGACAACAACAGCTGCTGCTACTATTACTGTTATTGTTGTTCTTAGATATTGGGACCTTGATCTCATCAGAAAGGGTGGTTGTAGGGGATCCAGGCATAGGAGCCTCTAAGGTACAGTATAAAGGCCATGGGAAAGGCAGTCTCCCCCTTAGTGAAGAATGGCAGAGAGGTATATTTTGGGGACTGCGAGGCCTTTGGCTTGCCTGCAGCTTGGTTGGGGTTGCTGGGCAGCTTGACCTGGCTCCACTTCCCATTGCCAGCACCTCCATCTCTTTGCCTGAGGACTTTCTCTGGGGTCCTGGAGGCTGCTCTGCTCCCATGCATGGCAGGCCAGAAGGGTCAAGAAGTTAACACCTCCCAGGAGGAGCCCTAGTGGCTCAGTGGATAAGAGCTATGGCTGCTAACCAAAAGGTTGGCAATTTGAATCCACCAGCTGTTCCCTGGAGACCCTGTGGGGCAGTTCTGCTCTGTCCTATAGGGTCACTATGAGTCAGAATCGACTTGAAGCCAACGGCTCTGGTCTGGAGAAGCAGCCCTGAGGCAATGACTGAGGAGCCTGTGTATAGGTACTGATTATTAATTACTACTATTACTGTTGCTGTTGGTAAATGTTGGGACCTGGGCCTCGTCAGGAAGGGCTGAGCACTGGGGATTCATGCATGAGAGCCTTTAAGGCGAAGAATAAAATTCACCAGAAAGGCAGTCTCTCCCTCACTGAGAGAGCGGAGCTTCAGAGGGGTACTTCTGTGGGGGGGAGGGGGCTTTGGCTTACCTGCAGTGGACCACTATGGGTCCGGCTTCAGGAGGGTTGAGGAACTTGACCTGGCGGACAAAGCCCAGGAGACCAGTGGCGTAGCAGGGGACCCCGTGGTCAGGCCAGCTGGTGAAGTGGAAGAGGCGGAGCTCTCGGATCTCGTGGTAGCCTTTCTGAGGAGAGAATGGCCTCTGTTCATGAAGGTGCTGCCCCCATGTACCCCACCCACGCCCATGGGGAGCTGCGGCTGTAGCGCCCAGAAACCAGTCCCCCTGCTGTTCAGGGAGGACAAGGCCCTTGTAGGGTAGAGAGACGGCACAGGACTGAGTGATTGTGTGATCAGCTACATTTGGGAAACATGGAATTAGATGAGGTGAAATTACTGCAGGACTTCTCAGTGCCTTTAGCTTATTGCCGTACATTCTGAATCCTCGCAAGGGGCAATGTAACTCCCACAGTGTTTCTCAAACTTATTTGCCCAGGGGACCATCTTCTGACAAGTGTTTCATGGGACTTGTACTCAGCAGAACAGACCAAGAGAAATGTTGGCCTTACAAACCAAGTTCAAATTGTTTACAGTGGACTAGGAGGCCTTTCGGTGAATGAGATCTGGCATCCTCCAGTTTTCCAGCCTTGTCTAGGAGAGTCCCCATGGCTTTGAAACTTCTCCAAATTTAGCAGAATTCTTTATTAATTAGATTTGTACGAAGCAAATAAGGGCAGGGCTTCTCTGACTGATGGGGACAGTGGGACCTAGAGCTCTGATAGGGTCCCTCTCTCCATCCCTCATACACACACATACATCAAGCCAAATTGCAGTTCTTTGATTATTCATGGCCAAGCCACACCTCTGGGCCTTTGCTTTTGCAGCTTGTCCTACCTGGCTTTTCTACTTACTGATTTCCTGCAGAAATTTAGAGAGCACTGAACAAAAGTCTGTTTGTTCATTCCCTCCATTAAAAAAAATATTCACTGAGGGTCATCTGTGCCCAGCGCTGTCCTTGGAACAGCTCGTGGCCTAGTAGGGGAGGCAGACTCACAAGCAAGTAATTCTATTAAAGTGCAAAAAGAGTGTCATTTAATTTGATCTGGGGCAAGGAAAAATCCAAGAAGTCTTCCTGGAGGAGGTAATGCCTGACCCAAGTCTTGAAATATTAATAGTGAAACTAATAGGTAACATTTATTAAGCTTTTCCTAAGAGTGTCACTCACTCTTCTGAACACTTAAATTTAATAATTCCTGTAATCCTCATATCAATCCTCATAATTATTATCTCTATTTTATGGATGAAGAAATTGAGGCTAAGAGAGATTATGTAACCTCCCCAAGGTCATACAACTAGTCAACTTGAAGCCTGGCTGTCTGGTCTACAGTCTGCACTCCTAACCATTGGGATAGACTGCTGTGTGAGTATTGCCCAGCTGAAGAGATGGAGGAAGGAGTCCTAGGCAGAGAGACGGCATAGGCAAAGGCCTGGGGACAGGGATTAGCATGGTGTATGCAGAGAATCACAAACATGCAGTGCAGCTCCTGAGGAACATGGGAGATGGGCAATAACAGACAACTGGACTGGGGATGTGAGAGGATGGAGGATGGGTGGGGCTGGATCCTGGAAGGCCTTAATCCCACATTCAGGATTTGGGATTTTATCCCTGAGGCACTGAGGAGCTATAGGAAGTTGGCACAGATGGTTGCACAGAAAGGGAATTGCATTATTAGGTTTGCATTTCAGAAGGATCGTGCCAACTGCTATGAAGGATGGCTTTGGGTAGGTGTGTTGAGGGGTTATGTACTGGGCATAGTTGGTGGCCACTCAGATCCTCTTTCCAGGGCCAGTGCACACCTGCAGTGCACAGCTATTTTGAGTGTTGGCCACAAATAGCTCACTATTACCCCCTTCTTGAGAATTTCTCTCTGATGAATGGGAGCCACCTCACCTATGGTCAGCTGGCATTCAGTTACTGGCATGGGCACTAGGGTGACCAACTGTCCTAGTTTGCCTGGGACTGAGCGGTGTCCCAGGACATGAGACTTTCAGTGTTAAAACCAGGACAGTGTCAGCAAACCAGGATAATTCATTACCTTAGAGAGGGTAGGAAAGGCCCTTCAAGATTGGACCAAGTCTATGGTACAATCCATGTTCCCCCATGGGATCAAGCAGAAGCAGGCCTCCAACTGAGACCACACCCTTGCTCAGCTTGCTCCTCTGCCCTGTCCTGCTGCCCTCACTCCCCACCTCCTGTGAGCATTCACTCAACACATCATCAAGGGCACCAAATCCCTACCTCAGGCTCTGCTTCAAGGGAACCCACGCCTGGACAGGGGCAAGGCTACAGGCAGAGAGCCCTATTTAAAGGTACTGCCCAGAGTCTAAGCAGGAGAGAATAAAGGCCTGGATTAAGGCAGTGATGGACAAGCTGAAATGGGAGTGGAGAAAACAGCTTCAAGAATACTTGGACTTTTCCACTTCATCCTCCAAATCAGCTGTGGGAAGCCCTTGTTAGAGCCCTCACCGCCTGTGCTGCGATTACTTATCAAGGATCCTCTCTCCCTGAAGGGATTGTGCTTTCTTCAAGGGCAGACAACAGTTTTAGTTTATTTCAGGGTCCCCAGCTCAGGCACAGATTTTGAGCTTATAACTCAAGAAGTATTTGCTGAGTGCCTGCTGCCTGAGTGCCTCAGGACCAAACCAAACCCCTTGCCATTGAGTCGATTCTGCCTCATAGTGACCTTATGGGACAGAGTAGAACTGTCCCGTAGGGTTCCCAAGGCTGTAATCTTTTTTTTTTTTTTAATTGTACTTTAGATGCGGGTTTACAGAGCAAACTAGTTTCTCATTAAACAATTAGAACACAAAGTGTTTTGTGACATTTGTTGCCAACCCCAGGACATGTCCCCTTCTTGACCTTAGATTTTCTGTTACCAGCTTTCCTGTCTGCCTGCCCACACCCCCTCCCCGTCTTCTCATCCTTGCTCCTGGGCTCCTGGGCTGTTGTGCCCATTTACTCTCATTTTGTTTTGTGGGCCTGTCTAATTTTTAGCTGAAGGGTGATCCTCAGGAATGACTTATTACTGAGCTAAAAGCGGTCCGGGGGCCATACTCTTGGGGTTTCTCCAGTCTCTCTCAGACCAGTAAATCTGGTCTTTTTTGTGAGTTTGAATTTTGTTCTACATTTTTCTCCAACTCTGTACTGGACCCTCTATTGTGATCCCTGTCAGATTCCTTTGGGCTAATCTTTCCCTTGTATCTTTGGTTCTCTCCTTTCTTCCTTACTCCTGAAGGGGTGAGACCAGTGTAGTATCTTAGATGGCCGCTCACAGGCTTTTAAGACCCCAGATGCTGCTCACCGCAGTAGAACGTAGAACATTTTCTTCATAAACTATGTTATGCTGATTGAGCTAGATGTTCCCTGAGACCATAGTCCCCCCCACAGCCCTCAGCCCTGTGATTCTGTCCCTCAGGGAGTTTGGATGTATCTATGGAGCTTCCATGACCTTGCCTTGGACAAGTTGTGCTGGCTTCCAAGGCTGTAATCTTTATGCAAGCAGGCTGCCACATCTTTCTCCCAGGGAGCTGCTGGTGGGTTCAAATTGTCGACCTTTCAGTTAGCAGCCAAGCACTTAACTACTGCTCTACCAGGGCTGCTGGATAAGTCAGGTTAATCCTCAGAGGCTATTGGTGTCTTCCAAAGATACCTCCCAATGTATAGTATCTTCGTTTATGATTGTAAGAAAAACAAAGACACAACCAAGAAAAGACTAGAACTCTTCAACATGCCATACTGGTTGCAATCTTCTGAGCCTTCCCAGTCAAGTGTCTGGGTCCCAAGATGGGCCACCATATCCCCAGTCACATACCTCATTCCCAGATACTAACCACATATGTGGCAGATGTGATTGGTGTCCCACCCAGATCCTCTCTATTGGGCTGGTACACCCAGGCCCCGGCTGCTGGGAGTGTTGGCTGCTAGCAGATCACAGCTGCCCTGTTTTCCAGAGAGTTGCCTTCAGCTGGTGGGAGCTTCCCCAAACTGGAGGTTACCCTTAACCCTGGGGTGATCCGTAATCAATGGACCAATTGATATAGAGCACAGAGGTCTGGCTTACTTACCTCTGCAGTGCGGTTTATGTTTCAGAGGTCCCCTGTGGATCAGGCAGGCCTAGGCTAGCCTTTACTGAGACCCTGTCCTTCTCAGCCCCTTCGCCTTCCCTCTTCTGCATCCCTTCCTCTTACAAGCTTCTCTTGAGAGCCCTCCCTTGATACATCATGTACACTGAATCCTTTTCTAAGGCTCTGTTTCTAAGGAACCTGACCTAAGACAACACCTATATGCCTGATTGTCCAGGTAGATAAACAGCAACCTGTTGTTTTCCTTCCTTTTAATGGAGGGAGCTCATGTGCCTCCTGATTTCTTCATCTAAGTCTGCAGACTCAGGCCTTTACAAGAGTGGGGTAGTATGTGGGGGTATGGAGGGATGGCGGATGAGTTGCCAGGAGCAAACAGTGTATGCTGTTTTGGCCCTCACCAGGACTTATCCAAACCTCAAGGGCACAGCTCTCAATGCATTTAAATTCCCAGTGCTTTTGCATCCTCAGGCCTGTGGCTACTTGGTCCATTAATGCGGCTACTTTCAGAAACTGGCTACTGTGGTGTAGTGGAAGGGGCAATGGGCTTGGAGTCAGGGGCGAAGTGTAAAACTTGGTCCTTCCACCTTCTATCTGGACAACTCTGGACAAGTGACTTACCCTTTCTGTACCTCAGTTTCTTGATCTGCAAAATGGGGGCACAAAAAGTACCTACTTCATGGGGTTATTGGGAGGAATAAATGAGTTAATTTATGCATAGCACTTAGAAAAGCACCTGGTGTAGTAAGTGCTCAATAAATGTGAGCTACTTTTTTTTTTACTATTGTAATAAAAGGAGCCCTGGTTGCACAGTGGTTAAGCACTTTGCTACTAACCCTAAGGCTGGTGGTTCAAACTCATCCAGAGGCTCCGTGGGAGAAAGACCTGGTGATCTGCTCGAGGTCTAGGTCTCACAGCCTAAAAACCCTATGCGGCAGTTCTACTCTGTCGCGTGAGGTTGCCGTGAGTCAAAATCAACTCAACAGCACCAAACAACAATGACAACATTGTTATCATAGTAATTATATAATAATTATAATAAAATAATAATTAAATTATAAATATAGTAATTATTATCTGCAATGTTCTTCTTGCTCATCAAGCTCCTGCCACCCTGGCCCCCTTTCAATGCCTAGAACAGTGTTTCTCAACCTTATAACTATTGACATTTGGGCCAGATAATGCTTTATTGTGGGGGGCTTCTCCTGTGTATTGAAGGATGTTTAGTCGCATCCCTGGTCTATATCTATTAGATGCCAGTAGCACCATCTCTAAGTTGTGACAATCAAAAATGCTTCCAGACATTGCTACATGTCCCCTGGGGGACAAAACCGCCCCTGGTTAAGGATCAATGGTCTAGAGCACATCAAGATCTCTTTTTTTCCCTCCAGAACTTCGCATAGTTTGTGTCCTCTCCCTGGGACAGCTTTCTTGCCACTTTTCCTCTGCCTTCTCCTCCTCCTCCACTCTCTGCCTGCATGGCACCTCCTCGGGAGTTCCTCTCTGCATATCTTTGGTGGGTTTCTATCTCTACCCCTTGCATGTTTCCGTGGTAGCATTTATCACAGTGTGTAACTGTTTTGCTGATTTGCCTGTTGAATTCTGTTTGTCCCTCCCACATGGATCCCATTGGAGCAGGATCTATGTCTGACTTGATTACTGATCGATCCCTACTGCCAAGCATGGCTGAGTGTTTGCAATTGAGCAGAGGTCAGAAAAAAGATGGGGGCTAGAGAGCAGCCCTGGTGGCACAGTGGTTAAGAGCTATGGCTGCTAACAAAGAGTTGGCAGTTCGAATCCACCAGCTGCTCCTTGGAAACCCTATGAGGCAGTTCTACTCTGTCCTATCGGGTCACTAGGAGTTGGAATCCACTAGATGGCAATGGGCTTTTTAGAGAGCAAGTGAAAGCAGAAGTATTGGGAAAGGACGTTATTAAGAGATGGTTATTGGGGGTTGGGAGCCCTAGTGGTACAGTGGTTAAGCACTTGGCTGTTAACTGAAAGGTCAGTACCTCGAACCCACCAGCCACTCAGCAGGAGAAAGATGTGGCAGTCTGCTTATGTAAAGATTACAGCTTTGGAAACCCTATGGGGCAGTTCTACTCTGTCCTATAGGGTTGCTATGAATTGGAATCAACTCGACAGCAGTGCGTAACGGGCGAGAATTGGGAATTAGGGGTTGGGAGGACAAAGGCTCTTAGCTGGGAACAGGATGGAAGGTGCTGAACTGAAGGGGAGACTTTACAACTCCTCTGCCCCTGCACAGAGCAGACCCTCAGTTACCATGTGCTGCTGAATGAACAAACTGGCCTGCCTGGTGGGTAGGTGGCTGCCCACAACCACAGAGAAGCTTACCTTCTGGACTGTGAATGTTCGTATGACGTATTCTGCCAGGGGCTCTGTTTCAATCAGGGTGACTTTAATGTCTCCGTAGACCTCAGTGTCATCTGGCCAGTATCGCACACACTTCACCTGTGGCCAAGGGAGAGACAGAGAAAGGATGGAGATGAAGGTATATGAGCAGGTGGCTGGGTGTGAACAGCCACCCTCACCTGGACCTCCCATTCAAATAAACCCCAGGGTGACTTTGGTGGAATTTCAGTCCAAGGGGGTCTCAGCCAGCCAGGAATCAGCAAACTGCACAAGGTCAAGCTCACTCCCTAGAGGAAATGGAGCCATGAAAACAATAATAGTATAATTTTCAAATCCATTTATTGGACTAAGTGATCAAATAGGACTAGGAGAGATAGGCATATATTATTATGCCCATTTTACAGATGACAATAATACTCAAGTTTGGAGGTTTGGGAACTTGTCCAGGGTCACATGGCCAGCTTTCTACCTTTTGGCTGAATCCTCTTTCTGTTACAGCAGGCTGGAGCAGCTGAGTGTTTTCAGCTGAGCAGAGATCAGAATTAAAGATGGGGAAGACAGAGCAGGTGAAAGCGGAAGTGGTCAGGAAGGGACAGTCTTAAGAGGTCGTCACTGGGGGCTGGGAGGAGAAAGGCTCTTAGTTGGGAACCGGATGGAAGGTGCTGGGCCCAAGGGAAGACTTTGCAACGCCTCTGCCCTTGCCAGTCAGTGCAGACGCTACGAATAAGCCATCCCCACCTTTCGCTCTCTAAGCACACTCCGCAGGAGGAAAAGGAGATCCTCAGTTTCCCCTTAAAAGAACAAAAGTATTACCATTCCGGGGGACGCCGCGTGGCCTAGAGTGGCATTTCCCACAGTGTGTTCCGCTGGGTGCTAATAGGTGTTAGGTAAAAACAGGAAACAAAACAAAAAAAAAGGTTTTGTGGTCAAATGAGTTTGGGAAATGCTGGATTAAACAAAGTTAAACAGGATCTTGCCTCGAACTACTCAGCTGTTTTAATGTGCTAATGCTAATTAATGTGTTTTAGGACTTTCCAAAAGGGCCACAGTGCATACAGCATTTCCCAAACGTATTTAACCATGGAACCCTCTTCTCACTAAGCAGCCTGCAGACTCGCATCCCACGGAACCCACTTAGGGAAACACTGGTATAGCGCCATAAGCTTAGGGGCCAAACGAACTCAACACCCGGCTCTGACACTCAGTAGCTATCTAGCTTCTGCCAAGTGATGAAACACCTCTCTGAGCCTTCGCTTCCCGTTGACAATAGTAGCCACTAACCATTTGCCGTCAAGTAGGTTCCAGCTCATGGTGACCCCATTTATGTCAGAGTAGAACTGTGCTCCATAGGGTTTTCAATTGTTGATTTTTTTGGAAGTAGATTGCCAGGACTCTCTTCCAAGGTGCCTCTGGGTAGACTTGAACCTCCAACCTTTCACTTAGCAGCCTAGCACACTAACCGATTGCAATACCCAGGGTCTCCATTAATAAGGGTAGCTAATATTTATTGACTGCTTATTGTGTTTCAGGCACTGTTCTAAAAATACTTCACATGTATTATTTGGATTTATCACCTCAGTCTTAGGAGGTAGATATTATTGTTATCCCCATTTTACAGATGAGGAATCTGAAGCACAGGAAGGCTAAGAAAACTGCCCAAGGTCAACTGATAGTAAGAGGTGAAGCCAGGATGCAAATCCAGGTTGTCCAAATAATTACCAGGAAAATTACCTGGTACTGTTGTTGTGAGATAAAATGAGGTAATGCCCATTAAATGTCCAGCACAGGGCTTGGCTACAGAAGGAGCTCACTGAGAGATTAATCTCCTGTCCCCTCCCCAAATCCAGTTTGGATTCATGGTCTGTCCATCAAGGGAACCTGCCTCAGTGTAGGATATGTTGTAGGACAGGCTGGAATTTGCCTCTGGATTCTTGAATCCTTAATGGCCTTTTTGTCCATGGTAGCTACAACTTAAGCCTGAAGTCATAAGACCATGAGCAGTGGAATGCGAGTCCAGAGTTGGAGATGGTTCTCAGGTTCTGGCTGGGTGGTCACTCTACCCTCTCTGGGTCTGTTTCCTCATCTGTAAAACTGGCAAGTGGGCTAGATAAGAGTGGACTCAAGGACAGAGTCTCTCCCAGCCCTAAGTTTCTATTAGGCCACGAGATATCCACACCCCTTTACTGTGTGATAACTGATGGTTCAGATTCTCCCTTTCTCATCATCATGGTGGCCAGGATTCTTCTCTATGGAGTATCTGGCTCTTGCTAAAACAAAAATATACCTGCTCGCTCTTTTGTTAGCTCTAGAGAGGCCCTTTTAATTTCTGTGTTTGTGTACCCTGCCTTTATACCCAGCACCCACCCACCCACATGCTACAGCTTACCAATTAGGTAACAGCAAGCTGGGAGTAGCAGTCCCATTTCTAAGCCCCAGGAATAGTTAAGGACCACATAGAGAGAGCTGAGATAGAGAAGGAGGGGACCAAGGCCCCAGCCCTGAAGAATATCAAGACTTCGAGGTCAGGGGTAGAAGAACAGCCAGCAAAGTGTTATATGCTGCCTAGAGGTTGAATAAGATGAGGAGAGAGAAGTGGCTACTGGATTTGTCAACATGAAGGATGCTAGTGATATTGACAGTGCCACTCTTGATGGAATGGAGGGAATAGCTAGGTTGGAGTGGATATAAGAGAATGAGAATGAAGAAATAGAGCCTGTGTGTGAGTCTTCAACGTTTGGTAGCAAAGTGTGGAGAAGAGGACGATTTTTGTTTGCCTGTTTTGTCTTTTGATGGTGGAAGGTACTGAGCATGTCTGTATGCTGAGGAGAACAATCTAACAATGAGAAAAAGACTCACTTTTCAAGTGACAGGGGGACAATGAGAAAATTCTTGAGCAGAACCTGTGATTCAAAGCACTAGGCTTGCCTTCGAAAGGGAAGAGACACTTCTTCCATTGTATTTGGGTGAGTCATAAAAAACGGCTGACATTCGACTGTTTTTCTTATGGTTCAACTTGATAACAGAGGGGAAGAATGAGAAGATGGTTATAGATACAAGTAGGATTATTGCTCTTGGTGAGGAGATGAGGGAGTTCACCTCTGATGGCTTTAATTTCCTCAGGATACATGAGATGACATCATCAACAAAGAGTGAAGGAGAGAAGATGAGGGGAATTTGAAGGGGGAGGACAGTCCTCAAATGTAGAACGGGAATGATGATTATTCCTGCAACTGTGTAGGTTACTGTGAGGTGAAATATTGACTAGGAGGCACTGAGCACAAAGCACAGAACAGAGATATGCTCGATCCTGCAGTTCCCACATCCTCTCCCCTGGAAACTGCAGGAGAGGCTTACCCTGCCCACCTCCACGAGATTGGTGACCATGACGATACTGGCCGAATTCTCCTGCCAAATCATTCTCCAAAAGTCCTTTACCGTCTCCTGCATTGGACCTGCCAACAGAAAAGGTGGTAGATGTCAGAGGTTGAGTGTGCATGAAGGCAGCCAAGAGGTTATATCCCCCTAGTTAGTGAAGGCACCACATGGATAAGTGAGAGTGAGGCTAGGAGATCCTAGCTAGCATGTGAGGCTGATGGGGCCAGTTCAGAGTATGGTTAACAAAGAGCATCCCCTCTTCCTTGTGTCACCCTCCTGGTTAGACCCTTTCCACCAGTCCCACTTTTCCCCTGATCTGTCACCTTATCTGGACTATATCATGGGGTGTGGTTTAAGGGAGTTATAAAAAATTGGGCTTCAGAATCCCAAAGAAAGGCAAGAAGGACATTGGGGTGGGGAGAGTGGCCAAGCAGAGAGCACAAATAGGAGATGCCTGATTTTGAACTTGACAAATCACAGAGGCATTTGTCTGGAGCCTGAACTGAAAGGATGGGAAAAAAAAAAAAAAAAAAAAAAGACAAGAAGTGGGAGATAGGATCTGACAGTCCAAAGCAATTTCCCTGGACGATGGCTGTTGGATGTTTTATTCTCTTCCCATGTCCTGGACCTTTACCATTTTTAAATTTTTGAAAGTAGTATGTATGTTTGATATAAAACATATACAGTTTGGAATACTGTTTTTCTAATAAGCATCATATCTATTCTATGCATTTTCCCATGCCCTTAAAAATTCTTATCAAGCCTGATATTTTTCATACTTGCATAGTATTCTATAATAAGGAGGTATGACACTTTATTTAACCAATCTCCCAATTGTTAGGTATTTAAGATTTTTTGCCTTTTTTCTCTTATCCATAACACTGTGAAGAATATCTTTATAAATCACTGTCCGTATATATAACTATCTATAGGATTTCTTCCCAGAAGGGCTTGAAAGGTATGATATTTTTAAGTCAGCTGATAACATACTGTCAAATTGCTTTCTAGGGCAGATGACCGCAACTCTCTCACGGGCTTGTGCCCATCAGGGCGATCGATCAGGCACCCCTCAGCTCTACCACTAGATGGTAGATGTTAGGGAAACAGCCCCTTGGCTGATGTTTTGGGCCTGCCCTGCCTGGGCCTCTTTTTTCCTGACCATTTCCTCGTGATCTGTCTCACTCATATTCCTTCCTCCTATACCTGAACTTGTCACCTCCTTCCCTCCCAAACAATCTCAAGGGCCGCTTCAGGCTCTCCAGCCCTACCCTCTGTGGCTTCTTAGCCAGTGGAAGCTCATTCTTCTCTCCAGTGAGGAGCAAGGGCCCTTTGGTGTACAAGGAGTGTTGGGACAACAGATGCAAAAGGAGAGCAACAGGGTATGCTGCAGTTAGTCCCCAGAGAAGCTTTTTCTATGGAGCCCTTGAGGTGTCTCCCAGGCACCAGGTGGAGGAAGGACACTTACCTTGAGTTGCAATGTAGTGTCGAGGTCGATGGTATCCCTGGATAACAGAAGAAAAGCACAGTGAGTGGCCTCCCATCAAAACTTGCAAACAGCACACTATTAACAATTATCCTTTCCAAGCTTTGTTTTCCTCATAGGCAAAAATGGGAATAGCATTAGCTATTTCCCAGAGAAGTGGCAAAGATTAAGTAAGCTAATGCATGCAAAGTACTTAGTAACTCACTGAATGCTAGCTATTACTATGCAGTGATACCTACGAAAGCTAGAACCTGTGTAAAGCAGAAAACTGTCAGAGAAGAAAAACTCAAATGCCCTGAAACTGTGAGAGCCGGAACTCAACGGGACTGCCTTGTTTTCCCAGGTCTCGAAAGTTTTCCGCCTTTGACAGGGTACAGTCTTACCACTTTTCTATCGCCTGTTTTAGTGCAAAACACAGCAAAACCTGCGAAAGCCAGAACCTGTGTAAGGTGGAAACCTGTCAGAGAAGAAATACTCAAATATTTTCCACTAAAACAAGCGATTGAAAAGTGGTAGGACTGTATCCTGTCCAAAGTGGAAAACTTGCAAGACCCAGAAAAACAAGACAGTCCTATCAAGTTCTGGCTCTCACAGATTTCACTGTGTGTAGTTTCTTGTGAGGTACCCATAGAGACTTGCCTGAGGTACTTTTCTGCACTTGGGCGATGGGACATGCCATCTAACCCTCCATCCTCAGTGCTGAGTGCAGTTTTTAGAAAATGTTCATCGGCAGAATACATGCATGAATACGCCTTTGAGGTGAGGTTGGGGTACCACTTAATGAGTGGGCTGGAAGATAAAAGACACGCTGAAGGAAATGGTGGTTTGGAAGATTCCATGTGCTTGCAAGTCAATGGAATGAAATTCTAAGTAGAGTTAGATGACTTGGGTTTTCTATTTTATTCATTCATGTGCTCACTCAGTCACTTAATGCTTAATCGACAGGTTTTAGCTGAGCGATTACAACTGTGTATAACCCGTTGATGTCGAGTTGATTCCAACTCATAGTGACCCTATAAGACAGAGCTGAACTGCCCCATAAGGTTTCCAAGGAGCAGCTGGCAGATTTGAACTGCTGATCTTTTGGTTAGCAGCTGAGCTCTTAATCACAGCGCCACCAGGGCTCCAGTATTTATTTATGTGCATATTGTTTGTCTCCCCCAGTTGCATGTGGGGGCTGTTTGTCTTGCTCATAGCTGTGTCCCCAGCATCTAGAAGACTCCCTGGACCATCAGCCTCAACAAGTATGTATTGAATAAATTTAATAAAGGCAAGCATGCATGCTCCGTGCCTGTCCCCAGGCCCCCTGGCCTCCCTGGCCTCCAAGAATCCATGCAGTCCCGGAAGACAAAACATTCTAACCACGAAACTCTCAGCACTAGAGATAAGAGGAAATGTACTTCTCAACTGGGGTACCACTGGGGATTTGCCAAGTGCTGGTGCAGAAAACTTTCTAACCTTAAAAGAACTTTCAGTTCACTTAAGTCCCACCTACACCAGCACACAGATAATACTGCAAACCAGCCCTGGGCCTGCCTCCATCTGTCTGTGAGCAATGGGAGAGAGGGTTGTATCCAAAACGCATTTATCTTACTCCGCAGTCATGCATCTGTTCTTATTGGGGACCTACATACGATATTTATTTCCAGGCTGGTAATTTATCACAGATTCAAGTGGCCAATACATTCTCGGGTGTGCAAGCAAACCAGCCGGCAGGATGGTTCAGATGGTAGCGGAACCTCAGGCTGTGGAGGCATACACAGGGCTGGCCCCATCCAGCTCGTTATTGAAATGGAGTCATTTTAATGAATTGTCAAGATCCAATTGTGGATAAATGATTCTAGTGTGGGCAGTTAGCTCTTTGGAGAGCCCAGGAGGATTTTGGCTGAGTTGGAGAACAGGGCAAAAAGGGTCAGGACCTAGACAGCTGTCTAGAATGCGTCTTGCCAGAAAACCCCATAGGGAGCCCAGGTGGTCTTAAGTTTGCTAATGTCATTCCCGCATCCTCCGCCCCCATAGTGGTAACAGTGTGTTTGGAGGCACTTGTATTGGGTATCGTCTCTTTGTTGCTCCATTTCCCATCTCTTCCCTTCCGTGCTCTGCTTTGTGCCCTGGGATGCTGACCGTATGGACTATACCATGGGCTCCTATGCCTTCTGGCTTTTAAGTTCGGTTTGGCCAATGGGGAGCAGAAGCAGGAGCTCAAAGGCTAGGAAGAGAGTGAGGTTAGGACATGTGTTTTTCTTGGTCCCCCCACCCCGCCAGATCACCATGGGTTAGCTGTTTTGCTCTACTAAAGGCTTCAGCTCCTATCAGACAGCCCTCTCCTTACAGTGACTCTCCCCTCTTCCCTTTAGGCTTAGGGCTGGTAAGGGCTTCTGCTGTTGCTAGCCCTGGGATACTGCACTCCCTATTTGAGTGAACGTCTATTTCCTGTTGGGACCTTGACAGATACTTTACCTAAGTTATCACTTTTCTGTAGAGTGGCATTATATTATGCCATTGTATAGATATCAGAATGAGTAAGTAATTTACCCATGATCACAAAGCTAGTAAGCACAATGGCCTGGTTTCCACAAGCTCAACAAGGACCAAATTCATGACTTTGATCTCATTAGGCATTCACTCTAACCACTGAGATCCTGCACAGAGTCCGACATCACATATTAAAATAGTGTCTAGCAGAGGCCGTTGGGCCTATCTGCACAGTCTACTTCTTAAGAGAGAGGGAGAAGGTTGTGCTGTGTCCTCGGTGGGCAGAAAATGGCATTCTAGCTGTATGACCTTGGGCAAGGTTCTTAACCTCCAACCCCTGGTTTCATATATTTAAATGCTCCCAAAATGCGCTGTAATGATAGAACATGATAGAAATGGGAGGTATTATTAGTACTGATATTGTAGAGATTCATCACATTTAAGGCAATTTCATTTGTTGCCCATAAAATACCAAAGTGCTTCTTGGCTCTGGCTGCAGCCAGATACTCAGTAAACTTTGGACTGAGTATTTATCTTGGAAAGTGACCTTCACTGGGGATGTCTACTCAGATGGCAAATTCCAGAGACAGCAACTCAGGCTGGCAGACTCCATGTGGGCTGTGGCCCTCAGGGCTGCCATGTCTACCCAGCCGTAGACAAAGTTGAGATGTGGCAGGAACCAATTCAATCTGGTTCAATACATGCTGAGTCGCCACAGGTCAAGTTGAGGAAATAGAAGCCACTCTAAGTGTGCTGGGTTCAAGGCGATGTCCAGGAATGGGGGGAGAGGAGGCAGGAGAAAGAGTACTGGACTGAGAGACATCCAGCTCTGGTTCCTATTCTGATTCTGCCATAGGCCAGTGGCATGGCCTTGGACAAACTTTGCAGTCTCTCCAAGTCTCAGCTTCCCTATCTGGAAAATGAGGGTGATAATACCTTCCTTGAAGGGTTATTGAGAGGCCTCATTAAGCTGACACATTTTAAACCACTCATCACAGGGCCCAAGAATGACCCAAGAAAAGGTCATTGTTGTCGTTGCTTTATAGTTGTTATTAAAGCCTGGTTCAAACTCCTGCCCCACTCCCTACCCCTTTCCTCACCTCGCAGCTGTGTGATCCTGAGTAAGTTACACCACCTCATGAGCCTCTGTTTACTCTGAGGGGGTAGTAATGGCACCTACCTTGTGGTCATGGTGTTAGTTAAGGCAAATGGTAAAGCAGCTAGCATAAAGTCTGGCCCATGAGAGGTGGCCAATAATTCCTAGGTTACTATGAATCCATCTTGCCTGGCTGACTCTTACTCGTCCTCTAAAACTGCATGAGATGTCACTTCCTCCAGGAAGCCTTCAACCCTCACCCCATTTTCTACCCCCAGGTTTTGATTTTTCTTTATGCTCCTGCGAAGTCTCTTTTCTTATCAGACTTCCTCAATAGACTATGTGTCCCTTTTAGGTTTTAGGCACCTGGTCTTAAAAGTCTCTGGCATACAATGAAAGGTCTGTGCAGCCCTTGTGAAATGAATATCGGGTGATGAGGGAAAGGCTGAAGGTGTGGATGGGCGAAAGCTGGGAGTGCCTCAGTCCAGGCTAGAGACAAGCTATTAAGAGCTGGCCGTCACCTTGTGAACTTTCCCAGAAGGGCCATGGTTGGCAGAGACTGTGTAACTCCAGTCCCTCCCTATTCTTGCCCACATTCTAGCCCTTGCGTTAGTCAGTGTTAAGCTGGGGAAACAGAAGCTGCTCTAAGTGTTTCAGGCAGAGGTGATTTAGTATAGGGAATTGGTTACAGGTCCAGGCAGAGCTTAGATGCCAAATGGGTGTGGTGAGGCAACCCAGAGATTAACAATAGCAGGAAGCTAAGACCATCCCTACAACTGGCAGAATAATGGGAGAAAGAAGTTAGCAGAGGTCCGGAGCTGGGACTATCTGGCAGGAGCTGGAACTAGGGTGGGCCTGCGTGATAGAAGCTGGAGCCACAGAGGGGATGCAACCGCTGCTGGAGCTGCCACCAAGGAAAAGAGAAGAGAAATATACTCCAGTCTCCCATCAGAGCCTGCCATGGAGAAAACTCAGCCAGAAGCTGGCAGAGGAGCCTGGAGAATGCAGCCTGAAGGAGTCACCCTCCAACACATACATACCCCTTCAATGCAAAGCAGAGAGGGGAGTGGCAAGGAATGGATCTGAGGGCAAACCAGCAAATGACTGGAACTGGGCTTGATAAATACATGTAGAATTAATGAATCATCTGGTTCAGCCTAGATTATGCGGAATACACAAAGCATGCCACCGTGCTTTGTAGTTCGTCTATAAATACTCTGTAAGTCTGGGGGACCTCCGTATATCTCTGAGCCATTCCTCAAGGTCCTTGGTCTCCTGGCTCAGATGCTGAGAAGCCTGGCTCCATGAGTCATCCTGGGATGTCCGTCTGGCCCAGGGGCCGTGCTATCCCTCTGCAAACTCTCTCACATCCATGTGCATGTCTCTACTTCTTGGCTCCTGTTTAAGTTCAGCCCCTTCCTCATTAGCCTTAATTCCTCTCCTCTCTCCCATCAATCTCACCTTGATGTCAGATAATTCATCCCAAAGTTCAGCTCTGAACTGGTCACTTCTTGGACCAAAAACTTTCAATCCCTTCCTCTTGCTTACAGAGTAAAATCCAGCTTTCTAAGTCTGACCATCTCAACCATCAATGACCCAGCCCCAACCTTATTTTCCACTATTCCCCATTATTTAGTCTCTGCTCCCCTCAAACTGAGCTGCTACATTTTTTGTTCATGCTATTCTTTCTAACCATCTTCCTTCTCTGTGATTTCTAAACTCTACCTGTGCCTGAAGCTGTAGCTCACATCACATTTGCAGTCCTGATGGAAGAAGTGATTTTCCTTCCGCACCTCTGAATCCCTAGGGGCAGCCTTTTATCTGAACTTGTGACACTTACCACTTTGTAGTTTGCCCTGGAATTATTGATGTGCACAACTCATCTCCCTGCTAAGGTTTTCAAAGGTAGAGACCATGGCATTTTTAGCTTTATGGTTCCCATAGCATCCAGCATCCAGTAGGCACCATTAAAGTTTTAGCTTAATGGTTCTTATAGCATCCAGCATCCAGTAGGCACTAGTAAATTTTTGTTGCATGAATGGCTGTATCTTCAAACGAATGAATGAATGGGCCAACAGACAAATACACAAATGAATAAATGGGTGAATGAATAAGACTGGCAGTTGTCCTGGGACCCCAAAGAGCAGGTTACTTGAGCCAACCTAAAAGAGGAGGATGCAGCTTTAGAACTTGGATATCAACTTGAGTTATAGTGGCTACACAAATAAGGGGGACCCAGACCACTCTGGACATGTTCTGGAATGGCCACCTTTTGGAGGAGAGGCTGCAGAACAGCCACAAATCTAAAACCTACTGAAGCCAAGCCCAGCCAATCCCTGCTGTTCAGCCCATCCACTCACATCGATGTAGTTGGCGTTGATGTAGTCAGAGTGTGGGTCTCCGTCCAGTACCAGCAGCCTCACTCGGGAATGGTCATCTGCAGAGAGAGCAGAAAGTAAGGGGACGACTGATCAAAGGCCTCTGGGCGAGGAGCCAGCAATGCCCTGCTCTGTCTTTTATAGCTGTCGTTATTGTTGTTAGCTGCTGTCAAGTCAGCCTCTGACTCATGGCAACCCTACCTACAATAGAACGAAACACTGCCCGGTCCCATGCCATCCCCACGATTAGTTGCAGATTGGGCTGTTGTGATCCACAGGGTTTTCACTGGCTAATTTTTGGCAGTAGATAGTCTGGCCTTTCTTCCTAGTCCATTTTAATCCAGAAGTTCCATTGAAACCTGTTCAGCATCATAGGTACAAGCCTCCAGTGACAGATGTGTGGTGGCAGCACCTGAGGAACATTGGCTGGGAATTAAACTCAGGCCTCCTGCGTGGAAGATGAGAATTCTGCCACTGAAGCACCACTGGCCCCCGAGTGCCAGGTGTTATGCCACTTTTGCACATACTGTGTTGTTTAGCTCTCAGCACTTTCTCAGTGATTATCCTATTTATAGATGAGGAAGGTGAGGCTCAGAGAGGTTACTATGCCTTGGAAAGAACATGTAAGTGCTTCCTCTTTTTTCTACCTCCCCTTGATTCTGGTTTTGTCATTACCTAACTGGGAAAGCCGCCTGCTTCTTTAAGCCTTAGTGATTTCATTAGTAAAATGGGGAAGTAAACACCTTCTTCACAGGGACGGTGCAAGAGAGACCATATGAAAACACCCAGGATGCGATAAGCATTGAATCTGAATTCATATGCTCCATTTTCATGTTTGCTTAAAAATGACAAATTTACCTATTTGCTACAGGTGCACAGCTTGCTTTCCTTTTGCCTCCTGGAGTATTGTTGCAAATGGGTTGTCGGGCACGTATTGTTATCAATATTGTCAAAATGAAGCTGACTCAATCATTGGAAAAGAGGTCATCAAAAACTAAAAACTGTGTTGCAAAGAGTACCTTTTTAAACACAATCTAGGCATAAGCAAGTTTGCAAACTTTGGTCAATGACACACTCGCTTCAAATAACACCAATTAAAAACCGTTAAAAAAAAAAAAACTAGTGCAGCAGAAGAACCAGGATAATCCTTACAGTTAATTAAAGTGAGCTCTGATGCGTTAATTGACCCGCACAAATGGAGCGCCCTGTTGGGGGGAGCGAGCTGAGTTTGCTATCAGGTCACAGCACACGTTTGATTGCAGAGTCGCTGCACTCACTGGCCAGTCTACCTCACTTGAGGGCAGGGGTGGGGTCCTCAGCAGGTGGGCTGGAGAGCTCTGGGCATCCCCAAGGACTCCAGGGGTCAGGGAGCTCACACCAGCTTATCCTATTAGACTTATAGTGCACCTTGCCGTTTACAAAGCACATATATTGCTACTAACAGAAACCTTCTTGAAGGCAGGGTATTCTCTGTCTTCATCCCAGTTCTAGCCACTCCACCCCCAAAAGGGCCTGGCATATGGCAGGTACTCAGGAAATGCTTGGTGAATGTATACATGTATGACCTCAATGGAGTCTCACGATGATCCTGTGAGAGAAGCAGGTGGGCTCTGTGAGACCCTTGTTACAAATGAGGATATTGAGGCCACATGGCCAGTGAACAGTGGAGTGTGGAAGAATGAGGTTCTTTTAAGTCTGAGGTCAGACACACCTGTTTCCAAAGAGGGATCCAAGCAGGGTAACAGAAACCACTCAAGCATACGCAGCAGAGGGAGTGAACTAGAGAGAATTGGTTACCTGGTGACGGAAGAGCTGAGAAGCCAAACACAGCACAATGAAGTAACTCAGAAAGGAGCAACAACAGCAAGATGCTTCCTCCTCTAGGCCAGAGGGACAGAGGGAGGAAGTGGGGTTACCAGGGCCCAGGAGCTAGGGCCACCTCTGGAGACTGGAGGTGCAGTGGGCCTCTCTGTTGGGAGCTGGAGCCAAGGAAGAGACTCCCTCACTGCTCAAGAAGGTGCTCTTGACTAAAATACCAAAACAACTCCAAACCCACTGCCACTGAGTTGATTCTGACTCATGTTACAGAGTAGAACTGCCCCATAGGGTTTTCTTGGTTTTAATCTTTATAGAAGGAGATCACCAGGCCTTCCTTCCATGGCACTGCTGGGTGGGTTTGAACCGCCAATCTTCAGGAACCTGTAAGTGAGATGCAGGGGAAGAAATGCCTTGGTTTCTCCCTTTCTCTCACCTTCTTACCTTCCACCAATGCTTCTTATTGGCCAATCCAGCCAGAAGTCAACGGACAAGAGAGCCTGGGAAATGCAACCTGCAGGGGTCAGTTCCCTGTGCTACAGAGTAGAGGAGGAGAAGGCAAGGAATGGGTCTGAGGACAGACAGGCCCAGGACTGGCACAGGATACCACCTCCTATCTATGCATTCACCCATTCATTCATTCAAGAAATATTCTTTGAGCATCTGCCATGTTCCAGACACTATGCTAGACCCTGGAGATACACTGGATGCCATTTTTCTTACTCATCATGGGGAAGACTTTCAGTGGAAGCAACTAGAGGGAGCAGATGGAGGTCTAAGTGACTCTTTCGAAAGGGGCGGTGAAGTGGAAGAGGAGTATGAAGTTAAGCTTTATCAAGTTCATGGTAGATGCCAGAAACCTTGCATACATTATCTCACTCAACCCTTTGTTCCTCAAAATTGCTCTATAGACTGTTATAATAATACCAGAACGAAGTGGTATTTTTATTCTTCCCATTTCATCGATGAAGAAATGGGGCTCAGTGAGGTTGAGCAAGTCTCCCAAGTTTTGCAGCCTATGAGTGGCAGAGCTTGGATTCGATTTTAGGTCCACCTGTCCCTAAGCCCCAGCTCTGCTCGGACAATGCACTGCCCCTGAACCACGACCATCTCAGTTACCACTTCTGGAGTCTGTGCAAATGGTCAGTCGCCAGCTCTCACAGTCTTCTAGCCCCAGGGAGTGAGGCTTTCTGGGGTACATCCCAGCCAGTAGGCCTGGCACCTCACCCTGGACCCAGGGCATCAAGCTTTGTTACCAGCGTTTACAGAAACTGTAAGCCTTATAAAAGTAAAATTTCATACTGCATTTTCACTCAGTGGTCTCACTAATGACTTATTGATTAAAAAATCTCCTTTATTTATTGAGAGTTATGCCTACCCGCAGGGTCTGTAACCCTGGAAATGAAGATTCTGGTTTAGAATGTTAAAAGGGAATTTTCTTTAATATACAATAAAATTTAAAAATCTGAAAGCAAAAATGATTAAAAAACAAGATGAATTAAACTCATTTCCTCTAGTTAAATATTCTTTAAAAAAAGATGCCTCTAATCACCAGATGGCGGTGTTTGCCAATCTCTTCATCTATTCATTAAAGTTGCATTATTGAGTACCTACTGTGTTCTTCTAAGGAGAGTCCCTGGGTAGCACAAATGGCTAAGTGCTCAGCTACTAACCGAAAGTATAGCAGTTCAAACCCACTCAGAGGCACCTTGGAAGAAAGGCCTGGGAACCTACTTCTGAAAAACCAGCCATTGAAGGCCCGGTGGAGCACAGTTCTATTCTGACACACATGGGGTTGCCATGAATTGGAATCGACTTGAGGGCAACTGGAAGAAAAAAAAAAAAAAAAAGGCTTGAGCAGCGGACAATGAGGAAGAGTCTATCAGAGGAAGCAGCAAGAGTGAAGGCAGAGCCTAAAAGAGCAGACACACTGGGGAGCTGCAAGCAGTTTCCTGTCCTGTGAACAGAGTGTGAGGGAGAGGGGACAGAGGAGGTAGACAGAGTTAGACTACAGAGTTGTCCATGCCGTATTAAGGCACCTGGATGCAAGTGACAGTGCTGGGCTTTTCAAAGCATCCAAACACTGTTTCTTATTTCTGAGAGTATGGATGAATATTTTCGTATGAAGTAACCGGGAACCACTCCCACTGGAGCTATCCTGTGACAGGTAGGATGCACTTTTAATGTGTGCTGTGAGATACAGAGGTCTGGGTTAGATCTGCATGCAAATCCTAGCTCCATCACTTAGCAAGTCATTTGGCCTCTCTTAGCCTTGGTGTTCTTAGCAAGATGGAGCTAATAGTACATAGTTCTCCGAATATTGGGAGGATTAAATGAGAAGATGCAGGTATGGAAAGTGCTAGTACAGTGCCTGGTACACAGCAGGCGCTTAGTCAGTGGGTTGGCTGTGAAGCAGGCAGTGGGAGTGACCTGATGGATGACCAGAGTGGCTCAGAAACTTAGCACCCCTTGTTTGCCCTTCTTCTGTACCAAATATAAATTCATCTCTCTGCAGAGGTAAAGAGCTATTATGTGTGTTCTTTAAAGGGCAGAATTCAGTTGTAGGTCCATCAGAAAGGCATTGCAAGGAGTAGCAGTGTCCTCATGGTTTATTTATTCCTTTTGGGAGATGCTAATATTGTTCTGTGTCCCCTTCTTCTTCAACTTTATATAATTAGATGGATAAAAAATTGTGTTTACCCACATGCACATGGAGAAAGATGGGGTGGCGGGCGATGAGAAGGAGCTTATACAAGATAATTTACAAGCAGCCCAGAATGTTCATTATGCTCTATAGACATTTTACAAGCTCAAAAAACAGCTAATTTGGTGCTCCTTGTTTGATATTCAAGACAAGGAGAGGAGTTAAGAAGAGTCATATGGAGGAGAAGCAACTCTTCAATGGTGAGGTGAGAGGAAGGTGCATGAGTCTGCCTCCACCTGGCTGTCACCTAAGCTGGGAGATGGGCAGGAACTATCTTCTGGGGAGGACAGGATTGGTGGTAGCAGGCAGAAAACCAAACCAAACCCACTGCCGTCAAGTCGATTCCAGCTCATGGTGACCCCATGTGTTAACAGAATAGAACTTCTCCATGGGGTTTCCTAGGCTATAATCTTTACGGGAGCTGATCCAGGCCTTTTTTCCATGGAGCCACTGGGTGGGTTCCAACTGACAACCTCTAGGTTAGCAGCCAATCCCAACCACTTGCATCACCCAGGCAGCAGGTAGAGGGGAGGCACAAGTGCAGAGGCATGTACGTCCAAAGAGGTCCCTGGAACACGACTCTAGGGGAATAGAAACATAGTCCCTCTGTTTGGAATCCATCTACTCCTCTTTGCTTTAGGACAAAGACCAGTGGTATGTTGGTAGATGTTTAACACATGGCTCTCAGGAGGGCTAAAACGTCCTGATTTGTAACATCTGCTGATTTCTGTGGTGTAAATACTCCCATTATGGTTGATTTCAAGCTATCCATATGGCATCAATCAACCCACTTACAAAATTCCTGAGAATTTAACAACCTGGTCTTACGAGTTGGTATAAGAAAGCTCCAGCACCCCATGGACAGAGATCTGAGCCTTACCACAAACCAAATGCCCCATATGATCTGATGGTTTGGTACCCATTGCCCTCTCCAGGCTCATGTCCTCCTCCTCCGACATTGCTCTGATCACCATGGCCTTCCTTTAGTTGGTCAAATGCACTATTTCCCCAATGACCACAGGGCCTTTGCATGTGCAGAAGAGAACACCCTCCAAATCCTCCTCCTGTAAGGTTGGCACGACTCGTCCTTCAGTTCTCAGGTCAATGGCCCTTCCTTGGGGAGCCTCCTATGATCTCTCAACCCCAGACTCTCGTGGGACACTGCGCTTTTGTTCAGCACTCTTAAAGCAGCTGCATTTCTGTGATGATCTGCTTAGCCCCTGGCTCCCCATCACATTGTAAAGGAGGGCACCTTATTTATTGAACTCCTCTACAGTGTGTGGCACATAGCAGGTGCTTGATAACCATCTGCTCAGTGAACAAATTCATGTTTGTGTCTGAAGGGCTGAGTACGAGTAAGGGGCAGGGATTTCCTTGCTCATGGGCATACAGTTGGTTTTAGGTAACCTAGGTCTGGAATCAAAGAGCCCTGGTGGCCCAGCTGTTAAGTGCTAGGTTCCTAACCAAAAGGTCAGTGGTTCGAACCCACCAGCCACTCCTCGGGAGAAAGATATGATCTACTTCCACAAAGATTAACCAAAAACCCATACTTTTGAGTTAATTCTGACTCATAGCAAACCTATAGGGTTTCCAAGAAACTGCCCTATAGGGTTTCCAAGGCTGTTAATATTTACAGAAGCAGATTGCCACGTCTTTCTCCCGTGAAGCAGCTGGTAGGTTCGAACCACCAACCTTTCAATTAGCAGCGAAACACTTAACCACTGAGCCACCAGCAGACTTGGAAACTCTGGGGAGGTAGTTCTACTCTGAGCCATAGAGTAGCTGAGTCAGAACCAACTTGACAGTACTCCAAGACAACAACAACAACAGACCTGGAAATCAAGGCTCTTTCCTCTGCACAAGACTGGCAGAGTTGGCCTGAATCCTGCTCTCAAATCCTTCCTCTCCCTTTGGCTGACCTCTCAGCCCTCCTGCAGACCCAGCCTGTCCTGTCCCTAGACTGGAAGATGGTATGTTTAAGGTGTGACAGGCCTCAGGTCTGCCTCCAGAGCCTACCCAACTCCTTCCCTCCCTCCTGCTGAAGGCAAGCATTGGCTCAGTTTCCTCCTTTGCATAGTTCTCATTCTCAAAACAACCCATACTCCCCCTCCCTTCCTCTGTCATCAAAAATAGCCCAATAAATCAGTCTTCTCGTATCACATCTGCTTAAGGAGAGGATCCCTTCAGAGAGGTGGGGCTGGGGACAGAATATCATTTGGATACATGATGTCCTTTCTTCCTGTCTTCTGGGCACCGAGGAGGGTAAAGAAAAGATACAATTTTTCAGAGAAAAGAGATTTGACTCATTACAATGAATTGTGGAGCTGAAAAATCATTCCCTAGAAGTATTGGAAATGTTAATGCCATCATCTTGCAAGAGTAGATGGGGAGGAGGCAGGCAATTCCGCCGAGACTGCCTGGGTACCTCATTGAAGCTAAAGGTCTGCGCATTCAATCTTGATTGAATTACCATTATCAAGAGAGAGGGGGCTTGGCCATGAGACAAGACAGCCCAGAATTCTGTGCACCTCCTTGTTCTTCAGATCCACGCTGGCTGGAATTGGGCAGCTCCTCTCCCCAGGGCCCTGTGAGGAGTTATCCCAATGGAGGAAACCTTTTGGCGGGGGCTGGGGGAATACAAAGGGGAACCGGAGACTTAAGAATAGAGGGACAAAGCACTGAGAGAGGGTGGAGGGACAGTGGCCCGACTGGTGAACCTACTGTTTCATCCTACGGATGCCACCCAGCCAATGTCCCACTGAGGGCATTTCAGAAGGAAGAGAGGAAAAGTTCTTATCTGGGCTCCCTCAAAAGCTGAACCTAAGACAAGGATCTGAGTGCCTTAAGCAGTTGATTTGAGGAGTCTCTGGGCGGTGTAAACAGTCAACATGCTCGGCTGCTAACTGAAAGGTTGGAGTTCACCCAGAGGTATCTCTGAAGAAAGTCCTGGGGATCTGTTTCCGAAAAATCGGCCACTGAAAAAACCCTATGGAGCAGAGTTCTGCTCTGACACACACGGTGCCGCCTTGAGTCAGATCCGACTTGATGGCAACTGGTTAGTTGACTTGAGAGGTGATCCCAGGGAGTACCAGGAGGGGAGGAGGAGGAAGTGAGGTGGAGGAAGTAATGGATCCAGTAAGGGTATGTCATCAAGTCAGTTAACACCGCAGACAGTGGGGCTGATGCCTGCTGGGAAACTCTGGGAGACTGTGTAGAAAACGCACCTCTAAGTCATTTCACGGAATGGGAGAGGGAGCTGGCATCCTTTGTTGCCTGGGGATAGTTTTTTTTTTTTTTTAATTTTATTTATTTTGTTGTCGTTGGGAATATACACAGCAAAACATACACCAAATCAACTGCTTCTACATGGACCATTTAGTGACATTGGTTGGTGTTAGGTGCTATAGAGCCGGTTCTGACTCTTAGTGGCCCCATGTACAACGGAACGACACACTGCCCGATCCTGTGCCATCCTCGCGCTCCTTATTATGCTTGAGCCCGTTGTTGCAGCCACTGTGTCAATCCATCTCATCGAGGGTCTTCCTCGTTTTTGCTGACCCTCTACCAAGTATGATGTCCTTTTCCAGAGACCCATCCCTCCCGATAACATGTCCAAAGTATATAAGACTTAGTCTCACCATCCTTGCTTCTAAGGAGCATTCTGGCTGTATTTCCTCCAAGACAGATTTGTTTGTTCTTCTGACAGTCTCATATATATTCAATATTCTTTTCCAATACCATAACTCAAAGGCGTCAATTCTTCTTTGGTCTTCCTTACTCATTGTCTAGCTTTTGCATGCATATGAGGCGATTGACTTGGCCACGACTTGGTCAGGCGCACCTTAGTCTTCAATGTGACATCTTTGCTTTTTAGCACTTTGAAAAGGTCTTTTGCAGCAGATTTGCTCAATGCAATGCATCATTTAAATTCTTGACTGCCACTGCCATGGGTGTTGATTGTGGATCCTTGACAACCTCAATCTTTTCTGTTTATCATGATGTTGCTTATCAGTCCAGTCGTGAGGATTTTTGTTTTATGTTGAGGTGACATTGATTACATTCTTCAAGTTGTGCAACCATTCTCATCCTCCTTTTCTGAGTTGTCCCCCATTAACATAAATTCACTGCCTTCTAAGTTTCCTGTCTAATCTTTTGAGATGCTATTATTAGTTTGATCCCATATAGATAGTTCTTAAAAGAGCATAATGCTTAAAGTGGATATTTTTTACTAGTTAAGCTAAACTATTGTTCAGTTTTGAGATGATTTCAGGGGATATTTTTCATTTACTGTTTAAAGATTATCTCAGGGCAATAGTTTCAAGGGTTCATCCAACCTTCATGGCTCCAGGAAGTCTGGAGTCCATGAGAATTTGAAATATTGTTCTGTATTTTCCCCCTTTTGATTAGGATTCCGCTATAGACTCTTTGATCAAAATGTTCAGTATCGGTAGCCAGGCACTATCCGGTTCTTCTGGTCTCATAGCAAAGGAGTCAGTTGTTCATGGAGGCAATTAGCTATACATTCCATCAAACCAAAAAACAAACCCACTGCCATCAAGTCGATTCCGACTCATAGCGACACTATAGGACAGGGTAGAACTGCCCCCATAGAGTTGCCAAGGAGTGCCTGGTGGATTCGAACTGCCGACTCTTTGGTTAGCAGCCATAACACTTAACCACTAAGCCACCAGGGTTTCCACACATTCCATATCCTTCTCCTATTCCTGACTCTCCTTCATTCTCTGTTGCTCCAGGTGAATAGAGACCAATTGTTATGGCTTCCATGACCACTTGCAAGCTTTTAAGAATCTGCGGATAGTATTTAGCCCCAGGGCATTGCACTATCAACGAGCCCTGGTGGCACAGTGGTTAAGCACTCAAGTTGCTAACTGAAAGGTCGCTGCTGGAGCCTACCCAGCGGCTCTGAGGGAGAAAGGCCTGGTAATCTGGTTACATAGAGATTACAGCCTAGGAAACACTATGGGACAATTCTATCCTATCATATTGGGTCACTATGTGTCGGAATCACTTGATGGCACCTAACAACAACAACACCGCACTATCCCCAGAGCTCCCCACACCAAACTCACACCTTTATAAAGAATCTCTTGACTAAACTCTCTACAAATTATCTACTTTGAGGGTGCCATCTGTTTCCTGCTAGGATCCTGGCTGATACAGATGAGGAGCCTCATTTTATAAAATTTTCAACCGCTAGGATTACTTCCTCTGCCTCTGTGTAATTTCCTTCTTGCCAATCCAGGAAACACCCTCTAGAACTTCCCACACTGGGACTGCTTTGGCATTCTTGAAATTTCCCCTGGTCAACAGTCTCTGCCCTTCAGCTACTTGAAAGCAAAGACCTCTTTGTTCTTATGTTCCCCATTCATTTCCTTCCCTTTCATTTCCTTTCCATTTCCACTCCCTGGGAATCCACTGTATCTATTGCTAAATTCTAAATAGAATCATTTGGAAGAAAGAGGTTATTTATCCAAAGCTTCCCTTCCATTGTTTCATTTGTAGGCAGTGCCTCCCTCATGCTTTTCCCCTTTAATCTTTTCTGTTCTCCCTGGCCTGGCCCTTTGTCCTCCATTCCAGCCTCTCTGAGCTCAGGGTTCCTTAAAATGCTAATCACACCCGGTTTTCTTCTCAAGCCAAGAATACTTCTATTTATCAAGCTCCAGCAGGCTTTGCCTCCAGGAGGGACACATACAAGGGCAGGAACACATTCTGTTCCTTGGGGCTGCTTCTCTTTTACCTTACTCATTTCAATTCCAGGTTGTGGTGTGTGTGTGTGTGTGTGTGTCTGTGTGTGTGTGTGTGTGTGTGTGTGTGTGTGTTGGTTCCCCTTTATGTCTTGCACTGCTTTCTGACTCCCGAACCCATAAGTTACCTTCACACTGTCTCCTATCAGTACTGAGTACAGACCCTTTCCAGCCCAATTTGTTGCAGAATTAGTGACTCTTTAATTAGAAAGGAGATTCAGGTTTATTTAAACCCATCGACTTAACTGTACCACCCAGGGACTCCCTAAACCCATCACTAAAATGGTTGAAAATTCCAGTGCAAGTAATTTGTCTGGGTTGGGGGGGAACACCAGTAGGAGATGAGGGAGTGAGACAGGAAAGAGAAGGCAGCCGATGAAGGATGAGTTGTCAAGCCCATTGCCACCATGGGCAACTACAGCCTAATCCCCACAGGGAACTCTGGGGAAGGTCTAGAACACACACCTCAGTGGAAGAGTGAGGAAGCTTAGGTATTTTCCTGGTTGAGGGCTTCTCCTGGGGGTGTTAATTCCCCAGCAGTAGAAGACTGCCTTGTGCAGGACAGAGTATCCATCCCAGCTTTGGAGAAAGTCCTCAGGCAAACAGATACAGACAGGCAGGACTAAGGTGAGTCAAGTGAGGTGCCTACGACACACAATTTAAGGACACGCTCAGTCTCAGGGTTGTACAAGGGCAGGGTCACCACCTGAGAGTGAATGCTTCCTTAAATATTGTGCCTCACCCCAGTCCTGGCCCTAGGTGTTGCTGCACAAAGAAGTGATGAGGCCAAGGGATGTGGGTGGGCCATTGACAGCATTTTCTACACCACCAATGATGGAGTTCTAATCTCCTTCATTATTTGTCCTTGCTGCCAGGAATCCTACTTTCTCAGAGCAGATCTGAGAGGGGATAAGTTGTTCTCTTTCTTCTCTTCTTCCTGTGTCCTGTCTCTCTGCTGTCGTCATTCAGGTTTGATATATTCTTCCTTACTGGATTATCATCATTGCAGGTGTTATCTTGATCCATTTTTTTCTGCATCCATCCTTTCTGGTATTCTGTGTCTTATTTGCTGAAGCTCCCCAGGGTCTTAATCATCTGTACCATCCAGGCATTCCACTAGTGTGAGTCTTATGGAGGGTGGATTACACTGGAAGAGGCTGGAGGCAGAGGGACAAGTCCGGAGGTTACTGCAATTGTCCCAGCAAAAGATGACGAAGGCTGAACAAAGGCTGAACAAAGGCAGTGACGATACCGGTGTGTGCTGTTCACTTCAGGGAGAAGGGGGAGAGAGAGACTGTGAGAGTAGCCTTCAGCCTCATCTGTTTGAATGTGTGTATGTGTGCCCCAAATATCGTCATATTCAGCCTTTAAAGCAGCCTAAATACAGAGAAGACAAAGCCATCTCATACCAAAATATTGAGCATATATTCTGATTGAATAGGGATCCACAACACCGTCTGTCTGACCTAGTGGAGTCAGCCTGGACCTTTTGATATCTCACCAGTGGGGCAGTAGCATTTCTTGGTCTAAGCTCTCAGGGTAACCCAGTTCAGCCAAAAAAAAAAAAAAAAAGATCCGGAATGTCAAATTATTTCCAGCTTAGTGGAGTGCTTTGTTTTGTTTTGCTTTTTTTTTTTTTTTTTAAAGTGTCTAGACATTGCCTAAGAAAAAACTTGGGGGAAGAAAGAGTAAGATAGACACAGCCTGTAAAAGAAGAAAGAGACAGAAGTTTTAGCTTAGCTGTTTCCTGTGCTGATTTAGGAACGGACTATGAATGGAGAAACTAATCAAAAAGCATTTATAATTTGTATCTTAGAAGAGAGTAATGCAGACAGCAAGATTTCTTGCAAGTTAAGCACTGGAAAGAGATGTTCACAGCGTCAGCAAACATTTATTAAAGTCCTATGACGTGTGGGCCTCTTCTGAGCTAGACCCTGCACTGGGCACTGGAGACACAGTCCCTGATCCCAGAGAGCACCCACTTAAGCCACAGGTGGCTACTGTCTCTGACTAGCCCCCAGCACCCTCTGCTCAAGCACCGTACATGCTGTTCCCTAAAATACCTGGTCCCGTGGCCATTCTTCCTACCAGATTATGAGTACAGGTGGTTGTTGTTGCTAGTTGCCATGGAGTTGGTAGACTCATGGCAACCTTATGTATAACAGAATGAAATCTTGCCCAATCCTGTGCCATCTTCTTGATTATTGGTATGTTTGAATCCACTTTTGCTGCAATTGTGTAATGTCTTCTAACCTAGGGGTCTCATCCTCAGCATATATAAGATAAAATTCTGTTGTGATACTTATGGTTTTCATTTGCTAATTTTTGGTAGAAGTTTGCCAGGCCTTCCTTCCTAGTCTGTCTTAGTATGGAATCTCTCCTGAAACCTGTCCATCACTGGTGACCTTGCTAGTATTGAAATACTGGTGACATAACTTCCAGCACCATAGCAAGCCACCACAGTGCAACAGGTGGTGGAGCAGCTGCCAACCGACAGGCCTCTGAGGTGCCTTAGAAGAAAGGCCTGGTGATTTACCTCCTAAAAATCAGCTATCGAAGACCCTATGAAGCAAAGTTCTACTGTGACACACATGGGGTCACCAGGAGTCAGAAGTGACTCCATGGCAACTGATTTTTTTTTTTTTTAAGCAAACTTTCTAAAATGAACATCTATGTCCCCTACTCTGGCTCATTCTGTGGCCCCGCGTGGGTGGTAAGTGAATGCTGATTAAAATAAGGTGGAATGATATAGCCACCTTACTTATTCATAACCCCAAGAAAGCTAAACTTCCTGACTAAGAGTAACAGTGCCACACATTGAACCAAAGGCTTTATGTACTTTTTATCAACAACCCTCTCTCCATTATCGTCACCACTGTAAAGATGAGGAGACTGAAGCTTAGAGGTCAGGTAATTTTGTCCAGGGCCCCACAGCCAGAATAGAAACCTAGGCGGTCTTACTCTAGAGAGTTCTAACCACTCTGCAACAATGCCTTCATCAAACCACTCATTGGATGTGCCTACAGTGATGGTAAAGCTCATTGCTGAGCAGAAGGCAATGCCTCCCATGCCTCCCGTGCTCAGCACAGCAACATGTTTTCCTCCTGCAGGCTCATGCCACCAAAGGGCTGTACTGATCCAGGCCCTGAGTGGCCCCTGCCCCACCAGCAGTGGGGTCTGGCAGAAGTCACGTTGCCCTAAACCACTGTCTTTTGTGTGACTAGAGTAGCCTTGGGCTCCTTTGAGCCCCTAAGCTGGCTGCCCCAACCCCGAGTCTTAACCTTATGAGCATCAACCTTATGTGGGACTCCAACTTCTTGAGGGAGAACTATTCTCCTCCCTATGTCTTCTTGACTCCCTCTATCATGGGCTGGACCTTGATCCCTACCCCAGGTTGTTGTCAAGGTAACCCTCTGAATCAGAGGAACTGCTGGGATTATGGGCTCCCATCCATCTGCCCAGCTGTGGGGTCTTCTTGATGAGAATCCTTTTGGTTGGGTTTCTTCCTGTACCTGAGGAATTCTTGAGCGAGCAATGCCAACCAAGACACAGCCCTCAGGAGTTCTCCCCTTAGGGGCTTCTACTCTGCTGGGACCCAGCTTCCTGTCTGCCTCTCTGGCAGAGATCAGCCATGCTCTGTTGTCCCGGCCAGGTGTGAAATAAAGCCCCCAGCTTCGCATGTGGAGACCCCAAGCTGGAAACATCAAGGGTTATTCAATGACTAATTCCAAGTAAAGAATAGTAATAGCTCCTTTCCCTCTATGTCCCCAAAGCCAGCATCTCAGGGCCTCCCAGAAGGGCACCTACAGGATATAATGTTCCCGTATCGATTCTTATTGCGGTTTTCATCCTCCTTGGCTGTATCCCATGAAGCTGTCTGCCCCTCCGGTAAAGCCTGGAAAGTAAGGACAGAAATGAAATTAGTATGGCCTCAGATAGAAGGTTCATCCAGGTGTACATGAGCCAACAGGGGGATGATGGGACCCTCAGTATAAAGGTCCATAGAACACAGACCCAGCCCCTCCACAGACTTATTCACTCATTCATCGATTCAAATGTCATTGACATCTTCTGAGTGTCATAAGCTCACAGTCTGGTCCAGTAGAGGAGTCATCATTCATTCATTCAACAGATATTTACTGAGCCCCTAAAATGTGCCAGGCACTGTTCTAGGTACTAGAGATACAGACATCAAGGTAGACAAAGTCCTCACTGAGTTTCCAGTACAGTGGAGGAGATACAGCAAATAAACAAGCAAACATAAATAATTTTAAGTGGTAAAAAAAAAGCTATGAAGAAAATAAAGCAAGGTAAAGGGATAGTGATAGGAGACGAGAATTATATCAGATCACATGATCTGGGAGGGTTTCTCTGAGAAGGTAACATTTAAGTTAATAATTGAATGAAGGGAAAGCCAGTCATGCCAAAGAAAGTAGGAAGTGCTTCCTGGGCAGAGGGAACAGTAGGTACAAGGGCCATCAGGCAGGAATCAAATCACCATATTCAAGGACTAAGATGAAGCAGGGGAAGAGTGATGATGGAACATCTGGAGAGCTGGGAGTGGTCAGATTAGATAAGGAGTTTTGATAATTGATAAGGAGTTGGGTATTATTCTAAGTGTGATTGGTAACTTTTGAGCAGGGGAGTCATCTGATCTGATTTGTGTTTTACAAAGATCATTCCAGCTCATGTAAGAATTACAGGCTCTAAGAGGGGGCAGGGAGGAAGTAGGGAGACTGGTTAGGAAATTGTTACAATAGTCCAGGAAAGAGATGGTGGTACCTTGGACCCTTGGACCAGGGTGGTGGCAGCAGAGGTGGTGAGAAGTGATTATATTCAGGGTAATTGGTTGAGTATTGTCTTGATTTGGGTTTCCCCAGAAGCAGACTCGCTTACGTAAAGATTACAACCAAGAAAACTCTATGGGTCAGTTCTAACCTGTCACATGGGGTCACTATGAGTTGGAATCGACTTTATGGCACCCAACAACAGCAACGGAAGCAGACTTAGAAACAAGGATTTGAGTATAGGTAGTTTATTTGGGAATAAGTCCCAAGGAACATGGATAGAAGAGTGGGGAAAGTGAGACAATCAAGGGAAGAAGCCAATATAGGGTACATTTCATGTCTCAGAATTGGCCCTTTGGCAAAGTGAAGAAGTTTGGGTATTTTTCCACCAATTCCCACCCATTCTTGGTTGAGGGAAACTCCAGGAAACCCCAGGGAGTATTCCTTTGGCTTAAGGAAGTCCTTAAGCAAAATGTCACTGATGTTTTCAGAAGAAACTTGGGAACAAAGAGTAGGTAGGGGATATAGGCAGGCCACCACCAGCGTCTACTTTATATGTGGATTAAGAAAAATGAAAGCTGACCCCAGGATTTTGGCATAAAGAACTGAGTGGAGAAAAGGATGTCATTTACTGAGATGGGGGAGAAATAGGATTGTGGAGACAGAAATTGTGTTTTGGAAACATAAAATGCTTAGATCAGTGCCCAGCACTTATTGAGTGCTGTGTACTTCTTAACATGCTCAACATAATGATAATTAATAATAATTATAATAGCAGCCAAGGTTGACATGCCTCCAAACAGACATGTTGAGTAGGAAGTTGAACTTATGGGTCCAGATTTGGGGGAATAGGGAGGAAATGGGAGTCATCAGTTTAGAAGGAAGGCAGCCAAAGATAAGACAGACAAGTAAACAGACATGTGGAATGATTTCAGAGTTATGAGCCAAGTGTTAAGGAAAAACAGGGGAGGGTGCACTCAGCTATCTCATAGAGAGGGGGATGGGCATTTAAGAGTGGGAGCAGCATTACAAAACGCTGCAGAAGCATGAAGTTCAGGCCACATTTGGATTACTCTCTCCATCCTGCCTCAGGTAAAATAAACCTAATGCCCTGCTCATTGCCCTCGTACTGCTTCCAAGGCTGCAATGTGCAATATCTTCAGTCTTTCAAGCTCCTTGTCAGTAGTACAGGTGAGAGGAGCTTCCACTCATCTTAATATACCAGGCTGCCTTTGCCCATCCACTTCTTACCAGGTCTGTCCTAAGCCAGGAGGAATCTGTAACCTGAGTGGTCACCAATTGAGCCATTCAGTGGCCAGTTTTACTGGCAGGCAGGCCCACTGTCTATTAAAAGGCCAGAGCCCATGTGTTGTCCCCTTTCTTGCTTCCAGTCTTCCATGTGTTACACCTAACTGGGTGAGTCTTCTTCTAGAGCAGGGGTCTGCAAACTTTTTTTGTATGTAAAAAAAAAAAAAAAAACCCGCTGCCGTCGAGTCTATTCCGACTCATAGCGACCCTATAGGACAGAGTAGAACTGCCTGATAGAGTTTACAAGGAGTGCCTGGCGGATTCGAACTGCCAACTGCTTGGTTAGCAGCCGTAGCACTTAACCACTACGCCACCAGGGTTTCCTTTCCGTAAGTAGCCAAAAACCAAAAACCAAACCCAGTGCCGTCGAGTTGATTCCCACTCATAGCGACCATATAGGACAGAGTAGAACTGCCCCATAGAGTTTCCAAGGAGTGCCTGGCGGATTCGAACTGCTGACCCTTTGGTTAGCAGCCATGGCACTTAACCACTACGCCATCAGGGTTTCCTCTGTAAGTAGCCAGATAGTAAATATTTTAGGCTTTGCGAACCATACAGTCTCATACTCAATTGTACTGTTGTAGTGTAAGAGTGGCCACAGACAAGATGCAAACAAATGGGTATAGCTGTGTTCCAATAAAACTTTATTTACAAAAAACAAGTGGCAGGCTAGACTTAGGCTAGACTTAGGCAGCAGCTGTAGTTTCCTGACCTTTGTTCTAGGGAAAAAAAAAAAAAAAAAACCAGTTGCCATTGAGTCAATTCTGACTCATAGCAATCCTATAGGACAGAGTAGAACTGTCCCCATAGAGTTCCCAAGGAGCACCTGCTGGATTCAAACTGCCAACCTTTTGGTTAGCAGCCATAGCACTTAAGCACTACGCTACCAAGGTTTCCTTGTTCTAGAAGCATGACCACTATGCTCATCTATGCAGTGGTTGAGTAGGTAGAATTGGTCCTGATTTAGCCACTCCAGATTCAGTGCAGAGGTGTGAAGTCCTTGCCTGGGCCTCCTGGGCTAACCCATGTTTTCCCACTTAGCATTTCCCAGGGCTTTAGATTGGATCAATAAGATGTCTTCCTAGGTATTAATTGATCAGAATTGTGTACTAGACAGTCATCTAGATGGGTTCTAGGTTTTGGGTACCAATCTCTGCCCTAAATCAGGGTGTGACAGGAGCACTATCAAGATAAGAGTGGTGCTCATTTTACACACGTGGAGCTTGCCTCTCAGTCTTCCCCTTTTCCTCTTCCTCCTCCCTCTGCTCCTCATTATAAATGGCCCTCACACTGCATCGCTTCTGCCACCAGCTTAGGCCATAGTTAGACCATGAATAGTTCTTGCTTTTTCATGTAACTCTTAGAACTCAGATTTTAGCCCCTGGCCTCATCCTCCCACCCCAGCCACGTAGCTTAGCCCTTGAGGCACCTTGCCAAGTCTGCGTATCCTTGATTCTCTGGGTGGGGGAGGGAGGCTTATCTAAGTGGTGGCGCTGGACTTTTCAACGTTAAACTGATCTTCTGGGGTATACTATCTACCCAAAACCCGTCTGTGATAAAAGTGAGCTGCTCATCCAAACATTCCCCAAGAGTGATATGAAGCTAAGGGCAGGGCACCCTGAGTGTTTTCATGCTAATATTTTAAAAACCGTATCTGTTGATGATGTGCCAGGGTTTGGGTTACAACTAGCTTAAGGTTTTCTTTACAGCTACACATTAGAATCACCTAAGGAGGCTTTAAATCACCCAAAGCCAAGGCCACACACCAGACCAATTAAATCAGGTTCTCTGGGGATGGGATACAGGATCAGTATTTTTTAAAGTTCTCTAAGTGATTCCAGTGTGCAGCCATGATTCTTGCAACATAATGAATTTACCTGGAGAAATACTTTCCCACGAGTCTCCTCACTGGTCTCTCTTGCTTTGGTATTGTCCCCTCCAATCCATTCTCCACTGTAATCAGGGAGATCTTTCTAAAATGTGAATAGGACCCAGTTACTCCCCTTGTCATTGTCTTCAGGATAAATTCGAAACTCTTTAATACATGGTCCTTCGTGATTTTGCCCCAGATGTCCCTCCAGCCTCATTTCTTGCCCTGACAGCTATATTCCAGTTATGAGGAACTAAATACAGCACCACAGACAATGTCAGGTGTTTCAGCTTCTGAGACTTTATACATTCTGTTCCCTTTGCCTGAAATTCTCTTCTGCCTAGTCTGGCTGGCAAACTTCTACTTACGCTTCAAAACCCAGTTCAAGCATCTTCTCTTCTGTGAAAACTCTTGCGCTCACCCTCCCACGACCCCACTGCACCCCCAGTTAGTCAGTCACTTCCTTTCTTATTACACCAACTTTTCCATGTCTAAGAATTTGAATGTCTGTTTCCCAACTCAGCCATGGGATCCTCTAGGGGAAGGATAAAAAACCCACTGCTGTTGAGTTGATTCTGACTCATAGCGACCCTGTACAACAGAGTAGGACTGCCCCATAGGACTTCCAAGGCTGTAATCTTCATGGAAGCAGACTGCCACTTCTTTCTCCCACGGAGCAGCCGATGGTTTTGAACCACTGACCTTTTGGTTAACAGCCAAGCACTTTAACCATTGTGCCACCAGGGGAAGGGTGAACCAAACCAAACATGGTGCTATAGAGTTGATTCCGACTCATAACGACCCTATAGGACAGAGTGGAACTGCCCCATAGAGTTTCCAAGGAGTAGCTGGTGGATATGAACTGCTGACTTTTTGGTTAGCAGCCATAGCTATTAGCCACTGCACCACCAGGGCTAGTAGCATCTTATTCACATTTGTGTCTCCAGAACCGCAAACTGCCTTTGTACTTCATGCGTACTTGAATCACTTCTTTTGAATGAATGCATGAATGAAATTAGTGAATGATGTGGCTTCTGTGAATACAGAAGGCAAAGGTCCTGGAAACTCAGAGGTAGAAGTGACCTTGAAAATCTTCTTGTTCCCTCTTCCCTCTATGACCTTCTAGACAGCTGATCAGCCGATCCACAGCACTGATCACTTGGATACCCTCAGTGACAGAGAGCTCACTAATCCACAAAGCTTCCTGACTCATTTCTGGACAGGCTAACTGGACAGTTTTTTCTTTACTTCATCTTCCTGTCTGTATTTTGCCTTCCCTCTATCCCATGGAGTCCCACAGAATGTCATGTATCCGCCTGTCTTGTGACACTGCAGAGCTTCGGATAAGGTCCTTGCCACCCCTAGAATCCTTAAATAGCACCGTTTCGGGTCTTCTCAACATCAAGGCCATGCCCTTCAGGACACACTCCAGCATGTGGATATTCCTTGAAAATCCTAAACCAAACTAAACAGTCCTGTTGTGGGAAACCACACAGGCCTGTGTCTCAGCCCTGGGAGCCTCTGTCTCCCCCTAGTGGGGTCTGGAGGAGGCCATGTGGGCCTGCGGGGGTGCGATGATGTTGACAAAGCAGAGGAGGTAATGCCTAACAGAGGTGCTCAGGAGTGAGGACTAATGAACCCCTAATTGGCAGACTTTGATCACACATCCATTTCCCCTTCTAGGGAGTGGAAATTTAATAGGGGATAATCTCTTGAAGAGAAAACAAAATATAAGGGGGGTAAAAAGTATGAAAAGCAGGCTCATCTCCATCTTCAAAGTGAGCGAGACGAGGGGCATTATTTTTACATTAGTGGCTAGTTACAGTAGATTGACTAGGGAATGGTGGCAGTCATTAGGAGCTAATCACATTCTTTTGAAACCAAAATTGCCATCTCATTATATTCATCCATTATCAATCTCCGCTCCCCCTTTCCCGTTCTCTTCTCTGGAAAAGTGTTGAGCTCTATTTTTACACTCTTCCACTCTTCACCAGTGTTGCTTTTCTAAGACAGTCATTTTCTGTAGTACTCAGAGATGTATTTGGGAACGGCCTCATCCCTGGAGGGCTGAGCCGTGGTATTCATAGAATCCTGAAAAGTCAGATCTAGAAGGGTCTTTGCGAAAACTGTTGCCTCATTCTACAGATCACAAAGTGGGGTCCAGAGATAGAACCAACTTGTTCAAGAATACATATTGAGGAATTTCTTGCTTTCTTCCTCCCCGCCCCCCCCTTCCTTCCTTCCACATTGAACGTCTGGATGCAAAGCACTGTGCTAATCCCTAGACATACAGTAACTAACGGCTGTGATAGACAAGATCCCTGCCCTCATGAAGTTTGTGTTCTACTTGGGAGAGGGAGGGGCCGGACAATAAACAAGTAAACAAACAAGACAATGTTTATAATATGTGCTATGAAGGCACAGGGGCCCTGGTGGCGCAATGGTTAAGCACTAGGCTGCTAACCGAAAGCTCAGCAGTTTGAACTCACCAGCAGATTTGTGGGAGAAAAGACCTGGCAATCTGTTCCCATAAAGATGACTGCTTAGGAAACCCTATGGGGCAGTTCTACTCTGTCCTGTAGGGTCACTATGAGTTGGATTCAGTGTGACAGCACAGAACAACAGTGGATGGAGCAGGACTCTTTGAAAAGATGACATTTGAGAAAGGCAGCTCCTGACTTCCAAGAACTGGCCTGGCACTCATAGGTAGGCCTTAATGTTCTCCTGTTGAACATAAACAGTTTCACAGAGCACCAGCATCAAACAAGGCCACTTTGTGACTGAGATGGAGTAAGACCAAAACACAATCACTCTATAGTCATCTCTGAACACAGATAAAAACATGAACATTGTCCAAGGCAATAAAGTGACCCAACATTCCCTTGTCCTGGTTAATATGAGTTATTGCTATTTCTTTACCAATTACAGCTTCAGCCTCTATCTAGATTTCTCTTCTTTGAGCTAAGTTAATTAAGATGTCCAATCCTACTACTTCTGAATAGCGTACAATCCAGAACACAGCCCCACTTCCCTACACCTCTCGTAATTCACCTAACACAAGCCAAAATCCTTTAAGTCCTTTCTGACATCCTCTTAGAATTCTGGGTGGTGCAAATGGTTAACATGCTCCGCTGATAACTAAAAGGTTGATAGTTCGTGTTTACCCAGAAGCACCTCAGATAAAAGGCCTGGAGATCTACTTCAAAAAATCAGCCATTGAAAACGCTATGGAGTGCAGTTTTTTTTTTTTTAATGCTTTAGATGAAGGTTTAGAGAGCAAAATAGTTCTCATTAAACAATTAATACACATATTGTTTTGTGACATTGGTTGCTAACCCCACCACATGTCAACACTCTCCCCTTGTCCACCTTGGGTTCCCCATTACCAGTGTTCCTATCCCCTCCTGCCTTCTTGTCCTTGCCCCTGGGCTGATGTGCCCATTCAGTCTTATTTTGTTTTATGGGCCTATCTAATCTTTGGCTGAAGGGTGAACCTCAGGAGTGACTTCAGTACTGAGTTAAAAGTGTGTCTGGGGGGCCATACTCTTGGGGTTTCTCCAGTCTCTGTCAGACCAGTAAGTCTGATCTTTTTTGTGAGTTACAATTTTGTTATACATTTTTCTCCAGCTCTGTCCTGGACCCACTATTGTGATCCCTGTCAGAGCAGTCGGTGGTGGTAGCTGGGCACCATCTACTTGTGCTGGACTCAGTCTGGTGGAGGCTGTGGTAGTTATGCTTCATTAGTCCTTTGAACTAATCTTTCCCTTGTACCTTTGATTTTTTTCATTCTCCCTTTCTCCAGATGTGGTGAGACCAGTGGAGTATCTTAGATGGCTGCTCACAAGTTTTTAAGACCCCAGGCGCTACTCACCAAAGTAGGGTATGGAACATTTTCTTTATAAATTACGTTATGCCAATTGAGCTAGATGTCCCCCAAGACCATGGTCCTCCCAGCCCTCAGCCCAGTAATTTGGCCTCTCAGTGTGTTTGGATGTGTCTATAAAGCTTCCATGACCCTGCCTTGGTGAAGTTGTACTGGCTTCCCAGTACTGTGTACTGTCTTAGCCTTCATCAACGTACCACTTATCTATTGTCTAGTTAGTGTCTTTTCCCCCCACCCCTCCCCAGGCTTGTAACCATCAAAGATTGTTTCTTTGTGTGTGTAAACCTTTTCATCAGTTTTTAAAATAGTGGTCTTATACACTATTTGTCCTTTTGTGATTGACTTACTTCACTCAGAATAATGCCCTCCAGATCCATCCATGTTGTGAGATATTTCACAGATTGATCCTTGTTTTTTATTGCACATAGTATTCCGTTGTGTGTATGTACCATAGTTTGTTTATCCATTCATCTGTTGATAGGCACTTAGGTTGTTTCCATCTTTTTTGCTGTTGTGAATAATGCTGCAATGAACATGGGTGTTGTCTTGGTTATCTAGTGCTACTATAACAGAAATACCAGAAGTGGATGGCTTTAATAAAGAGAAATTTATTCTCTCACAATCTGGTAGGCTACAAGTCCAAATTCAGGGTGCCAGCTCCAGGGAAATGTTTTCTCTCTCTGTCAACTCTGGAGGAAGGTCCTTTCATCAATCTTCCCCTGGACCAGATGCTTCTCTGCCCAGGGACCTCAGGTCCAAAGGATGCGCTCTGCTTCCAGCATTGATTTCTTGGTGGTATGAGGTCCCCCGTCTCTGTTCGCTTCTCTCTTTTGTATCCCAAAAGAGATTGGCTTAAGACACAATCTAATCTTGTAGATTGAGTTCTGCCTCATTAACATAACTTCCACTAATCCCACCTCATTAGCATTGTAGAGTTAGGATTTACAACACATATGAAAATCACATTCTATGACAAAATGGTGGACAATCACACAATACTGGGAATCATGCCCTAGCCCAATTGATACACATATTTTTGGGGAACACAATTCAATCCATGAGAGATATACATATTTGTATGATGGCTCTCATTTCTCTAGGATATATTCGTAGACGTGGGATAGCCGGATCATATGGTGTTTCTATTTCTAGCTTTTTAAGGAATCGCCATATCGTTTTCCAAAATGGTTGTACCATTTTGCATTCCCACCACCAGTGCCTAAGAGTTCCAATCTCCCCGAAGGCTCTCCAGCATTTGTTATTTTCTGTTTTTCTGATTCATGCCAGTAATGTTGGGCTGGAGTGCAGTTCTATTCTGACACACATGGGGTTGCCATGAATTGGAATCAACTCGTCGGCAACTGGTGTTTTAATATCCTTTTACTGAGATGCCCTGTGGTTCCCAAACGTGTTCCCTTTCCTTTGCTGCAACAATAAACCCAACTTGTTCAACTACAGGTGTCTTCCTGCTGATCTCTGAATGCCGAGTAGAATTCAGTCATGCCAAGGGCTGGGTGAAAGTGTTCTAGGCTGAGAGAACAGCAATTGCAGATGTCCTGAGATGGAGTGGGCTTATTGTGCTCTAGAGGTTGAAGGGAGCTCTGCTAGAGCAGAGAGAATAAAAGGAATAGAATGACATATAATGTGGGTGGGACAAGGGGCTCAATCAGGGTCTTGTGGACTATGGTCAAGAATGTGAGTCAATGGAAATGCTTTGGACATTTTTTAAGATGCGGAGGCTGAGACAGTGCAGTGTCATGATAAATGGCTGAGAGCACTCATCACTGGAACCCTCCCTTCATCCTGTTGACAGGCTTCATAGATTTTAGGATAAAATTATCATCTGATGCCTAATACAGACTCTGTGGTTGTAACCTGCCCACTGACTCAGACACCCAGCCATAGATTTAAGGACCCTGAAGCCAATGCGAGGCTCAGACCACATGATTACAAGTCACAGGATTCCTATGCTTTGCTGTGATGACTCAGTCAGTCCACAGGACATTTGCAACCTGCCTCAGTTTCCCCACTTAATACTTTAATTCCCTGCTAGAACTGAGAATTGTCCCTGAATCAATGCCTGCTTGGTAGGTTCCTTCTCCTACCTATCAGTTTGGCCCTCCTGAGCTAAGAGGGTCCTCTCTGAAACTTGCCACCCTTCTTTAGACATTGTTCTTTGTACTTAAACCTTTTTGAGTTATGCCAAGAATAGTGAGCTGTCAGAATGTAAAGCTTCCAAGAACAGCTCACCTCCAATCCAAGGCTGAGGGTGTCTTGGTCCATTTCACTTACCTGTACACTCCACTATCCTCAGCAAATTCTGTCAGCTAGGATGCCCCTCCCCTCACTCTCCTTGGCTCGACTGTATCCCTGGAGGTAATTGGATATGATATGCCCTGGGGTGCAGCAAAACCAGGCCCAGGGATTGCTGAGCAGGCAGTTCCTGGCTGATGCTTCAGGGAAGAGCTGAGGGTGGCTTACTCCATGATCACCCCAGCCCACCAGGATTTCCCACCCTCCCCTGTCCAGCCCTGTACTTTCCTGGTGCAGGAAGATTCTGGAGAGTCTTCACCAGTAAGTGCCATTTTAGCTGGGTCTTTCATTGATTTATTTTGTCAGGATATATCTCTTGTACACTGTGTGACTGGCACTCTATTAGATGGTATGCACGAGCCAGGAAAAAGATAGGACTTTGGAAAAAGACAGGACTTCACAAAAAGTGGACTGGAAGGTTTGATATTTTCACTGTAAATCATTTTACCACTCCAAGTCTCCATTTACTTTTTTGAAAACTAAGTTAATAATACATCCGTCATGTTAGGATTAAGGGAAGGATTTAACTACAAAGGGGCAGGATGAGGGAAATTTTTAGGGTCTTGGAACTCATATATCTGATTGTGCTGGTGTTTACACATATTTGTTAAAACTCATAGAACTATACCAAAAATAAAATAAAGTAAAAAAGAATTTTACAGTATATAAATTCAAAAATGAAAAAATAATACATCCACAGGGTTTTGTGATGATTAGTGATTAAATGAAATAATGCCTGTAAGTACTTAGCAAATGCCTGGTGCATAGCAGGCGCTTAGAGACTTTTCCATCCCATTCTTTCCCAAGGATATGATAGTGAGCCTCTCTTCACCTATTCCCAGAATCCACTCTCTGCCCCCCCATCAGAGACACCCACAGTTTATTCTCACAAGAACAAAGATGGTGGATACTATAACATCCATCCCAGTTTGCCTTGGAATCAGGGGCTCCTGGGAGGCAGAATTTTCAGTTTTAAAACTGGGTCAGTGCTGGGAAAACCGGGGCATGTTGGTCACCCTATGTATAGGTGACCCATAGTATGCAAGGAATGAGAAAGACTTTCATGAGCTGTTTGGGAGCCTAAGGTCTACTCTCATTTGTGGTCTTAATTGTGGTCAATGGGTTCAGTAAGCACCCAGGTGTACTGAAGTCTTTGGCCAGCAGGTGGATGGTGAGGGGGTCTCATGAATGGCTGTGCAGATTGTGCACAACACAAGACCACCACGTCTAAGGAGGCACCATGCCTTGCCAACTCGGTGTATGATGCCGCCTTAGATGTGCTCTTGTGCTGTGGATGACCTAGGCATTAGAGATTTCTGTGTGCAGTATATTATAAAAATGTCCTGGAAGACAATCAAGTTTTTGGAGGCAGGTACACACTGCATTTTGCTAATTTCACTCAAAAATGCTGTATGAGCTAGTGGTGGCTCGGCAGAGGCCAAGTTTTCAACAAGCACCTCCTTCTGTTCTACAAAGCAAATGCTTTAGGGATTACAAATGTGGACAGAGAAGGCAGGAGGGGATGACTAATGATGTCTACTCAAGAGTGGCATCAGGAGAGCAAATATTATTGTGTACCATGTCACTAAATAGACAGTAATTTATGAGTTCTATGGTGAAGCTCAGTAGAAAATCAGATTGCAGCAAGATGGGGGCATTTGTCTGTGACAGGAGCTTTGATCAAGGCAGAAGAGTTAAGTGTATGTCTGTGTGTAGAGTCACAAAGCTCCCTTGGAAGCAGGAAGTCAGTCTCTTTTACAAGACAAAGTTCAGGCCAGTGGTTCTCAAACTTTGGTAGGTATAGGAATCGCCTAAGGACTTTGGTAAACTACAGAGGATCGGCTTCTTTCTACATCAACGAGTCTGGGCCTCAGTGTCCCTTACGGGCTTTCCAGGTGATTCTGACACATGTCACAGTTTGAGAACCACTGTTAGAGACAGTAAGGTGGATGAAAACAGCAAGTGCCTAGGGAAGGCTCAACATAAAACTGAAAGGCAAGATCCTCTGCACACCCGTAGAGGCTGTCCACAGATACGAAGGTCTTCCTCTGTTGTTTTCTTCTTTAAGAAATGCTGCTTTTTTTTTTTTTTCCCGGAAGGAACTATCCTTAATCATTTAGGGTTTTTCACTAGGAATTTCACCAGATAAGTAAGACCCAGTCCTACCTCCAAGAATCCTATAGCTCAGTGAAATAGTATACCCCCTCTGACCCTCCAAGCCCTGAGTCTAGAATCTTGAATGGCTGGATGGGGGGTACCCAGTCTAGCCACAGACTCCAGTCTCTTGCACACATTGTTTCTATCCTCATGCCTGAGCTTCTGGGCAGCTGTTTCTGAACTAATAGCTCTGTCCCAAACTTGAAGTCAGCTAAGATTATGGGCCACCTGTCAGAGGCAGTAGTTATTGCCGTGCTAATTCTGTTCAGGAAGACTGCACAGGCGGTGTAAAATTCCTATTTCTCTCTCCAACTGGTTTCACTTTTATTTCTCTTTTCATAGGCAGACATCTTTACTCCCTTTCTAAAAGGTGGCTTGCAGCATTTTGATTTTTTTTTTTTAATATAATCTATTTTATTCTGACGGCACTGGGGTTGGGATTTTATTTTTGTTGTTGTTGAGGATATACACAGCAGAACATACACCAATTCAATAGTTTCTACATGTACCATTCAGTGACATGATTACATTCTTCGAGTTGTACAACCATTATCCTCCTCCTTTTCCGAGTTGCTCCCCCTCCATTAACATAAACTCACTGCATCCTAGGTTCAAATTTTTTGTTTGTTTCCAAGCTTCGCTGTTCCCTCTGTCACACATGCATTCTTGTACTTAGCCTTTTTCACTTTTTTTTTTGACTTGTTGTCTTATCCTTTGTGAAGTCTCACTGATTGCTCTTGGCAGTAATAACCGACAAAAAAACCAAAAAAACTACACCTTGGCCTCTGCTGCCCTTACCCCTCTGTCTCCAAAGCATTTTCAGTAGAGTTCTGTTAAGTAATTACATGTGTGGTAAGACTGGGAGCTTCCTTCAAAACAGGGCCTTTATTTTCTTTGTTTAGTGTTCTAATTATCTCCAGTGCCTAACACAGTAGGCACTGCAAGGTGCACGGTAGGCACACGGTAAGTATTTCTGGTCAAGTTAATGCTTATTAATATAGAATATACTAAGCTTCAGTGTTCTACATAGGGCTTTGAACTGGTTGTTCTGGTTCAAACCCCTGCTGAGAATTTTCATGTCCATCCCAGATATACTGAATCAGAATCTACATTTTAACAAGATCCCCGGGTGATTCTTATGTACAATATAATTTGAGAATCACCACTTTACTAGTGGTTCTCAGAATTGGTCCCTAACTAGTAGCATTAGCATCACCTGGGAACTTGTTAGAAAGGCAAATTCTCAGTAGGGGTTCAAACTGGAACAAACCAGTTTGAAGCCCTGGTTCCATGCCAACCGTGTGGTCAAACACTTAACAGGAAACTGGGATCTAGAGAGGGAAGAGTCTTTCCCAAGAGCGCCCAGCATGTTAGGGGCAGATTGAGAGCCGGGTTGCAACTCTTGGTTAAGGGATTTTTCTACAGTATTACCTGAAAATTGCTCACTTGGTTAGGGAGAGAGTTCCTGTATTAAACACAGAATTTATAAGTTGCACAATAAAAGTAGGCTAAAAGGGAAAGGACTGAGTTAATAGTTTCTCCTCCATGAGCTCTTTCCTACCAGAAAAACTTCCAAGTCTTAAACTCAAGGGCTACTGATGCCTTTTGGCTACCCTTTAAGGAGTGGCCCGTTTTCTGCTTTATTGTAATCCAGAGGGGAGGCGTGAAATGAGAAGGGGGAGCCCAGGTTTTCTTATTTTGGTCATCATGAGTTTCCAGAGTTGAAAAACAATCCTGGTTTTCTCTTTCATTATTTGGGCTTCTGCCACTAATTCCTCATGCCCTACCCAGAACTGCTCTTATCTGCACAATGAGGACCTGGAGATGACTCTCCAGTGTCACCTTCAAGGGGATGTTCTATGATTGTTACTAAACCAGGAGGGAAAACATTGTAGAAGAAGCAGAGGGTGTGCCTGTAGGTGGCTCTGAGCAGAGAAGGGGGCACCACAGGATGACCTGAAGCATCCATCTCCATGTTTACACCCTATTAGAAAGCTGCCTGCCTGCCATCAACATAAAAAAAAAAAAAAGATGACTAAAAGGGAAGATGGTGACACTGGCCTCCCCCCACAAAATTCATCTGCACAGCGTATCCACCCAGAGCTGGAAAGTGAACAAATGTTTGTTCTTCATTAGACTGCATCATATTCCTCACAGCTGTTCCTTGTTGCCTTAAATAGTCTTAATGGCGCTGTAATAACCAGATACCTTCTGTTTGCCCTACTGGGCTCATCCATTCATTACAATGACAGACTGCCTGGATAGGATTGGCAGTAAAGACGCTTCTCTTCCTTCTCTCCATCTCAGAACCGCCTCTTCCTGTTATCGCTCATTTGCCCCAAACCCACTACTCTTTTTACTATGATGGCTGTTACACAGACCATCCCACTCTCCAGCTGGTGACTGTTGGCATTCAGTTGCTGGTATGCTTAGTTTTTTTTTTTTTAGGGAAGGTGGGAGAATTTGGGTTGGGGGAAGTGGACCGGGTAGAGGAGGGACTCTATGGTCCAGAATCATGTGCAGAAGCCCCTGACTTAAATGTGACTCTGTTCCATCAGCAGGGCTAGAATTGAGGGTCATCAAGTGGCTTCATGGGCATCAGATGTGACCTGCAGCAAGCAGAGCAGGTGAGGTGATGGTCTGTGGGCACAAGCAGGGGCCCTTTGGGGACTCTGTGGGTCTCCTTAGGTTAGTGGCTCTCAACCTCAAATGTACATTGTAGTCACCTGGAGAGCTTAAACAACACTAATGCCTGGGTTCCCAACCCCTACCCCTCTGCCTGTAGCCCCATGCCACTGCCTCCTCCATTACTGGGATTCTGATTTAATTTTTCTGAGGTTTTTTTTTCCCCAGGTAATTCTAATGTGTATCCAAGATTAAAAACTTCTGAGACCCAGATATGTATGGCTAGTGAAGTTAATTTGCCTTAGGCCTCCTTGAATTATTAGGAGCTCAAGGCCCCTGGTCAATTACAGTTGTTAGGACTTGAAATATAACTATAGAGGTGTGGCCCTAGAGGGTTTTTGTCCAGTGGGACTCTCAGTGGGAGGAAGGCCCAGCTGGGCAGCCCCCATCCCAGTCCTGGTCAATTGATTTCTGTTTAGACTCAAAGAATATCAGAGAGAGAAGAGCTCATTGACCACTTTGGCCAACCCCCTCACCTTCATTGCATAAATATGTAAACTGAGGCCCAGAAAGAGGGAGTGACCAGGGAGTGACCTGGGCGATCAGGGTCACTCAGATAATTAATGGAAGAGACAGGACTTGAATCCAGGCATTTTGAATCTCAATCCAGGATAATTTATACGTTCCTTCAAATAATTGAACGTACAATATGTAGAAAGACTCAATTTTTAATGCCAAAGAGAATAAGCTGATTTTATGGCTCTATATGCAGAGAATATGAGTGGGCTTGTCTGGGCTGTGGGCCCAGTATCCTGGTTTGGGCAGTCTCATCTTTTCTATGAATTACTGCCCTGGCCACCTACCTGCCTTTGGTCTCCCTGCTGTGATCCACCCCAGGCAGCTATATCTAAAACACAAACCCATCCTTAAAAATCCTGCTTAAACTCTTCAATGGCTCCCCAATGCCCTTGAATAAAATCCAAACTCCTTAGCCTGACGGATATCCCACTCCATTCTTGCCCCTGGGGACAATTTGAGCCCCATCTCCTTCCTTGCCCCTCCCGTAATTTATGCTCCAAGAATATCCAACTGCTATGGTTGCCCTAACTTCACCTGCTGTGCGCACCCGCGTGCCATAGCTCATTCCATTTCTCCTGCCTGGAACACTCTTTGCTGCTGTCATTTGGTTATTCCTATTTCTCAAGCTTCTGTTTAGTTTTTGTCTCTTCCAGAAAGCCACTGGCCATCCATCCTCAGCTCAGGCTTAATGTTCCCAAACCCCACAGGTTCCCATAGTATTCTGGGTATACCCTTATTGTTGCATTTTCCCAAAATATTGAAATGATCAGTTTGTATGTCTATCTCTAAGAATAGACTCTAAGTTCAAGCAAGGGCTCCTATCTATTTCATCTCCTCAGTTTTTAGAACCTAGCCCAATGCCTGACCCATAGAAATTGCTCTAAGTTCTTAAAATTGAAATTCTGTGAGGCTCAGCCTTCGTCCTCATCTAGGTCTACAATCAGTCGCTTGGTGACCTCATCAAATCTCCTGCCTTTAATATCACTTTATGCCAATAAATTTCAAAGTTTTTTTTCCAGCACAGGCCTCTTTCCCAAGTTCTAGACCTATATCCCCAGCTAACTACTTGACATATCCTCTAAGATGTCTAATACTAAAAAAAAAAATCAACATGTTCAGAAGTGAACTCCCAATTGCTCCATCACCCTCAATTCGGCTCTACCTGCAGCTCCTCATCTCTGTTGGTGGCAATGACTCAGGATCAAAGCCTTGGAGTCATCCTTGATTCATCTTTTTCTCTCACATGCCATGTCTAATCTGTCAGGGAATCCTGATGGCTCTATCTTTAAAATATATTCAGTATCAAACACTTCTCTGCTCTTCCATTGGCCATAGTCATTATTTTCTTTCACCTGGGTTACTGCAGTGGCCTCTTAACTGGTCTCTCTGATCTCACACTTGTCTCCCTATGCTCTATTCTCAACTCAAGAGCCAGAATGAGTCTTTCATTATAAGGTCGTGTCATGCCACTTGTCTTCTCAAAACTCTGCAGAGACTTTCCATTTCATTCAGAGTCAAGGCCAAAGTGTTCATGATGGTCAGGTCCCTTTTATTTCTCTAATCTCATCTCCTATTACCTTTACCCCTTGCTCACTTCACTCCTGCTGCCACCCTGGCCTCTTTCCACCTCCTTATATATGACAGGTGTATTAGTCCTTTGATCTCAAACACTCTTCTTCAGATATTGGCTTGGGCAAATGCTTCACTTAAATTTAACCTTCTAACTTAAGGACTATCCTTTCTAACCTATTTAATATTGGAACCTCCCTCACTTTATGTCCCAAGAATATACCATCTCCCTTCCCTGGTCTACCTTTTCTTTTTCCATGATACTTGTGGCAGATTGTATTTTCTGCAGATTGTAGTGTATAGTATCTTCGTTCCACATGCTCTTGTAGAACTTTTTAACTCCTCCCCCACCCCCCAAGATATTGATATGATCAGTTTGGCCAATGTAGTCTTATTTCCTTCCCCTACAATCTGGGCAGATTTTACTTGCTTCTAACTAATAGAATATGGTAGAAGTGATGCTGTGACTTCTGAGGCTAGGTTCCAAAAGGTGATGTAGTTACCACCTTGTTAGCTACGATGATCACCTTTGACGCTCTGGGGCACCATGTAAGAAGTCTAACTATCCTGAAGCCACCATGCTATGAGGAAGCCCCGGCCATCTGAAGAGGCTACATGTAGGTGTTCCAGCTGACAAATCCCTGACCCATAGAATTTATGAGAACAATAAATTGGTTGTTTTATGTCACTAAGATTTGGGGTACTTTGTAACACAGTGTTATGGATTGAATTGTGTTCCCAAAAAGCATGTGTTGTAAATCCTACTACACCTGTGAGAATAGGGTTTTCTTTGTTATGTTAATTAGGCAGTGTTAGTGTAGGGTGTGTTTTAAGTCGATCTCTTTGGAGACATAAAAGAGCAGATTAAACAAGCAGCAAAAAAACCCAAATGGGGTAAGATAGATGCCACGCCATGTGAGATCTCTATGGAACCAAGAAACAGAAGCTAAAAAGAGGTGAGGACCTTCCCCTAGAGCCAAAAGAAAGAGAAAGCCTTTCCCTGGAGCCAGCATGCTGAATTCATACTTCTAGTCTCCTAAACTGTGAGGAAATAAATTTCTATTTGTTAAAGCCACCCACTTGTAGTATTTCTATTACAAAAAAAATTAAAAAAATTTTTTTTTTTATTACAGCAACAATTAACTAAGACGCACAGCAAAAAGTATTTTTCCCTAACATACTGCCTTATATGATTTACTTATTTTTAAGTCTATTGTTTATTTCCTGTCTCCCTTGATAGCATGTAAGTTTCATGAGGGCTAGAATCTATGTTTTGTTCACTCTTGTATCCCAAATGTTTGGGACAGTCCTTGGAAATAGTAAATACTCAGTAAATATTTTACTTTTTAATTTTTTTATTATAATTTTTTTTCTTTTTTTACTTTTCTGAGTTCCCCTGTATTGTGTGTTGTCCTTCCCTTCACCAAAGTTGACCCTTGTCTACTGTCTACTGATTTGTCCTCCTTCTCCCTTCCCACACTCATAACCATCAAAAAATGCTTTTTCCCTGTTTAAACCTTTTCTTGAGTTCTTATAATAATGACTCATACAATATTTGTTCTTTTGTGACTGCCTTATTTCACCTAGCATAATGGTCTCCAGATTCCTCCATGTTATGAGATGTTTCATGGAATCATCATTGTTCTTCATCATTGCATAGTATTCCATTGCTCAGTAAATATTTATCAAACAAATGAGTGATTGTAGAACAGAATTAAAATTCAGAAGGCACAGCTTGTTATAGCTGAGTTGTTGTTGTTAGGTGTCATCAAGTTGGTTCTGACTCATAGCGGCCCTGTGTACAATAGAACAAAGCACTGCCTGATCCTGCATCATCCTCATAATCTTTGTTATGCTTGAGCCCATTGTGCAGCCACTGCATCAATCCATCTCACTGAGGGTCTTCCTCTTTTTTTCTGACCCTCCACCTTACCAAGCATGATGTCCTTCTCCAGGGAACAGCCCCTCCTGTTCAAAGTATGTGAGACAAAGCCTCACCATCCTTGCTTCTAAGGAGCGCTCTGGTTGTACTTCTTCTAAGACAGATTTGTTTGTTCTTCTGGCAGTCCATGGTATGTTCAATATTCTTCACCAACGCCATATTCAAAGGCATTAATTCTTCTTTGGTCTTCCTTATTCATTGTCCAGCTTTCACATGCATTTGAGGTGATTAAAAATGCCATACCTTAGTCGTCAAAGCGATATCTTTGCTTTTTAACACTTGAAAGAGCTCTTTTGCAGCAGATTTGCCCAATGCAATATGCCATTTGCTTTCTTGACTGCTGCTTTCATGCGTGTTGATTGTGGATCCAAGAAAAATGAAATCCTTGACAACTTCAGTATTTTCTCCATTTATCATGATGTTGCTTATTGGTCCAATTGTGAGGATTTTTGTTTTCTTGTGTTGAGGTGCAATCCATACTGAAGGTTGTAGTCTTTGATCTTCATCAGTAAGTGCTTCAAGTCCTCTTCACTTTCAGCAAGCAAGGTTGTGTTATCTACATATCGAAGGTTGTTGATGAGTCTTCCTCCAATCCTGATGCTGTGCTCTTCTTCATATAGTCCAGCTTCTCAGATTATTTGCTCAGTATACAGATTGAATACGTATTATGAAAGGACACAACCCTGATGCACACCTTTCCTGACTTTAAACCATGCAGTATCTGCTTGTTCTGTTTGAATGACTCCCTTTTGGTCTACGTACAGTTTCTGCGTGAGCACAATTAAGTACTCTGGAATTTGCATTCTTCGCAATGTTATCTATAATTTATTATGACCCACACAGTTTAATGCCTTTGTATAGTAAAAAAAAACACAGGTAAACATCTTTCTGGTATTCTCTGCTTTCAGCCAAGATCCATCTGACATCAGCAATGATATCCCTTGTTCCATGTCCTCTTCTGAATCCAGCTTGAACTTCTGGCCATTCCCTGTTGAGGTACTACTGCAACCACTTTTGAATGATCTTCAGCAAAACTTTACTTGTGTGTAATATTAATGATATTGTTTGATTATTTTTGCATTCTGTTTTGAATCACCTTCCTTTTGTATAGGCACAAATATGGATCTTTTCCAATTGGTTTGCCAGGAAGCTGTCTTCCAAATTTCTTGGCATAGATGAGTCAGTACCTCCAGCGTTGCATCTACTTGTTGAAACATCTTAATTGGTATTTTGTCAATTTCTAGAGTCTTGTGTTTTTCTATGATTGCTTTCAGTCCAGGCTATAGCTGAGAGGTCCCTTAATTCCCAACTTGTCAAATTCACACGTTTTTTGTGAAAAAAAAAAAAAACAGAGCAGTTTAAAAGTGTGACAGCAATAAAAAGAGCACATGGCATGTAGGTGCCAGAGCAGGATTAGAGGCCCAGGAGTCTTATCTCCTCAATAGGACACAGAGCCTTCAAGGAGATCTGTGCCTCTTATGCTCAGGATGAAGATTCTAGATATCACAGGAACCTGGATGATCAAAGCAATATCCAGTTACCTTCCAGGAAAGGGCACTACACATTGTGGGAAGACTGCCATTAAACAATGTTTTCCAATTAACCCTGAGTTAATCAGAAAATGCCATTAGCTATAAGCTAAGCATTCCAGCCAACTGATTAATATAATTTGAACTAATTGAGGGCAAGGCTAGCCTGAGTTAGAGATATTTCTGGTGAAGTTCAAATGGTGCGATAACATGTGTTGTTTCCTCTCTTCTTACAAAAGCAGTTCGTTTCCATGCTAACAAGTTTAGAAAATACAAAAAAGGTACAAAGAAGAAATAAAAAACCAACCCAAATCCCACTGCACAGGGATGAACATTTTCAAAAGTGGTATCGTTCAAAACAGACTGGAAGGAAATGCCCCCAAATAATCAAATACATCTGTATTCCTGCTTCCACATTTTAGATCCCAAGTTCTTAGAACAGTCCTTCTCAGCCTTTGACCACTTGTCTCCCTTTCTGATAAGTCACATACCTTCCTTAATGTTATTCGAAATATTTAATATTTAACAAATTAAGTATCGTGACTAAAAACTTATTAAACCATCATGATACTGAATGTGCTTTTTTTCTAAACAACACATACTCTCTTGACAACCCCTCACCAAAAAGACCCGCATGTGTGTGTTAGTGAGAGCACACACACACACACACAGACACACACACACCCCTGCATGCAGCCACAGTGAACAGTCTTTACTTTAAAGGATTGGGGCATCCATCCAACCCCTGAGTTTTACTTGTGGAGCAAATAAGAACCAGATATGGGAGGTGATAAGGTAATGTGAAGCATCCTATGATCTCCTTTAGCTCTTATCCCAACATCCTTCCAAGATTTGCAGCCTGAGTACATGAAAAATGCTGTTTTACTTAGGCCATATTTGAAATTAACTGCTGATTTTCCTAAGCTAGTAATTACTCACATGCTTTGCCATAAACTTTTTTGTACTCATAAACGTGTCAAACGTGCCCCTTGCCACCATGCTTTATACTACCATAAGGTTTTAGGACCAGACAGGCCCTTAGAAATCATCTTATACAAACTCGTCATTCAACTAATGAATTTTAAAACTCAGGAAAATGATATGCTAAGATCACACAGTTTATTGCATGGTTATCCAGCTGTCTGGACCCCCAGGTTGGCACAATTTTCAAGACTTCACAAGACTTCTGAAATGTTGCTTGGTAAGCTCTTTCTCAGAACATAGTAGCCTGAGAGATAAACTTAGTGTGCGTTATCAAGCTTTCCAAATGTGTGATGTCTGAGTCAATGAGTTGTCACTTCACATAGTGAAAACAAGCTGAACACAGCTGGGGTACACACTAACGTGTAGGAAAAACAACAAAAAACAAAAAAACTAGTCCATGTAACTCAGAGCCTGCCACAGAGTAGATGCTACAAAGGTATTCTGGGAAGGAAGGAGGGGAGGGAGAGAGAGGGGACGTGAAAAGCAAAGAAAGAGATGTTTGTTGTAACAGCTGGCTGCAGCTGGATGCAGACCTGCACAGGAAGGCAGCAGAATTCCTTCTGGGAAGTGATCTGCTCTTTGGTTGAGGGAAACATCTTAATGAGTTTTTCCTTCTGTTTTATTTTTTGTTTGTAAAAGAAGAGGCCTATTGGGCAAGGCCTGAAACAAAAGAGACAAAAAAAAAAAAAAAAAGCTAAATTGTTCCACATGATAAAGGCAGGAATTTGGGAGTCCTTTTCCTGGCTATTGGAAAAGGAGGAAGTTTTGAGGATACAGGAAAGAATTTTTGAGAGGCAGGTGGAGAGAGCTGCCAAGAGGGCAGAACCTTAGGGGGACTTTCCAGCGATGTGAATGGTTAAGAACAACAGTGCTGTATTAAGGTACTTCTGTACCCTGCTGCTGCAGTCTTCCTCTGTTCATCCTAAACCTCAGTAACAACCACTACCCACAAATCCTGTATGTAGAGATGCTTTGAGGAGAAAAGAAAGGGATGTCTAATGCAGGAGTGAGGAGAAGGTGCAGAGAGAGAGGACAGCAGTCATTGAAGATGAGGTATTGAGTTGGAAGATTGTGAACCCAACGTAGGCATGAATACGGGGTAAGAGGCGACCAGGAATAAAGATGCCTCCCCGAAATCATTGGCAGGAGAGATTTTCTGAGTTTTCTACAGTATGAGAGCCATTCTATTTTGATCTCGATATTGACTGGATATTGAAGGGAGGTGTGGCTCCACATGGGTAGAAATTTGGGGGATAACTGAGTTAGGAAAGGAAGAGAAAGAAGGAAGGAGAGAAAAAGGAAGTATGAATCTTTTAGCGTGGTGCTTCTCAAAATGTGCATACAAATCACCTAAAATTCTTGGTGAAATGTATGTTCTGATTTGGTAGATCTGGGCTGGGGCCCGAGATGCTGCATTTCCAACAAGTCCCTAGGTGATGCTGATGTGCCTGGCCTGGGGACCACACTTTGAGTAGCAAGGCTTTAGCACACAAATAAGCTTCTGAACCCATCTAGAAGTTTTCCCACTGGTTGGTCTCTTACCTCGTATTCCTCCTTGAAACCGTAGCCCTGGCCTCTCTTCATCTGGGTGATGTGCTGCAGCAAGTCAGCCACCCGGATGGCAGGCTGGAACTGGTCCCGGGGGTAGCTCATCTCCACAGGGTCGCAGGTACGGTAGGGGTGAGTCTGGATGGTGAGAGTGGGCTGGGACAGCTCCCCACGGCTGCCATCTGCTTCAAAGAGAGGGAGATGGAACAGACCATCACCTATGGACTTGTGCTTTGCCTTCCCCAGCTTGGCCTGAGGAGGGTGGAGGGAACTAAGAACTCAACTGATTCAGGAAATCGTGAGGGTAGAGACACTGTTCCCTTGGCATGGCTGTGCTGGTAGATTTAAAAACTGAAACAAACCAATGAACAAAATAACCCTCGGTTCATTTCTATTTCAAGGGTGCATATTGATTGAGCAAAGACAAAGTTTCAGGTTGACTGTCAACCCCTGCCTTTCTCAGTCCTTTGTCCAGGCTTATTGGGATGGTCTTGGCCAATATGGCTAATCCCAGAACCAGTCAGAAGTCAGACAGGCTAGATATCAGGAGAACCCTCCTGTCTGGGGAGTAGGGTGCCTGAAAATAGCCTCTACTGCCTGCCTGCAGGTGAGGAGAACCTCAGGTCTCTGGAGATGAGAGCCATGGGTTTGCTTCTGGTCCATTGGCCTATGTCCCTCTGACCTGGTTTCTCTACTACTTTGTTTCCTTTGGGTTGTACAGTGGGAGGAATTGGAGCCAGCCTTGGACTTCTAGGTAGCAGGGACTTTGACTCTCCCAGCTGCTTTCTCCAGCTATGGGCTTTGCAACAGTGACCACCTTCTTCTGCCAGTTGTCTAGTTTCTCGACCACTTAATGCTGTTGATCCACAGAAGCATCACTCTGAACTCACTTTGCAGGTAGGGAAGCCTGAAACTCTCACCTTGGTCATGCCAGATACTTCCTCCAGGCCTGGACTCTATGCCTCATCTCCTTCATAGAATCTTTTCTTGCTATAGGCTCTATACTCTCCCCTGATGGGAACTGTTGATACTCAATGAGTTGCTCTAACTGCCTTCTGTTAGTTTGGCCAACCTAGAAACTGATGCCTGTTCAGATTGGGTTTGAATTCCTTGGTTCCCTTAGACCAGTAAAACCAATTTCTTGGTCTGCCACCTCCCTGCCAGGCATACATTGTCAGTCTTTAAGGGCCAGTTTATTTTCCCCAGAACCATCTAGGCTTGGTTCCCCTCCACCCCCAACCTCCTCTCAAAAGGCATGGGCAGTCTACACCCTGAACCATCCTGTCTGAGCATGCGCCAGATGAGAACCACCACACTGATACGTTTCCCCCAGATGTTTGCAGTTACTGCAAGGCCCATGCCATACTCCTTCCCTAGGAAGCTTAGCACATATTCCTGATTTTCTGCAACTTGTCTTTTCAAAATCCATGTTCCCTTTGGCTTGTTTGTCTTTCATGTCACAATAATCCACCACACATACTGGTAAATTCTATATGTGAAGGCAAACTCTACTGCTGTGGGACAGTAGGCAGCAAGACTGTTTCTAGTAAGGAAAGGATTGAGTTGCCGTCAAGTTGATTCCTACTCATGGCAACCCCATGTGTGTCGGAGTAAAGCTGTGCTTTACAGGGTTTTCAATGGCTAAGTTTTCAGAAGTAGATTGCTAGGCCTTTCTTTTCAGGTGCCTCTGGGTGGACTTGAACCTCCAACCTTTCGGTTGGCAACTAAACATTTAATGGTTTGAGCTACCCAGGGATACAAAGAAAACATAGCGGAAGGTCATGTCTGGGCTGTATGTTTTCTAGGGTGACCAACTCATTGCAGTTTGCCTGGCACTTTCCTGGTTTTGCACTGGAAGTGCGGCATTTTGGGAACCACATCAGTGCAGGGCAAACTGCATAGTTGTTAACCCTAATGTTTTCGCCTGTGTCTATGGAGTGGGGACTTTTCTTATTTTTCCATCCTTGTGCCTGCCCTCACCTATTAGCTCCGCCAAGGAGTTACTAATCTGATTGGTTTAAACTTGAGACACTGATTGAGTTACACCTTACTAATTGGTGGGGTCACTGTATGGACAGTGTGACCCTGTCATGGATTGAATTATGTCCCCCCAGAAAATGTGTGTATCAGTTGGGCTGGGCCATGATTCCTGGTGGTGTGTGATTTTCCTGTAGGTTGTAAATCCTGCCTCTGTGATGTTAATAAGGGAAGATGGGTGGTGATTGTGTTAGGCTGGATTCAACCTAGAAGACTGGTTTGTGTCTTGAGGCAATCTCTTGAGATATAAAAGCAGAGAGACAGGGGGACCTCATACCACCAAGAAAGCAGTGCAGGGAGCAGACCTCGTCCTTTGGACCCAGGGTCCCTGCACAGAAAAGCCCTAGTCTGGGGAACATTGAGGAGAAGGCCGACAAAGAGAGAAAGTCTTCCCCTGGAGCTGATACCCTGAATTTGGACTTTTAGCCCACCTTACTGTGAGAAATTAAATTCCTTTTTGTTAAAGCCATCCACTTGTGGTGTTTCTATTATAGCAGCACTAGATCACTAAGACAGACCTCTAACACTTCCTGATTCAATGTGGTAAGAAAACATACCATGGCAGGGCCTGGCCCTTTGAGACCAGCTCAAACACCCCTGAACTGCCAACAGAATGACCTAGAGGATGTAGATGTATACCCAAGGATGCAGGGTCCAGACAAGATGTTGGCAAAAACTTCCTGACTGCACATAAGATAAACACTGCTTACTTTTTTGCTCGGGATTTTAAGCAACAGGTAGACACATCTTCACTGGCATTGCTTAAATGTAGCACTTGGCTAATGTGGGGGCTACTTCCCTTCTCCTTCACACTATGTGATCATGAGTTTGACTTATTGAGAACCCACTATGTGCCAGAAACTCTGGTAGGCACTGGCAATGTAGAAAGAAATACAGATTCTACCCTCATGGTCTTGATAGCCTAGTAGGGAAAACAGACAAGAAGGGCCATCTGAAGCAAAAGAACAAAAGCTTGAGAGGCCAAAGCACATTTAGGTAAGACAAGGAGACATGGAGTGAAGGCTGTAGGTGGAAATGCAATGGAAACAAAGCTATAAGATGCAGTGAGGCAGATCCAGAATGATAGTGAAAGTACAGGGATCTTGAAGCGTGTGAAGCTGTTGAAGGATTTTAAGAAGATTCCCTTTCCTTAAAGATTCACACTATTTCTTGTAGGTGTGCCAGGTGTCATGGATATGCGGTGTCCTTCCGATGAATATCACTCCTGTGATGGTGTGTTAGGGTTGATATGGAGAGAAAAGGAGCCCTTAGGTTTGTTTCTTTAGATTCTACATTTCGTGAGTCAAAGGAGAGAATGAACCAGAGTCAGTGACCAGAGCCCTGGGAGTGTTTCCTATCTAAACCACTGTCACATCTGGGACAGACTTCTTCAGAGACCCATGGTCTTCCAAAGGACCTGGGGTCTAGGCTGCATGGGAGGCAGGCTGCGTAGCAAAGGCAGGCTTCCTAGGAACGAGCACCTTGCAATTTTTGTGAGATGCCAAATGTTTCCAAAACCAAATAGCTATCAATATGGATATTTTCCCTAAACACATTGCTAGACAGACTGTAAACTCGGCGTCAGCAAAACCAACAGTGGAATGGAAAATAAATGCGTTGGCAATTTAACAACTTGTATTGTTGTAACATTTGTAATAATGTCAATGCCAGTGCTAATGATGCTATGAGGACTCGGAACCAAGGGATTTGCAAGGTTTATTAATTCAAGTAGTTGGACTCCCTTTTCCAATGTCTCTTACCTCACCTATCCCCTTATTAACCTCCGATAATGCAGAAGTGATGGCTTTTATCACACCCCATTTCACCAGATGCACTATACTTAATTTTCCATCATTAGGTTTAATGAAAACCCAATTTCACAACTCGTTTCTCTCAGGAACCTACAAGTAATGCTACGTTTTTATCAGCTCCAATTAAAAAACGTTATGATGTTCCTGTTCGAGGGGGAGCCTTAAAACTAATGTGCTATTCTGCTGCTAATTCAATGAGGGTGCTGGAACTCACATGCTCACCATAAAATGTCACTCAAACCAGCTGGCCCAGGGAGAGAACATTTTTCTCCTCACCAGACCCTTAATTTTCATGCCATTTCAACTTCTCGTTTATGGGTCTTGCATGTTTATTTATCACATAATAATATTTTGGATTTCTTTTGCACTTTTATGTAGCTGTTGCCCAAGCTTGTGAATTCCCCTACAATAATTCTTTCCACTGTCTGTGAGAGGCTTGTGGGGCGGGTTGAGGGATTTTGGTGACATGTATGAGTCACCACTGCCCACTTCTGATTCCATCTTTCTGTCTGTTTACCATCTCCTCTTCTTTCTTCAGTCCCCTAAGTGTAGTCCTTCCTTGGAATCTTGTCTTTGACCTCTCTCTCTCCCTTTTATCCCCTTGCTTCTAGTCTTTAGAGGCTTCCCTTTAACTCCAGCCGCATATTTCCAATTACTTGCTAGGAATTGTCTCTCTAGCTGTTCGACAAACATTTATTGAGTACCTATATTGTACAAAGCACCATGTTAGATATCATGTACATATAGGAGGGTGAGGAAGGTGTGTTTGGAGAAAGATAAGCACACCACAGCTCTTGCAGATGGAGAGAAGACCAGATAAGGTGTGCAGAAACAAGTCTAACAAAGGTAGGAAGGATTGGAGCCATAGCATGCAGGCAGGAGATGTGCTGCAGAAGTAGGTACCACAGGAAGGTTTCCAAAACTTTAGGCATTAGGGCACCACCTTTCTGGTTTGGGCCATAACTGTGTACCATCTATATGAGCTCTGTCCAGTAGAACTTTCTGTGATGATGTTCTATATCTGTGCTGCCCAATATGGTAACCATGCAGCTACTGAGCACACGAAATGTGACTAGTTTGACTGAGGTGCTGAATTTTTAATTTTGTTGAATTTCAATTTATTTACATTTAAATAGCCACAGGTAGTCATTGACTACTTTCTTGGGCGGCACCAAAAAATCAAACCAAACCCATTGCCCTTGAGTAGATTCCGACTCCTAGTCATCCTACAGGACAGAGTAGAACTGCCCCGTAGGATTTCCAAGGAGGGGCAGGCGAATTCAAACTGCTGACCTTTTGGTTAGCAGCCGTAGCTCTTAGCCACTTTGCCACCAGGGCTCCACTGGGCAGCACAGATCTAGAGAAAGAAAGAGAAAGGGAGAGAGCTCTGGAGTCACATAGTGGGGAAGGTCTAGAGCAGTGCCATCCAGTGTATAATGTGAGCCACATATGTAACTTAAGGCTTTTCTCAAAGCAACATCAAGTAAGAAAAAAAAATGGGTGAAATTAATTTCAATAATACATTTTATTTAACATAATATATTAATCTATTTCTGATGTATATCAGCATCTATTTCTTGTTTCATTTATCACAATTCCTCTCAAATCCCTGTGCTCCTTAGGGTAAGAGAGCAGGATGAATGGGTAAATATTTAGCAGCTGCTTATTGGGAGGGGCGGCTGAGAGTGGAGGGAAGGTTTGAGGTGGGGATGTGGCTGAGTTACCGGCCTGGAGTGGGGTTAGGTTTGGGGGTATGATTAGAGCAAACACTGTGGGCCTGTGCCAGTTGTGGTCATTAGGGTCAAAACATAGAATCTGAAGACAAAACCTGGATTCAGATATGGACTTCACAACTTTCTAGCCATGGGGCCTCAGGTAAGTTACATTGAGCCTAACAGTTTATTTATAATTGTTGATGGCAATGATGATAATATTAATAGTAATATAATGATGCTGATGATGTGTTTCATCTAAGAAAGTTGTTGTAAGGGCTTCATTAGGGGTTCCACTGGAAGAAGCCACAAAGTGCAGCTGGTCAGCAGTCAATGCCTCATTCCTCCCCCCGCCCCATACCAAAGAAATCTCAAGAAAATATGCAAAGTCATAATAGCACTGAAATCTAAGTGTCAACTAACCTAGTGTCAGAATTTGGGAAGAATGTCCATTAATTATAGCACTATCACACCTTACGTGGGATTAAGCTTTAAAGTCTGCAAGAAGGTGAAAATTTCATCTTGTGAAAATTTCCTTAAAATCTCCAGAATTGCACAAAATCATTTTTCAACTCATTCAACACAGGCAATTTTCCTCCCAGAGTGAGAAGAGATTATAATTTCTTTGGTGAAACAGCAGATGAAATATTTGGCTTGTGTTTAGAAGCCACATTGTAAGAAAAATATGTACTATATTTTGGAATTCTAAACATGTATTAAGGATAGGGTATGCAATTTGTGACCCCTAAGGAACAATAGAGTCACATCCCCTGTCCCATAATCATTCCGGGACATGCTCTCACTGAATGTAATGACAAATGGACTTACCTTCTCTCTGTTTCATGTGTTTGACCAAATGCATAGAGCTGAACTTGCAAGACTAACAGTAAGTAGAATGTCACTCCACTGTGTCATGTTCTATGGAGCTGAAATGGATATCATACAGTTGGCAATTGACATTGATATACTTTATTAATTGAGGTAAAGCAAACCCACTAGCCTGCAGGTTGGAAAGGAAATGCTTTATCTTTTCTCATTTTCTTCCTTGGGATCAGAGGATCAAAGACACTCGCAACCAAATACTGGGTGTGGAGTATCTCTGAGGTGACTAAGCTTTTTCTCCTCCTCAGTCCCCTTCATTGGAGTCTCTGACATGACAAAGACAAGAGGATGGACAAAGACCTTTGAACTCCAGGATGCAGATTCAGCAGTTGAAAAAAAAAAAATTGTGATGAAAAGAGTCATGGGGGAAGTACATCCTGGATTAATTTACTCTTTCTAATAAAGAAATCATACTTCTCTTTTTCAGAAGAGCATGAACTCCTTCTTCCCCAGCACTCATCCCAGTTGGGAGAATGGTTGTTTGACACTACAGATGGGGATGGGGCTCTGACTATCTCTTATACCACCTGCTTAAGCCACAACAAAAGGGCAACAATGATAATCCACCTGCTCTGTTTATTGGCAAATACCAGGTCTGGAGAGACCACTCCCCCTCTAAAGTTAAGTAAACAGACAAAACAAAATGGAGTCTTTAAAAAATTTCCACAGAATTCAAAAATAAGCAAAATGGTACTTTGGATACAGAGAAAAATATAACTTCCCAAGAAATAAAAGCAGTCAACGTTGGATGTTTACTCAGAAACCATCCCCCACCTTCTTCCTTTCTGGCAGAGCCCCCAAATTAGTTTGGGTATCCACACATTCCCCATGTAACTGTTGGGGGTGGGGGGGGAATGAGTCTATTACCAGATCTAGGGGCAAATCCTGATTTCCATAAGCCAATCAAGGTGTTTACAGCTTTCCTTACCAGTGTTTGGTTTAGGTGACCAATATGATGAGAGGGAAGTTTCATAGAAGGCTTCTAGGAAAGATTTCCTTGCCCCTAAGAAGGATACTACAAGGGTTCCTCTTCACCTCTGGACATTACCATCTCTGGATGTGATGCCTACAATGGCTAAAACAATCTTGCATCCATGAGGGGAACCATGCTGAGGGCAATGCCAACAGAAGATGACAGAGTGGAGAGTGGGCCGAAAATTTGGGCATCTCTTTCGGCTAGTCCTGGAATCTGCTCTAACTTTTGCCTTCCTGTTCTGTGAGATAACACATTAACTTACTGTTTAAGCCAATTTGATTTGGAGTTTTCTGTTACTGATATTTTTACCTATACCATTGAAAGTAGAAGTGCATTTTACAATGCATGAATTATGTTGAACCCTGAAAATATTATGTGGAGTAAAATAAGTTAGTCACAAAAGGGCAAATATTGTATGAACCCACTTATCAGAAATATGTAGAATAGGCATGTATATAGAGACCTGAGTTTATTAGTGGTTACCAGCGGGCATACAGGAAGGAGGGAGAAAGGAGGACTCAAATGCTCAGGGAACACTGAGCTTCTGTTAAGGGCAATGGTATAATTTGGTAATGGATAAGGGTAATGGCTGAACAACATGATGAACATAATCAGTGTAACTGAATGGTAGATATGAAAACTATTGAAATATCAAATGCATATTTGCCACAATAATTTAAAAAAATTTTTTTTAACAAAACAAAGAAAAATAAAGGAAGTGAAATAATAATACACAACAAATTTTTAAACAACATCAGGCTAAGGAGATTCTAGGAAAATATCTGTCAGATGAGACAAGATTTTAAGGAAACCAAAATATAATAGAAGAACTAAAAAAGATGTCAAAATCTAGAATAAGCATAAGCAACACAAGCAGGAATTTCTGGAGAATTCATTTAAGAACCTTGCAGGTGAAAAGGCCAGGGAATGAGAACAATGAGATCTACATTTCCTCTGTATCTGCTTTCTGCTCATGTGTTCATGTGTGAAGAAGGCAACAAAAAGACATTCTCAGTAAAAAGAAAACAGACATATAAAAGACAGATAATTGGTGTTACCAAAGAAGAGAACAGAATAACTGGAACAGAAGCAGTAATAAAGGGTACGATGTAAAAACAGCTCATTGGCAGAATAAAAATCTGAATCTTCAAATTTAAAGAGTTCTCGACGTACAACTTAAAAATAGGACCCAAATCCTGACACAATGGTCTTAACATTATAGGTGTAGAAATACTCCGACATTTAGGCTGAAAAATATGGATATCTGTAAAGGAATGGACTCATGCTAGTCATATTTTCTCTTGCCAAAATATAAATGCCAGAAAGTAATAGAACAGAATTTTTGAGGGGACCCCCAAATTATACACAGATATCAGCTGCTTTTCATTTCTGAGGCTACAGAAAGATATTCTCTGATACAGAGATTCAGAAATATTGCTGCCTCTGATTCTTTTCCAGGGGATGTGGGAGGTGAGGAAATTAGTCAAAGATGTGATCTAGTTAAATGTGAAATAAGGAAAAATGAGAAACTGAAGACTGGAGAGGGTCATGTTATAAAAGAAGTGATTTGGTAAGCACTGAAATCAGTTGAACAGAGATATGAGTATAAAAATCGTAATAAATATGATTCAGAACAGAATAAACTATAAAAAGAATTCTTAAAGGTAATTTATGTAAAAAAAACTAACCTAAAAATTCTTGGCTAAAATCTCAAATTTTATCAATTTTTTTTCGACAAAACCCAGGAAGTGGGTGAGTAATGTATCACTAGAAGTAAAAGTATATCGATTTCTTCACTTTTCATAATGGAGGGTTCATATATTCTATTTTATTCTTGATGCTTCTTGATGTGTGAGTGTTGTGTGTTTATATGCGTAAGTTAAAGGTATCTATTAGTAGAATAAAAAGAAGGGTGTATAGCATTCAAATAGTTAGAGGCAAAAAATAAAACAAAGAAAATCCTGGACCTCTACCATCGGTAGGCCTGGGGTTCACGTTTATACTACCTGTGAGATAGAGGGAGTGCAAATCTAGAAATCAGCATATAAAAACATTGTAATACCACGGAAAACACTACTGTCCTGACAAGGAAATGAGAAACTTTCCTACAGAGCTATTGTCATAATCCAGGACACATTAATTCCCATAGAACAAAACCACCCCCAGTGAAGATGAACTTACAGTGGAAAAATAAAATATGAAGAATGACAAACCATATGAGGAAGCCATGGCAAGCTGTGAGGGAGAGAGTCAGCAGACGTGACATACAGCAAAATATGCCTCCCAAGAATTGAAAATAATCAAACAATCAGAGAGATTGCAAAATAAATACATTTAGAGCAATTAAAGAGAAAAAGTCACCACGAGTCTGTCAGTTCGTCATACTGTGGTGGCTTGCATGTTGCTGTGATGCTAGAAGCTTTGCTACCTGTATTTCAAATACCAGCAAGGTCACCCTTGATGGACAAGTTTCAGTGGAGCTTCCAGACTAAGACAGACTAGGAAGAAGGACCTGGTGGTCTACTGCTGAAAATATTGGCCCGTGAAAACCTTATGAATAGCAGCGGAACATTGTCTGATTATAGTGCCGGAAGTTGAGTCTCTCAGGTTGAAAGGCACTCAAAATACAACTGGGGAAGAGCTGTTTCCTCAAGGTAGAGTCAACCTTAGTGATGTGGATGGAATCAAGCTTTCAGGACCTTCATTTACTGATGTGGCATGATTCAAAATGAGAAGAAACAGCTGCAAACATCCATTAATAATCAGAATGTGGAATGCACCAAGTATGACTCTAGGAATATTGAAAATTGTCAAAAATGAAATGTAACTCATAAAGATCAATATGCTAGGCATTAGTGAGCTGAAATGGACTGGTTTTGGTCATTTTCAATCTGACAATCATATGATCTACTATTAAAGAGGAATGGTGTCGCATTTATCGCCAAAAAGAACATTTCAAAATCTATCCTGAAGTACAATGCTGCCAGTGATAGGATAATATCCATATGCCTACAAGGAAGACCAGTTAATATGACTATTATTCATTTTTATGCACCAACCACTAAAGCCAAAGATGAAGGAATTGAAGATTGTTACTAACTCTTGCAGTCTGAAATTGATCAAACATGCACTCGGGATGCATTGGTAATTACTGGCAGCTGGAATGTGAAAATTGGAAACAAAGAGGAAGGATTGGTAGTTGGAAAATATGGCCTTGGTGATAGAAATAATGCTGGAGATCACACGATAGAATTTTGCAAGGCCAATGACTTCTTCATTGCAACTGCCTTTTTTCAGCAACATAAACATTGGACCTCACTGGATGGAATACACAGGAATCAAATTGACTATATGTGTGAAAAGAGGTGATGGAAAAGCTCAATATTGTCAGTCAGAGCAAGGTCAGGGGCCAACAGACCATCAATTGCTCATCTGCAGGTTCAAGTTGAAGCTGAAAGAAAATTAGAACAAGTCCACAAAGCCAAAATACAACCTTGAGTATATCCCACCTGAATTTAGAGACCATCTCAAGAATAGATTTGATGTATTGAACAATAATGACCAGATGAGTTGTGGGATGAGATCAAAAACATCCTACAAGAAGAAAGCAAGAGGTCATTAAAAAGACAGGAAAGGAAGAAAAGACCAAAATGGATGTCAGAAGAGACTCTGAAACTTGCCTTTGATCGAAGAATAGCTAAAGCAAATGGAAGAAATGATGAAGTAAAAGAGCTGACCAGAAGATTTCAAAGGGCAGCTTGAGAAGACAAAGTAAAGTATTATAATGAAATGTGCAAAGACCTAGAGATAGAAAACCAAAAGGGAAGAACACACTTGGTATTTCTCAAAAGAACTTAAGAAAAATTCAAGCCTCGAGTTGCAGTATCCAAGGATTCTATGGGGAAAATATCAAACAATGCACGAAGCATCAAAAGAAGATGGAAGGAATACACAGAGTCACTGTACCAAAAAGAATCGGTCGATCTTCAACCATTTCAGAAGGTAGCATATGATCAAGAACCGATGGCACTGAAGGAAGAGGTGCAAGCTGCACTGAGGTCACTGGTGAAAAACAAGGCTCCAGACATTGATCGAATATCAATGGAGGTGTTTCAACAAATGGATACAGCACTGGAAGCACTCACTTGTCTATGCCAAGAAGTTTGGAAGACAGTTACCTGGCCAACTGACTGGAAGGGATCCATATTTGTGCCTATTCCAAAGAAAGGTGATCTGATAGAATGCAGAAATTATTGAATAATATCACACACAAGAAAAATTTTGCTGAAGATCATTCAAAAGTGGTTGCAGCAGTTCATCAACAGGGAAGTGCCAGAAATTCAAGCCAGATTCAGAAGAGGATATGGAACCAGGGATATCATTGCTGATGTCAGATGGATCATGGCTGAAAGCAAAGAATACCAGAAAGATGTTGACCTGTGTTTTACTGACTATGCAAAGGCATTCAACTTGTGGATCATAACAAATTATGGATAACATTGCAAAGAATGGGAATTCCAGAACACTTAATTGTGCTCATGAGGAACCTGTGCTTAAACCAAGAGGCAGTCGTTCAAACCGAACAAGGGGATACAGCATGGTTAAAGTCAAGAAAGGTGTACATCAGGATTGTATCCTTTCACTGTACTTATTAAATCTGTATGCTGAGCAAATAATTTGAAAAACTGGACTATATGAAGAAGATCAGGGCATCAGGATTGGAGGAAGACTCATTAACAACCTGCCATATGCAAATGCGAAACCCTGGTGGTGTAGTGGTTAAGAGTTCAACTGCTAACCAAAGGTCAGCAGTTTGAATCCACCAGGCACTCCTTGGAAACCCTATGGGGCAGTTCTACTCTGTCTTATACACGGTTGCTATGAGTCAGAATTGACTTGATGGCAACGGGTTTTTATATGCAGATGATACAACCTTGCTTGCTGAAAGTGAAGAGGACTTGAAGCACTTACTGATGAAGATCAAAGACCACAATCCACAATCAATGGAAGCAGCAGTCAAGAAATCAAATGACGCACCTGAGGGAGCAGAAGAGCAGTGGGATGCAGACCCCAAATTCTCATAATAAGACTGGACTTAATGGTCAGACTGAGACCAGAAGGGCCCCGAGGTCATCGCCCCCAGACCTTCTGTAAGCCCAAGATAGGAACCATTCCCAAAACCAACTCTTCACCCTGAGGTCATCGCCCCCAGACCTTCTGTTAGCCCAAGACAGGAACCATTCCCAAAGCCAACTCTTCAGACAGGGATTGGACTGGACAATGGGATAGAAAAAGATGCTGGTGAAGAATGAGCTTCTTGGATCAAGTAGACACTTCTGACTATGCTGGCATCTCCTATCTGGAGGGGAGATGAGAGGGTAGAAGGGGTCAGAAGCTGGCAGAATGGACACAAAAAGAGAAAGTGGAGGGAAGGAGCCAGCTGTCTCATTAGAGGGAGAGCGATTAGGAGTATATAGCAAGGCATATATAAGTTTTTGTATGAGAGACAAACTTGATTTGTAAACTTTCACTTAAAGCACAATAAAAAAAAAATAAATAAATCAAATGACACATTGCATTTGGCAAATCTGCTGCAAACCCAAAACCAAAACCCGACCTTTTTAAAGTGTCCAAAAGCAAAGATGTCACTTGGAGGACTAAGGGGTGCCTGACCCAAGCCATCACCTCAGATGCATGTGAAAGCTGGACAACGAGTAAGAAGACTGAAGAAAAATTGATGCCTTTGAGTTATGGTGCTGGCGAGGATTATTGAATGTACCATGGACTGCTACAAGAAAGAAAAAAAATTGGAGGAAGCAAGAATGGCCAGACTTTGTTTCATGTACTTTGAACACGTTATGAGGAGGGATCAGTCCCTGGAGAAGAACATCACACTTGGTAAAGTGGATGGTCAGCAAAAGAGAGGAAGACCCTCAACGAGATGGATTGACACAGTGGCTGCAACAATGGGTTTAAGAATAACAACGATTGTGACGATAGCACAGGACTGGGCAGTGTTTTGTTCTGTTGTACATAAGGTTGCTTTGAGTTGGAGCCGACTCAACAGCACCTAACAACAACAATAAAGAGAAAAAAAGGACTATGAACCACAGTGATAATGCAACACATCATGGAAAAATGCTGGGTGGGTCTGAAAAATATAAATTCAACTTCTAGAATTGAAAAAATATTGTTGTTGAAAGCAGAAGGTAAGTAAATGTAAGAAAGGAAGTTAGTGGAACATAATAGAAGTTAAGTATACAATAGAGAAACTAAAGAAAAGCAAAACCTAGCTATTTCCTTTGAAAACACCAATAAATCGGACAAACCTCTGCCAAAAATGATTAAGAAAAAAGGACACAACAAACCACTTGGCAACTGCTGGAAATTGGTAGATCGTTTTTATCTGTGTGGACTGGCAAATGAGTAAATAACCAGCGAGACTGAAACACATTCAAATAGAATCTGATGAGTATGGCCAGGGTCAGAGGTTGAGTGTCAACCCACTGCCAGAAAACTGGCTTTTTTTTTTTTAAGTTTTATTTTGAGATAATTGTAGGTTGCATTGATTTGGAATAGGCTTGATGGCAACTGTTTTTTTGTTTGTTTTTGTTTGGGTGAGGTAGGAATACATTGTTGTAGGGAAAAAAAAAATAGTTCAGTGTACCCTTCACCCAATTTCCCCCAATGATAACATTTCATATAACTATAGTACATCACAATCAGGAAAATGGCATTGATACATTCCAATAACCTTTTTCGGAGTCTCTTCATAGTATAAATGGTACATGCACTCGGTTGCTAACCTAAAAGTTGGAGATTTGAGTCAACCCAGAGGTACCTTGGAAGAAATGCCTGGTGATCTACTTCTAAAAATCAGCCATCAAAAACTCTGTGGAACACATTCTACTCTGACACACAGGGGTTCGCCATGAGTTGGAATCAACCCAATGGCAACTGGTTTGGTTGGCTACTGACCTTTGTCAGATTTCGCCAGCTTTGCAAGCACACTCATTTGTGTGTGTGCATTTACTTCTATGTAATTTTCTCACGTGTGTAGATTCATGTGACAACCACCACAGTCAAGATGCAGAGCACAGTTCCATCACAAGGATCCCTCAGGCTGTGGAGCGCCAGCTTTTGAGTTACTTTCTGGTCTCTGTGCTGAGGGCTGGGCAATGGACCTTGGATGACTGGTAGCAATAATAAAGTATCTCTCAGAGAAACCCTAAAGTCCTCCAGAGCCCCACAAATTGGGGCCTCATCTTTCCTGCTGCTCCTATAATCCAGGGTCTATAGGGCTACCACGTGTGGCCATACATGCCATGTAACACTCAATTTTAGAGGGTGACATTCATAGACACTATAATGGCCCTGCTCTTGTGACCCATGTCCTTTTAGGAAAAAACTTCAGAACATGGATACTTGTGTGGTGGAGTGTGGCCCTGTGTGGTGCAAACAGTTAAGCACTTGACTACTAGCTGAAAGATTGGTAGTTCAAATCCATCTAGAGGCTCCTCAGTAGACAGGCTTAGCGATCTGCTTCCGGAAGGTCGCAGCCTTGAAAACACATGTGAGCACCCTGAGTGAGAACTGACTAGACAGCAACTAACAACAGCAACAACAAAGGGGTGGAGTACAGGCAGGGATTGACTGGGACTGGGCATGAGGGATCTTCCTAGTCTGTATATTGATAGGGGTTTGGGTTGCACAGATGTATGCAAATAGAAAGCTTAAGGTCGGTGCATTTTGTTGTATGGAAATTTTACCTGGAAGACAAGAATAGAACTGTGAACAAGTATTAAGGCTGAGTTAATGATTTGCAATGGTGCAGCACTGGAAGGAAGGGAAGTATACTGATGTCTGAAATTTCATTTTCAATGCATAAAAATCAATATGGGTCAAGGAATGGATAGATGGGAAGATGGGTGATAAAGGAAGTAAAATGTTAATGGTAGAATCAGGTGGTGAGTAGGTGGGTATTCACTGAAAAAAATCTTTTAACTTTTCTGAATGTTTGAAGATGTCAAGGAAGGCATTCCTGTCTGCTGCCATCCCTACTCAGAGTCCTATCTTATATCCTAACAATGTCATCATCGTGAATTGTAAGATGTCTTCTGGGACATGTCATCTTCATGAATCGCAACAGTGATTTAATAATTGATAGTGAAATTCTTTACTATCTGTATCCCTCACTAGACTGTAAGCTCCATAAGGGCAGGTGCCATACTTGTGTTGTTCACCACTGTATCTCCAGGATCTAGTGGTTGTTCAGTAAATACTCATTTGTTTGGCAGGCACACCTGGCTCTGAAATCCATCCTCCACCTGCTGATAACCACAGTACCTGTCTGTTCTCCAGGTCCATCTGTCATGCCTTCCAATTTCTACAGCGAGAGTAGCAAGATCTCCATTTCCTGCTAAATCATGGCCAAACCATAGCCAGCTCAAGCTGGAGTTGCAGTGAAACTGGTGAGTGCCAGGAGTGATAAGCCATATTTACGCAAAATGCGTTTCTTCCACCCACAGATGGGCTTCTGATGATTTTAATTACACCCAGATCTGATGGATTTCCCTCTGAGTAAAAGTTGTCAGATTCACTGCAACTCCAGCCTGGGCCGGCCATGAATTAGAGTTTCTTGTGGGCTCCAGGGCTGTGCTCCAACTAAAAATAATAAGTCCAGCAACTTGTGTTGCATATATATCACAGTACCTGGAACCCACACACTCCTAGGAAGATGTGTGCTGGAAAGAAAAAGCCTTAAATAATGCCTTATACTGAAAACACCGACTTGTCTTATTTTCTACCTCTCGTTCATCAAAACTGTAAAAAGACAAAGATATGCAAAAATAGTTGCAGAGTAATACTTAGCTAAACTAGAAAACTCAATTTTGACAGGTTTTACAATCTTCAGGCTGACAGGTGACTTCGTCTTTCATTGTTGTATAAGAAAGAGAAAATGAAATGACTACACTTGTCTGGGAGAGGAAATGTCAATGTGCAACAGATGTTTGAAATGAGCTTGCCATTGTACTGGGCAGATAGAAGCCTCTTTTCCCCATTTCAAACTGTGCCCCGGATACTTAGGCTGAGTCTGTGGAGTTCATAAACCACGGAGAGAACATTAATAGCGGGAAAGAACACAAGTTGGGAGTTACAAGACCTTGGTTTTCATCCTGGTTTTACCACTAAATTCGTGGGTGATCTTGCACAATTAACTTCACCTTTGTGGGCCTTAGCTTTAAAATTAGGGAGCTGAATTAGACCAATGCTTCTCTAACTTTAATGTACACAGCTGGGGATCTTCTCAAATGCAGATGCTAAATCAGTGAGTCTGTAGTGTGGCCTGAGATTCTGCATTTATGACAAGCTTCCAGGTGATGCTGATGCTGCTGGTCCATGGACAGCACTTTGCACTTTGCATAACAAGGGATTACCAAAAAAAAAAAAAAACCAAACCTGTTGCCATCGGCTTGATTCTAACAAGGGATTAGGTGGTCTCTAAAAGCAGTTCCAGTTAAGAAATACAATTTGTTCATCAAAAGTCCAAAAGCTGCTCATAAAAAAGCAAACACTGTACTTTCTGCTAGTGGTGAATGAATGAGGTGGCACAGCTTAGTACTGTGCAAAAATATTGCAAGGAACCCATGACAAGTGGTCTCTATTTGCCTGGAGCAACAGAGGAAGAAAGAGAGGCAGGAATAGGAGGATATGGAATGTGTGGCTAATTGCCTCCATGAACAACTGCCTCCTTTTTCATGAGACCAGAACTGGATGGTGCTCAGCTACCATTACTGAACATTTTGATCAAAGATACTATAGAAGGATCCTGATTAAAAGGGGGGAAATGCAGAACAGAATTTCAAATTCTCATGGAATCCAGACTTCCTGGAGCTAAAGGGCCTGAATGAACCCCTGAAACTATTGCTCTGAGATAATCTTTAAACCTTAAACCAGAAATATTCCCTGAAGTCTTCTTAAAACCAAACAATAGCTTAACTAGTAAAAAGAGTCTTCTTTGAGAATTATGCTCTTTTAAGAACTATCTGAGATCAAAGTGACAACAGCAACTTGAAAGATTAGATAGGAACCTTAGGGGCCAGTGACCTTATATTAATGGGGGAGGAACAACTCAGAAAAGGAGGGTGAGAATGGTTGTACAACTCGAAGAATATAATCAATGTCACTGAATTTTACTTGTTGAAATGGTTGAATTGGTGTATGTTTTGCTGTGTATATTCTCAACAAGAACAACAAAATAAAAAAAATTACAAGCAACAAAGATGATGGCCTGTACTCTGGGAAGAGCTGATACTTAACACTGTTATAAGAACTAATAAAGCAGTGTGTCCACAGCAAAGTTCAGCCTGGCAGACCCTATACTGCTAAGCTGTGGAAGTTGATTGCTGAAATGCCAGCCTACTCTGTGTTTTTCGTGGATCCCAAATTTTGGTGCTGTACAAGTGTCACTCAAGGAGCATATTACATAGAAATCCCATGGCCCTATACCCTGGACATAAGGATTTAGTAGCGTTGGGGTGGGATCTGTGAATGTGCGTGTTTAATAAGTTCTCCAGCCATGTTTGGGAACTACTGCTCTAACCATTTTGGGTGAGGGGAGGCAGGGTGGTGATTGAGAGCCATAAAGGGGAATTTTGACTTGGTGCCTGATTGAAGTAGTGGTAAAGAAGATCAGTCCTACCAATTGGCTGGCCCACCAGGCTCTCCAGAACCCCAGTGCTTCTTTTCGTGGTAATGAAGTGGTACAGGTTACAAGGGAATCACTGTTAAAAGGGAACAGTCTCTGAATAGCTGGTCCTGTGGGATGTCAAAGCTTTAAGGACCTCTGACCTTTGCAATGAGTGTTCTGGGCTGTAGTTCAGATTTTCCTTGTCTATTGAAAGCTATCAGAAGAACTAGAGTCAAATCCTGGCTTTACTACTTATTAACCAAAAGGTTTTTATGATATCTCACAAGTTAAGTTCTGTATTAGTTATCTATTGATACATAATTAATTATCCTGAAACTTAGCAGCTTAAGATAATAATCATCTACTATCTCATAGTTTCCATGGGTCGGAAAACCAGACACAGCTTAACTGGTTGCCTCTGGATCAAGGTCTTTCATGAAGTTGCTCTCAAACTGTCAGCTGTAGCTATGGTCTCTGAAGGTACAACGGGGGAGAATCTGATTCCAAGTGATTGTTGGAAGATTAATTTTCTCATGGGCTATTGATCCAAGGGAACAAGTTCCTTGCTGTCTGTTACTTTAAGATGTCTCTCACTTTCTTGCCAAGTGGGCCTCTTTATAGGGCAGCTCACAAAAAGGCAGCTGGCATCCCACACAGCAAGCGAGAGAATGAGAGAGGGCCCTCAAGATGAAAGCCACAATATTTTTTTAACCTAATATCAAAAGTGATATCCCATCACTTTTGTCATATTCTATTTAGTAGAAGCCAGTCACTGGGTCCAGCCCATACCCAAGGGAAGGAGATTATACACAGGCGTGAGAATATGAGGCAGGGATCATTTGAGGCCATCTCAGAGGCTTCCAACCACAACCTGTAATGTTACTCCATAATGCTTTTTAAGAACCCAAATAGACAACATCAATGAAAGGACATTTATAGACTTTAGAGCAATATGCACATGTGAGAGTACATTATGATAATTCATTCCAAGGGGTCCAATAAAAACTCTCCAGCTAACTTTATTTAGCTTTTCCAATTGATCTGGGCCATTCAGTTAATTAAAGTCCTTTAATTCATGAAAGATTCGAAACTATCCTCTCTACACTTTTCCAAAGACTTTTCCTAAAGCCAGTATTTCAAGGGAAATAAATGGCTTAACTTTCCTTACAACACGAATTGCCATGACCAGCAATCTTTAATCATTAAAGAGTTAACAATGCACTTTGAATTGCTTTACCAGATAAAAAATTCATTCCCTAAGTAAATGAATTAGCCGCATAATTGACAGTCAATCCCAGCAATAAAACACTAATTAAGTGATTCTGCTAAGTAAAAAGAGCAATGTGATGAATTTGCTAAACAATGGCCTAACTAATAAATTTTCATGCTAAATAAATGATTTGGAATAGTGACTAAACACTCACCATGTCTAGGGTCAGTTGAAAAAGCAATGATGCTTTCAGAAAACAATGACAGAAGTGACTGTGCTGGCTAACATCCTTAACACATTATGCTGGGCTCCATGCCAAGCAGGAAGCTGGGTGGATGTACTAGATTCTGGGAGCCAGGGAAATCACCATGGTCATAGTATGGGTGACTAGCCTAAACAAGTACTGGGAATAGTTATGTGTAGTTCAGGCTGGAGTAATAGGAGAACCCAGTAATGGGTGAGTGGAGGCAGGATTCAGCGTCAGACCTTCCTGGGCTAAGGGAGGCCAGAATCAGAACCAGGGAGAGAGCCTAGAAGCAGTGGCTCCAAGAGAGATTCCTGCAGATAGACATGTGTGTTTAAATGTGGACAAGGAGGTCAAAAGTCAGAGTCTGCTCTGGATCTCAGAAGGCTGGGATGGCACTGGGGACCCAGCCCTCAGTTCAAAGATCCTTGTCTTTTGGAAGCATCTTGAATTCAATCCATTTACAATGGTGGTCCTAGAGGGATCTGGATTCAGAGAATTCCATATTCTTCATGGGCTCTACTGGTTTGTATCTTCAAGTCCTGGCCAGTAAGTAAGAGTGCAAGTTTTTCATCACTAAAACCTTCAGTCTGGACCCTTAAGGAGAGAATAAGGTCTTGGCTTTCTTGCCGTTTCTTGAACACACCAGGCACACTCTTGCCTTAGAGCTGCTGGCAGGAACACTTTTTCTCACACAGGGCTCATATCTCTTGCCTTTTTCAAGACTTTGGTCAAATGTCATCTTCTGTAAAACTGAAATCCTCTCCTACTTATCACTCCCAATCCCGTTTACCCTGCTCCATTTTTTATAGTACTTATCAGTTTCTAGTATACCATATAATTTACTTACTTTTATTGTTCATTGCTTATTTCCTGTCTCTTTTTCCACCTTGCCATAACTAGAATCTAAGCTCCATAAGGACAATGGACCTTTTCTGCTTTGTTCACTGATGTAGCACAGTAGCCTACAGCAGTGTCTGGCACTAGGAGGTGCTCATTACACATTGCTGAATGAATAAATAGCAGCAGGGTCTTAAAGCTTTTTATGTCCTAGACACTGAAGAGAGTAGAACAATCTTAGAAATAGATGGAATAAGAAATAGCCTATATCTTGAGATTTCAAGACACCACTATCCAAGTATGTCACACCCTCAGTGGTCTCAGAAGTATCAGCACATATCATATTATTTTGGGGAGAGTGCAGTATGGTGGTAGGATCATGTACATGAGAACGATTAGGTTTGAATCCTAGATCTGCCACTTATTAGCTAGGTGACCTTGAGCAAGTTATTTAATCTCTCTGAACTTCAATCTCTACGTTTTTGAAAGAAGCTTAATGCCAACAATAATCATCAACTCATAGGTTATGAGGATTAAATAATATAATATACGTACAATATATTTTTTTTTTTTTATCCAGCAGAGTTACTGGTACATATTAAAAAAACCAATCCCTATTCTGGGAAGATGGTGGCACAAACCAACCATCATTCCAAGCCTCACCCACAAGTACAACAAGAAATACAACAAGAAAACAGTGCTCAGCCTACAGGGACTCTGAATTAGGGAGCAGAGGACAACAGTGGGGAACTGCAGACAGGCAAGGATTAATGAATCAACAACGTGTCACATGTTGTTGTTATGTGCTGTTGAGTCGGTTCTGACTCATAGCGACCCTTTGCACAACAAAACAAAACACTGCCTGGTCCTGTGCCATCCTCACTATTGTTGCTATGCTTGAGCCCATTGTTGCAGCCACTGTGTCAATCCATCTAATTGAAGGTCTTCCTCTTTTTTGCTGACCCTCTACCTTACCAAGCATGGTGTCCTTCTACGGGGACTGATCCCTCCTAAAAACATGTTCAAAGTATGTGACACATAGTCTCACCAGCCTTGCTTCTAAGGAGCATTCTATTTGTATTTCTTCCAAGACACATTTGTTTGTTCTTTTGGCAGTCTATGGTATATTCAGTATTCTTCACCAACACCACAATTCGAAGGCATCAATTCTTCTTCGGTCTTCCTTATTCATTGTCCAGCTTTTGCATGCATGTGAGGTGAATGAAAACACCAGGGCTTGGGTCAGGCATACCTTAGTCTTCAAGGTGACATCTTTGTGTTTTAATACTCTAAAAAGGTCTTTTGTGGCAGATTTTCCCAACGCAATGCTTCTTTTAGTTTCTTAACTGCTGCTTCCATGGGTGTTGATTGTGGATCTAAATAAAATGAAATCCTTAACAACTTCTGTCTTTTCTCCATTTATTATGATGTTGCTTATTGGTCCAGCTGTGAGGATTTTTGTTTTCTTTATGTTGAGGTGTAATCCATACTGAAAGCAGTGATCTTTCATCATCAGTAAGTGGTTCAAGTCCTCTTCACTTTCAGCAAGCAAGGCTGTGTCATCTGCATAATGCAGGTTGTTAATGAGTCTTCCTCCAATCCTGATGCCACATTCTTCTTCATATAGTCCAGCTTCTCGTATTATTTGCTCAGCATACAGACTGAATAGGTATAGTGAAAAGATACAAGGGAATTATATGGGTAAGTAAAAGGGCTAGTAATAAGATATTCATAGTTGGAGACTTCAATACACCACTTTCAATATTGGACAGAACATCTAGAAAGAAGGTCAGTGAAGAAACAGAGGACCTGAATGACACTATAAACCAGCTAGACTAAACAGACACATATAGAACAGTCCACCTAACAACAGCACAATATATACTCTACTCCAGTAAACATGGATCATTCTCTAGGATAGGCCACATGTTAGGTCACAAAGCAAATCTCGATAAATTTAAAAAGATTGAAATCATACAAAGTATTTTTATGAAATCTAGAAATCAATAACAGAAAAAATTGGGAAATACACAAACATACGGAAATTAAACTACACACTGGGAAATTACCAATAGGTCAAGGAAGAAATCAAAAGAGAAATCACAAATTTTTAAGAGTCAAATGAAATTGAAAGCACAACATATCAAAACTTATGGGATGCAGCGAAGGCAGTACTGAGGGAAATTTAGCAAGAAATGCCTACAGGAAAAAAAGAAGAAAGATCTCAAACCAACAGCATAACTCTGCCACTTGAGGAACTAGATAGAGAAGAGCAAACTAAGGCCAAACCTACTAGAAGAAAGAAAATAACAAAGATCAGCACGGAAATAAATAAAATCAAAGACAGAAGAAAAAAGAGAGAATTAATAAAACCAGAAGTTAGTTCTTTGAAAAGATCAATACAATTAACAAACCTTTATCTAGAATGACAAAGAAAAAAAGATAAAAGATGCAAATAACCAAAATGAGAAATGAAAGAGGAGGCATTACAACTGACCTGACAGAAATAAAGAGAATTATAATGGAATATTATGAACAGCTGGAAAACCTGGATGAAATGGACAAATTCTTAGAAGCACATAATCCAAGTAAACTAACTTAAGAGGAAATAGAACAATCTCAGTAGACCCATAACGAGTGAAGAGATTAAAGCAGCAATAAAAAACCTCACAACAACAAAAAAATTCCTGGACCAGATGGCTTCACTGGAGAATTCTACGAAACATTTAGAGAAGAATTAACACCTATCCTGTTTAAATGCCTCCAAGAGATAGAGAAGGAAGGGATACTCCCTAATTCATTCTATGAAGTGAACATAACCCTGATACCAAAACCAGACAAACCTGATACCAAAGCCAAAGACACCACAAGAAAAGAAAACTATGGGCCTATATCCCTTATGACTATAGATGCAAAAATCCTCAGCAAAATACTAGCGAATAGAATCCAACAGCACATTAAAAGAGTCACACATCATGACTAAGTGGGATTTATTCCAGGAATGCAGGAATGATTCAACATTAGAAAATCAATCAACATAATATACCACACCAATAAAACAAAGGAAAAGAACCATGTGATCACCTCTAGGGATGCAGAAAAATCATCTCATAAAATTCAACATCCTTTCTTGATGAATACCCTCAAGAAGACTGGAACAGAAGGGAAGCTCCTAGATATGACTTAGGGCATATACAGTCATCCCTTGGCGTCTGTGGGGGATTGGTTCCAGGGACTCATGTGAATACCAGAATTCATGGATGCTCAAGTCCCTTATATAAGATGGCAGAGTATTTACATGTAATCTACGTACATCCTCCCATATACTTTAAGTTATCTCTAGATTACTTCATAATACCTAATATAATATAAATGCTATGTAAATACTTGTTATACAGTACTGTATTGATTAGGGAGTAATGACAAGACACTAGGCAAACAGTGCTCAAACAAGTGATAGAGAGAGAAGATCTGTGAAATAGTAGGAGGCTACAGCAGGGTATACCTACGCAACATTTCATTTGGGTGGATTCAGCGCAGTGCTCGGTGTGCTGCAAATTCAAGTTTAGCTTTTTTGGAACTTTTTTTTTCCCCCAAATATTTTTGATCTGTGGTTGGTTGAATCTGTGGATGCAGAACCCATGGATACGGAGGGCTGACTGTATGAAAAGCCAAGAGCCAACATTATACTTACTGGAGGAAGATTAAAAGCTTTCTTCTTACAATTGGGACAAGACAAGGGTGCCCTCTCTCACCACGTCTATTCAATATTGTATTAGAAATCCTAGCGAGAACAACACATCAAGAAAAAGAAATAAGAGGTATCCAGGCTGTAAAAAAAGTAAAATTATCTCTATTCACAGATAACTTGTTCCTATGTATAGAAAATCCCAATGAGTCCACAAGAAAGCTTCTAGAGCTAAGAAGAGGAATTTTGCAAAGTTGCAGGGTACAAGGTCAACAAACAAAAATTAGTTAGATTTTTATACCTTGGCAGTGAAAAATCTGAAAGGGACCTTAGGGAAATAATTCCATTTATAATAGCATCTAAGTTTTTAAGAGAATAAAATATCTAGGAATAAATTTAATCAGAGATGTGAAAGACTTATACAATGAAAATTACAAAACACTCCTGAAAGAGATTAAAGAAGACTTAAATAAATGGAAAGTTGTTCCGTGTTCAAGGATTGGAAGTCTTAATATTGTTAAGATGATGATACTACTCAAAGCAATCTATAGGTTCAACACAATTCCAATGAAAATTCCAACAGACTTCTTTAGAGAAATGAAAAAAACAATCCTCAGCTTTATATGGAATGGCAAGAGGCTCCAAATAGCTAAAGCAATGTTGAAAGAGAAAGCAAAGTAGGAGGACTCACAGTTCCTGATTTTAAAACATATTGTATAGTTACAGTAATCAAAACAGCCTAGTACTGATATAACAATAGACACATAAAAAAAACAATAGACACATAATGGAATAGAACTGAGAGTCTAGAAATAAACCCACACAGCTATGGTCAACTGATTGTTGACAAGGGTGCTAAGTCCATTCGATGGGGAAAGAAGAGTCTCTGATGTTGGGAAAATTGGATTTCTACATGCAGAAAAACAAAACAGGATACATGCCTTACACCATCCAACCCACTGCCATTGAGCTGATTTCAACTCATAGTGAACTTACAGGACAGAATAGAACTGTCCCATATGGTTTCCAAGGCTGTAATCTTTACAGAAGCAGTCTGCCACATCTTTCTTTTGCAGAGCAGCTGGTGGGTTTGAACCACCTACCTTTCAGTTAGCAGATGAGCACTTAACCCCTGCATCACCAGGGCTCTTGCCTCATGCCATAGACCAAAACAAATTCAAATGGATTAAAGACCTAAATGTGAAAACTAAAATCATAAAATTCTTAGGAAAAAATGCAAGGTCAATGCTGTTGGGTCTAGCTTTTAATAATGGATTACCTAATATAATCACAAAAGCACAAACAGAAAAAGACAAAATAAGTAAGTGAGACTTCATAAAAATGAAAAACTTTTGTTTGTCAAAAAACTTTACCAAAAACATGTTACCAGGAAGGACCATTTCCTGGAGAAGGACATCACACTTAGTAAAGTAGAGGGTCATCGAAAAAGAGGAAGACCCTCAAAGAAATGGACTGAACCACAGTAGCTACAACAATGGGCTCAAACATAGGATTGTGAGGGTGGCACAGGACTGGGCAGTATTTTGTTCTTTTTTTTCACAGGGTCACTATGAGTTGGAACCAACTCAAATGCACCTAATAACAACATGCCTGGATAAGGCCTTCTGAAACCAAGGGGAAAAAAAAAAAAACTTTACCAAAAAAGTTAAAAGACAAGACACTGACAGGGAGAATATCTTCAGAAACCACATATTTGATAAGACTCTAATAACTAAATATACATAAAACTTCAACAACTTAATAAGAAAAAGACAAAAAATCCAATCATAAAATGGGCAAAAGGCTTGAACAGACATTGCACTGAGGAATGTGTTCAAAGGGCCATCAAACGCATGAAAAGATGCTCAATGTCATTAGCCATCAGACAGATGCAAACAGAAATCACAATGAGATACCATTTCACTCCTACTGGGATAGCTAAGATAGCAAAAGAAAACAAACAAACAACAATAAAGTAAAAAAAAAAAAAATGGTGCCAAGGATATGGGGGAAGTTGGAATCCTTACCCACTGCTAGTGGGAATGCTGTTGTGGAAAACAGTGTGGTGATTCCTGAAAAAACTAAAAATAGTACTACCATAAACCATAAAATAGCAAACCCACTGCCACTGAGTCGATTCTGACTCACAGCAACCCCAAAGAGTTCCCAAGGCTGGAAATCTCTGTGGAAGCAGATTGTCACATCTTTCTCCCTCGGAGCTACTGGTGGTTTTGAACTACGGACCTTCCGGTTAGCAGGCGATCAATGTAAATACTGCCCTTCCAGGGCTCCTTATAGTACTACCATACTACCATAAACCTAAACCAAACCAAACCCAGTGCCATCGAGTCGATTCCAACTTACTACCATATGACCCACGAATTACACTCCTAGGTATATACCCAAAAGACTTGAAAGCAGAGACTCAGACAGAGACTTGTACACCAATGTTCATTGCAGCACTATTCACGATAGCCAATAGGAGGAAACGACCTCAATGCCCATCAACGGATAAATGGATAAACAAAATGTGGTACGTACATACAATGGAATACTACTCAGCCAATAGGAGAAATGAAGTCTTGATACATGCTACAATATGCATGGAGCTGGCAGACATGCTGAGTGAAAAAAGTCAATCACAAAAGGACAAATCTTGTATGATTTCACTTGTGTAAAAAGACAGAAAATGCAAAAGAAGAAAGTTTATTAGTGGTTATCAGGGCAGGAGGGAGGAGGAAAAGGGGTATTGTTACTTACTGAGTGCTGGGTTTTAGTTTAGGGTGATGGAAAAATTACATTGATTAAGGAAAGATTGGAAGGCTGATTAATGTAATTGCTGTCAATAAGTTGTACACCTGTAAAAAGTTGAATTGGCAAAAGTTGTGTGATAGATATATTTACAACAATGGCAAAAAAAAAAAAAAAAGAGTAGCTGCTGAGGCTGCTTATGCACAACCAAACAAACACCTCTTCAGATTTGGTTCCTTGGTTTGGAGGTTTAGGGTCATGGTTTCATGGGACAAATCCAGTTAGTTGGCCCAATATGGTGTTTAGTGCCTGTGTTCTACTTATTTTTTGGCTAGCACCTGGGGTCTTTAAAAATTGTAAGCAGACATCCAAGGTACAGCAATTGGTCTCTATTGGTCTCAGAGGAAGAAGGAGAGTCAGGAAGAAGAGGAAGAAATGGAACGTGTGGCTAATCACCTCCATGAGAAACTGCCCCTTTTGCTAGGAGACCAGAAGGACTAGATGGTGCCCAGTTACCATTACTGAATATTTTGATCAAAGATTCTATAGGAGAATCCTGATCATAAGGGAGAAACTGCAGAACAGAATTTCAAATTGTTGTTGAATCCATACTTTCTGGAGCCATGGAGGCTGGATGACCCCCTGAAATTATTGCCCTGAGATAATCTTTAAACCTTAAACCAAAAATATCTCTTGAAGTCTCTTTAAAACTAAACAAGAGTTTAGCTTCACTAGGGAAGAATGTCTGCCTTGATCAGTGTACTCTTTTAAGATCTATCTGTAAAGGATCAAATTGACAACAACATCTCAAAAGATTCCATAGGAAACTTAGGGGTCAGTGAGTTTATGTTAATGGGAGAGGAGCAACTCAGAGAAAACGGGTGAGAACAGTAGCACAACTTGAAGAATGTGATCAATGTCACTGAATTGTACATGCAGAAATTGTTGAATTGGCATATGTTTTCCCATGTATGTTCTCAACAACAAACATAAAATAAATTAAAAAAAAAAAAAAACCTGTTGCCATCAAGTCATTTTTGACTCATGGCATAAATGTTAGTTCTCTTTTCTTTTTCTTTTACAGACAACAAGGCATGGCCCTTAATACCTTAGGGCAAGTTGAGTTATCAGGTTCTGCTGGATATTAGGGATAAATCTGGAGAAGGGTGCATTGTGACTGAGTGGTAAAGGAAAAGAAAAAGGTTAGAAGATAAGAGCACTTGAAAGGAGTGAGAACATTATGTATGGAGGGGAGATCATAAAGGTAGGAGCGGCAGGAACCAGAAGGCCACTCTGAAGATAGTTCCCTGTGTTTCCCAGGGCTGTTCTCAGTGGTGGAGTCCAAGAAAGCCAGCATTTGATAATGAGGCTTTTAGAACTAAATATTAGCACAAAGATACCAGGGTTAGGACTTTCTAGAATTCACTCTTTACATCTCCCCCAGACTAATACTATGGTCTCCTTTCTGGTATTATCTCCACCTCTACTATGGGGTCAAAACCTAAGAGCAACCTTGGTCATCTCCATGCCTGCAGATTCTGGTGCCAGCAATGTACGAGAATGGTTGGTTGACTATTGAAGAGTTAAAAATGTGCCATCGTGGTCCATCTTGACTGCGAAATTAACGTAATGATTCATTCAGCAAACAGTGATCAAGTATCTGCCATATTCCAAGCACCATACTAGGTTCCAGGGACACAGTGGTAATCAAAATAAATGTGTTTTCTGTCATGTGGATCTTATAGTCTAGTGGAGAGGGCAGACATAAACCCCCCTCAAAAAAAACCGACTTAAATTAATAAACACTTGCATACATGATATTTGTGATATGTATGTCTTAGTTATCTAGGACTGCTATAAAAGAAATACCACAAGTGGATGGCTTTAACAAAGATAATTTTTTTCCCTCACTGTCTAGGAAGCTAGAAGTCTGAATTCAGGGTGCCAGCTCCAGGGAAGTCTTTCTCTTTCTGTTGGCGCAGGGGGAAGGTCCTTGTTATCAATTCTACCCAGTTGAGGAGCTTCTCAGAGTAGGGACCCCAGGTCCAAAGGACACGCTATTTTCCTGGCTCTTGTTTCTTGGTGGTATGAGGTCCCCATGTCTCTCTGCTCGCTTCTGTCTTTTATATCTCAAAAGAGATTGATTTAAGACGTAACCTAATCTTGTAGATTGAGTCCTGCTTCATTAACATAACTGCCACTAATCCCACCTCATTAACTGCATAGAAGTAGTAGGATTTATAACACATAGGGATATCACATCAGATGATAAAATGGTGGACAATCACACAACACTGGGAGTCATGGACTAGCCAAGTTGGCAACATTTTCTGGGGACACATTTCAATCCATAGCAACACACTAAGATGAACTAGATCACAGAGCTGTTAGAAAAAAACACGTGGCCACTGTTTAGATTGGAAAGTTAGGGAAGCTCAAAAAAGGTGACATTTAATCATAGGCTTAAGGATAAACAAGAGTTAAACAATGCATTATAGAAGGGAAGGCCATTCTGGGAAGAAAGAACAGAATTGTGGAAGCCATGATGTTAGAAAATGCTTAGTGTTTTCAAAGAATAGAAAGAAAGTCAATATGACTGGACTGTATTGAGCAAGCCAAAGAGTGACCAAAGATGAGACTTAAAGGTTTAGACAGAAGTCAGATAATTCTTGGCCTTGTAGGCCATGAGACGCATTTTAATTCTATTCTGTGGATAATGGGAGCCAGTGACAAATTTTTAGTTGGGCAGTGGCATTGTGTGATTTGCATTTTTAAATTGCAGAACAGGGATAGGCAAGTAGCTATTTTTAAATAAAGCATAACAATGACATTGAGTTATTAGGTAAATCTCTGCTGATGAATCAGTTTGAAAGGAGAAAGACAGGACAGAATGAGAAGGGCTACAGAGAGTGCCCAGGGACCAGATTTGCAAGTGTAAGTATTTGCTAGAACACAGCTGGCTGAAGACTCAGTGGAGGACCACATGGGTCTTCACTGCAGCAGAAGCAGAAGTGACTCTGCTAGTTTGGAATGACTATCTTACTTTCTGGGCCACTGTCACATCTATGGATCAGAGGGAATTTCATCTAACCTAGATCAAAGACCCTGAAGATGAAAGGGGTTTTCACCTTGGAAAAATGGTTAGATGTTAACTGAATACGGACACTCATTTCAAAACCAAATGTGTCCACATATTTCCGGGTATCAAACCCTAAAAATATTGATCAATCAAGAAAATATAGAGCAAGCAGAGAGATCTAATCAATACTTATGAACTTAAAAACACTCCCAAGAATGAAATGTTGTAGAGAATCCTCTCTCCACCACCTGTCCATTATAAAGAGCTAGCCACACCAATTGCATTGACTTTTGTTGTTGTTGTTTGCTACTGTTGAGCCTGCCCCTGGCTCCTGGAGACCCCATGCACCACAGAACTAAACGCTACCTGGTCTTGTGCTTGATCAGTTATGGATTGGACCTATGGTCCATAGGGCTTTCTTTGGCTGATTTTCAGAAGTAGATCACCACCTTTCTTCCTAGTCTGTCTGGGAGCTCCACTGAAACCTGTTCAGCATCATGGCAAATACAAGCCTCCACTGACAGACAGGTGGTGGCTGTACATGAGGTGATGGAGCTGGGAACATAGGTACCCAGGTCTCCTGCAGGGAAGGCAAGAATTCTACCACTTAATCGCCATTGCCCCTAATTGTGTTGTAATGATTGTTAATTCAGTAAAGAAGTATGTATGTATGTATGTGTATGTCAGTGTGTGTGAAGTGAAATTTCCATGTGCACTAGTGCTATTTTCTATAAAGTCTGATACATGCAGAAACACTACTTTTTATTAGTCTCCTCCACTCCCATTCTAATACATTCTCCTCACTGTCACGAGGATGATCTTTCTAAAATAGGAATCAATCCTGCCTCTCCATTACTGAAAATCTGTGTTGGCTCTTTGCAGAAAACATCATACATTTCAAACTCTCTAATATTTCAGGCCCTTTAAGATGCAGTTCCTGATTTCTCCTCCAGGTGTATCTTCCGCCATTTAAACCCGTGGAACAAATAGTCTGAATACTCCAGTGAGGCCAAACCACTCATATTTATAAGTCCAAGGGACAGGACTTCCTGGGAAAAGGCTCAGGGGTGAATTGACCTCAAGGAGGACCAAAACTCTTGACAGACACATTGACAACTGTCTCCTGCCCTTCACTTTCTCTCCTAATCTTTAGGGAGAAGTTAGTAATATCGATGTCTTTTGGAATCTGCATTTTAGGGAGTGAATTTACATTTTCAAAGAAGGCAAAAATTCTTTCCCTATTCAGAAAATCTGCAGAGACCCTGCCAAACCATGTAGCTAGTAATGGTAAAGTTATCACTCTAATAGAAGGGGAAACGAGATTTGGAAAATAATTCTATTCACTCTTTATTCTATCAGCCAAGCAGGCTTTCTCACACCTCTGTGCCCTTGTACATGCATTCGCTCATCGTGGACTAGTATGGTAGCTTGTCTCCAAGATGGCCACCATCAATTCCTTCCCTTCCTATATGTAGTTGTCATTTCTCCTACTGAGAGGAGGAGCCTTCTTCTCCACTCCTTTGAATCTAGGCTGTCTGTGACTGCTTTTAACAGTGATACGCAGCAGAGGAAACCCTGGTGGATATGCAGCAGAAGTGATGTTGCAGCAGTTCTTGACCTAACTTTTAAGAAGACTGGCCTTCCAACTGGCTTCTTGGGACACTTTTTCTGGGGGAAGCCAGCCATCATGTAAGGAGTCCAGTTACCATCAGTCTGCCATGCTATAAGGAAACCTATGCAAGATGCATGGAGAGAGTGAGCAATGCCAGCCAGTCACAGAATGAATTTGGGCTGTGGGCTGTAGTTTGCCCACCCCTGCTCTGGGTAGAGCAATGGCATGGATAAAGGCCCTGTGGTAGAAGGAACATGGAAAAGGTGAAGTATCGAGAGAAGCTGTGACTGGAGCTCACTGAGAAAGGGGCAGTGAGATATGGGAGCCTGTGAGAGGTGGGGAGGGCATGACCTGCATGTAGGTCAGGATAGGATGAGGACTTGGTCTTTAGCTTAAGAGCAATCAGAAGTCATAAAATTGTGTTAAGAAAGGGAGGAGTGAGGTGACATGGTCAGATTTACCTTAAATACACCCTGTCTCTTTGGCTGTTATGAGGAAAATGGACAAGAGAATGGCAAGGAGGGATAGGAGGATTATTCAGGAGCTGGGGATCTTATGAAGCTGAGAGAGGATGATGGCTTGGACAAGGATGGAGGGAGTGAATGTGGAGAAAAGTGGATGGGTTCTAGGCATATTGAAGATACGAAATATTCAACACTTGGTGTTGAGGGGGAGTTACTCTTTAAGAGGCACTGAGTTTCTGGTAAGGGTTGGGTTGTGATGGTTACACAATTTGGTGGATGAATGCGTAATTCGATGAATGTAATTAAAGTCACTGAAGTGTACATGTAAAAATGGTTGAAATGGAAAATGTTTTGTCATATATATATGCATATATATGCATTAACAGTTTTTTTTATAGTCCTCTGTTTTAACATTATGATCTCAGCTTTAATTGACTGATTTTCTATAAACACTCTATATTTAAGTCTTAGTTTGAAGTTCTGGCTCTTCCATTAACTTGCCAAGTTCCCCTAAGCAATTTGTTTCACCTCTGTGGGCCTCAGTTTCCTTATTCATGGCGAAGTCTTCAATCACCATGTATACGCAATGAAGCAAATATTTACATATCCAGGCCAGACTATTCCTCTGAGATCCAGACCCACAGATTCAACTGCCTATTCGACATCTCTTCCATGACTCAATTGTATCTCAAACCTAACCTGTCTGGATCTTAACTCCCCCTCTTCTGCTCCAAATCTGGCCTCTTCCCTGAGCTCATTATCTCATTTAATATCATCTTCACCTAGCTAGAGTGAGTATAAGTAGAAAAGAGAAGAGTTCAAGGTCTAAGCCCTGGAGTCTTTATAATGGTTAGAGATTGTGAGCAAGAGGATGAACCAATAAAGAAGAAGAAGAAATGGCTGGGGAGCAATCAGAAAAACCTGGAAAGTGGAAGCCAACCAATGTGATTCAAGAAAGGGATTGCTGATAGGCCCATCATACAAACCCAAGTTCAAACCCTGGCATGATTTCTTGGTAGCTGTATAACTTTGAACAAGTTACTTAAGTCCTCCCAGCCTTAGTCTTCTTAACCTGCCTCACAGAGTTGTTGAGAAGATTAAATTAAATGATGCATGTAAAGTGCTTTGTCCAGTAATTACTCACAAAATGTTAGCTAGTAGAATTATTATCTGTGTTTCCAATTTATCAATGCTGTAGCTTTGAGCTGCGAGGGGAAAAAAATTGGCCTCTAAGCTCAGTTTATTCTGCTACCTAGCAACTGTATATTTACATTTTCAACATCACTTCTTTATCCCTGATTACTTTAACATGTTCTTTCTAAGTGTCCTGTTGTTATTTCAGGACCACCTGTGAGGTATAGAGAACAATTCTATTTTCTTCTCAAGATGTTGTGATCTAGCATAAATTGTCAAAAGCAATTTCAGCTTGGTAGTTTTAGGAGGTATGTTTGAAAGGGTATTGAGAGGGAACTGGCTGGCTAGCTCATGGTGAAACTGAAGGCCTGTAACTGGTAAAATGCTGTCCCTACTTATCTGCAATGGAGAGATGAATTTATACAACGCAGAGAGAATACGAGGCCAGACTCCAAAAACAGACAAGGGCACTGGGCACTGGGAAGACTCTAATTTCTGAATAGGTTACCCTTCTTGGAAAATAAATTTAAGTTGGCCATGAAAGTAAGGCCCTTCCCAGGCAGGTTCCAGCTACTTTTCCAGCCTCATCTCTGGCTATTTGCTCTCAACACAGAGCACCTTGTACTCTAAGTCTTGTTTTTCAAACCCACCATGCCCCTTACCCCAATGTGTCTGTCAGCTTGTCATGCTGTGGAGACTTGGGTGTTGCTGTGATGCTGGAAGCTACGTCCCAAAAAACGGTCACTGATGGCAGACAGGTTTCAGCTTAGCTTCCAGACTAAGACAGACTAGGAAGAAGGACCTGGTAGTCTACTTCTGAAAAGATTTAGCCAGTGAAAACCTTATAAATAGCAGTGGAACATTGTTTGATGAAGTGCCGGAAGATGAGGCCCTCAGGTTGAAAGGCACTCAAAAGATGACGGGGAAGAGCTGCCTCCTCAAAGCAGAGTCAGCCTTAATGGTGTGGATGGAATCGAGCTTTTGGGACCTCCATTTGCTGATGTGGCATGACTCAAAGTGAGAAGAAACAGCTGCAAACATCCATTAATAATTGGAATGTGGAATGTACGAAGTATGAATCTAGGAAAACTGGAAGTTGTCAAAAACGAAATGGAATGCATAAACATTGATATGCTAGGCATTAGTGAGCTGAAACGGACTGGTATTGGCCATTTGAATCAGACAATCGTATGGTCTACTATGCCAGGAAGAACAACTTGCAGAGGAATGGTGTTGCATTCATCATCAAAAAGAACATTTCAAGATCTATCCTGAAGTGCAACACTGTCATTGATAGCATAACATCCATACGCCTACAAGTAAGAACAGTTAATTTGACTGTTATTCAGATTTACACACCAAACACCAAGGCCAAAGATGAAGGAATTGAAAATTTTTACCAACTTCTGCAGCCTGAAATTGATCGAACATGCAATCAGGATGAATTGATAATTATCGGAAATTGGAATGCAAAAGTTGTAAACAAAGAAGAAGGATCAGTAGCTGGAAAATATGGCCTTGGTGATAGAAACAATACCAGAGACTACACGATAGAATTTTGAAAGACCAATGACTTCTTTATTGCAAATACCTTTTTTCACTAACATAAATGGTGACTGTACACATGGACCTTGCCAGAAGGAATACACAGGAATCAAATCAACTACATCTGTGGGAAGAGACGATGGAAAAGCTCAGTATTATCAGTTAGAATAAGGCCAGGGGCAGACTCTGGAACAGACCATCAATTGCTCATATGCCAGTTTAAGTTGAAACTGAAGAAAATTAGAACAAGTCGATGAGAGCCAAAGTATGACCTTGAGTATATCCCACCTGGATTTAGAGACCATCTCAAGGATAGATTTGACGCATTGAACACTAAGGACCAAAGACCAGACGAGTTGTGGAATGACATCAAGGACATTATCCATGAAGAAAGCAAGAGGTCACTAAAAAAGACAGGAAAGAAAGAAAGATCAAAATGGATGTCAGAAGCGACTCTGAAACTTGCTCTTGAATGTCTAGTAGCTAAAGTGAAAGGAAGAAATAATGAAGTAAAAGAGTTGAACAAAAGATTTCAAAGGGCAGCTCGAGATGACAAAGTATTATAGTGACATGTGCAAAGAACTGGAAATGGAAAACCAAAAGGGAAGAACACGCTCTGCCTTTCTCAAGCTGAAAAAACTGAAGAATAAAATTCAAGCCTCGAGTTGCAATATTGAAAGATTCTATGTGGAAAATATTAAATGATCCAGGAAGGCTCCAGGAACTGAAGGAATACCAATTGAGGCTCCAGGAACTGATGGAATACCAATTGAGGTGTTTCAACAAACAAATGCAGCACTGGAAGTAGTCACTCATCTATGCCAAGAAATTTGGAAGACAGCTACCTGGCCGAACAACTGGAAGAGATCTATATTTATGCCTATACTCAAAAAAGGTGATCCCACTGACTGCGGAAATTATCGAACAATATCATCAATGTCACACGCAAGTAAAATTCTGCTGAAGGTCATTTAAAATCGGCTGCAGCAGTATATCAACAGATAACTGCCAGAAATTCAAGCCAGATTCAGAAGAGGACGTGGAAACAGGGGTATCACTGCTGATGTCAGATGGATCCTGACTGAAAGCAGAGAATACCAGAAAGATGTTTATCTGTGTTTTATTGACTATGCAAAGGCATTCAACTGTGTAGATAGTAACAAATTATGGATAACATTGTGAAGAATGGGAATTCCAGAACACTTAATTGTGCTGATGAGGAACCTGTACATAGACCAAGAGGCAGTCATTGGAACAGACCAATGGGATACTGCATGGTTTAAACTCAGGCAAGGTGTGTGTCAGGGTTGTATCCTTTCACCATACCTATTTAATCTGTATGCTGAGCAAATAATCTGAGAAGCTGAACTATATGAAAAAGAACAAGGCATCAGGATTGGAGGAAGACTCATTAACAACCTGTGATAGGCAGATGACACAACCTTGCTTGCTGAAAGTGAAGAGGACTTGAAGCACTTACTGATGAAGATCAGAGACCACAGCTTTCAGTATGGATTACGCCTCAACATAAAACAAAAAATCCTCAAGACTGGACCAATAAGCAACATCATGATAAATGGGGAAAAGATTGAAGTTGTCAACGATTTCATTTTACTTGCATCCACAATCAACACCCATGGAAGCAGCAGTCAGGAAATCAAAAGACACATTGCATTAGGCAAATCTGCTGCAAAAGACCTCTTTAAAGTATTGAAAAGCAAAAATATCACCTTGAAGACTAAGGTGCGCCTGACCCAAGCCACAGTGTTTTCACTCGCCTCCTATGCATGTGAAGGCTGGATGATGAATAAGGAAGACCAAAGAAGAATTGATGCCTTTGAATTGTGGTGTTGGAGAAGAATATCGAATATACCATGGACTGCCAAAAAAGCAAACAAATCTGTCTTGGCAGAAGTACAACCAGAATGTTCCTTAGAAGCAAGGATGGCAAGACTACGTCTCACAGACTTTGGACATATTACAGGAGGGGTCAATCCCTGTAGAAGGACATCATGCTTGGTAAAGTAGAGGGTCAGTGAAAAAATGGAAGACTCTCAAATGAGATGGATTGGTACAGTGGCTGTAAAGTAACAATTCTGAGGATGGTGCAGGACTGGGCAGTGTTTCGTTCTGTTGTACGTAGGGTTGCTATGAGTCAGAACCAACTTAATGGCACCTAACAACAACAACATCATGCTCCTTACACCTCCAAGCCTTTGTCCCTTCTGCTGGGGACAATCTTCCTCTTGCACCTCCTTCAAATCAAAGCCATTTCTTACATAGTATTCTCTAACTCACTTAGAATTAATATGAGCATCCCATAAGTGTTCCTGGGACACTATACATACCTTTCTTTGTCACTTATCACATTTATTGAAACTAATCTACTTACAAGTCTCCTCTTGGAGGGCAGTAATATCCTTGAAGGCAGAGACCATGTCTTATTTATCTTTACAATCCCTGTAATGCTTGGCATATAGTCAGCATTCAATGAATATTTAAAAGAACACCTCAGCTACTCCCATAACCAGGAGATGAAAAGTGTAATTCAATTTAAGAAGGTTCTTTTGGTGCAGAAATAGGATCGGGGGTCTATGGAAAATATTAGAAGACAAATCATTATTGACCGTACTTCATTCCTCAGAAGGAGACCACGGTGCAAGGACTAGAGTGGTCAAAGCCCCAATCCCATAACTGGTTCTCCTCATGAGTCAATGAATGACCTTGAGAAAACTCTCTGGTACACAGTTCTTTAAGATGTGGAGTTTGGATCTAATGATGTCTAAGGTAATTTTTAGTTTTGATAGTCTATTCTGTCTCCGTTTTTCATTCTCTGAAACTTGTCTTAATTTAATTCCTCAGTGTTTGTGATGGGAAGTTTGTCTACTTTCTCAAGGCCACTTAAATTTCCATATTGTACTTCCAAGGAATAAACAATTTCATTCAACTTTGGGTTGCCAGAAACTTAATAAATGTGTCCTTTGATCTGTTAGCCAAGTGGATGATTGCAAAATATTCAATAATCCTTATAAAATATTCATTAAAACTGGAGATGGCAAGCTCGTAACATTCAATTCTTCTCCTAGATCCAATTTAATCCTGGAGAAACTAGAAAATATAATTGTCCCTGCAAACAGGGTTTCATGCATTTTTATTCCTGTTTACTACGCTCTGTTGAGGTCTGGGTTTCACTGTGTGACTCATCATTGTGTTTCCTTGTAAATTTCCACTCCTTCATCCTGAATCTTAGGTTGCCGCTGTTCAGGCAAAAGGAGAGCAGGTTCGTTCTGGTTCAACTCTCACTGAGAATTTGCATTTCTACCCTAGATACACTGAATCAGAATCTACATTTTAACAAGATATATAATAATCACCTGGGGTTCTTGTTAAAAGGTAGATCTTAATTCAGAGCCCTGGTGGCGCAGTGGTTTAGTGCTCAGCTGCTAACCGAAAGGTTGGTGGTTAGAACCCACCAGCAGCTGTGGAGGAGAAAGATGTGGCAGTCTGCTCCAGTAAAGATTACAGCCTTGGGAACCGTATGGGGCAGTTCTACTCTGTCCTATATGGTCAGAATCCATGGAAGTCGGTTGGACTTTAATTCAGAATACCAGGGGTGGAAATGCAAATTCCAACCAGACTGAACTGGCTCGAAGCCATGAAGGAAAGTCTCAGATGTTTCAGAGGGGGTGCTGGATCTGGTGATGTAGGTGGGAATGCAGGGGACAGAGGGGTTTTGATTAGGATATAGATGTGTTTTTGTGGCCTTCAGGTCCGGTACCTCCAAGTGGTAATGTTCTTTCAGCGCATCCACCCTGGGAAGGGGTGAGGGGGGCAGTTTTAGAGCCTTTCTCTCCCAGAGTGCCTGTAACTCTACTATTCTCAGAGACAACTTAGCATGTGAAGAGGAACGACTTTGGAGCCTGACAGTCTTGGGCTTTACCTTGAGCCAGTGGCTGTCAACCTTGAAAGTGCATCTGGATCACCTGGAGCACTTGTTCAGAACACTGACTGCTGGACCCTGGGTTCTGTAGGTCTGGGTAGGAGTCTAGAATTTGCGTCTAACAGGTTTCCAGGTGACGCTGATGCTGCTAGTCTGCGGACCATGCTTTGAGAACCACTGCCTTGAGCAAACGACTTAATGTCTGTGGACTTCAGTTTCCTTATTTATAATGTGGGAGTAACAACACCTACTTTACAGAAGTCAACATGGTGGAGTGGTCCTGGCTGTGGGCTTCAGGGTGTCAGACAGACCCAGGTTTGAGTTCCAGCTCTGCCACTTAAAGCTATGAAAACTTAGGTGAGTTCTTTCCTGTTCTTAAGCCTCAGTTTCTTCACCTGTAAATCATCAGGGATAATCATAACACTTATTAGATTGTCATACGTATCAATGAGATAATGCATAGGAAGCATTCAGCATGGGGATGAGAATATAATGAATGCTCAAAACATGATAAATACTATTACAAACATCAATAATCTAATAATTATTACATTGGAGGCACCAAGCTGGGAAGATTAAATGATATTGTTGGTGGACACCTAGAAACCAAACATATCTAGGCTGGGATAACTAGGTCAAATCTAACAAGAAGAAACAGCACAGACAAAATGTAAAGTCCTTCACTTGGGTCCCCCCCAAATTATCTTCACCTGGACTGAATGAGGAATCCCTAGCCGAAAACAACAAGCACTGTATTAGGCAGCCATGTGGTGGAGTTTTGGAGGTTAACTCAAATGTGAGCAGTGTGTCCTCAACCCAGGTTGAGAATTCAGAGTGGGGCTGATAGCAGCTCTGCTGAACTCCCAGTGGCTCAGCCCAGTGTGAAGGGCCATGTTTGTCTTGAAAAACACGTATCCCATGGGCATGGACCAGATGGAGACCTAGGGCCAATCAGGATTTTGAGTGGACTAGAAAACAAAAATCTATCTCAGGGAAGGCTGATGGCTGATGTAGGGGCAACTTGGCCTGAGGATGGGAGGAAGGATGCTGCAGGGAGAGAAAGAAAGACTGAATCCATTACCTTGTGTGACATTAGAGGGCAGACAATGCCAATGCATGGTTCCTGACCAGTACGTACTTGAGTGTAGAAAAACAACAAGCGCATAGAGGGTACAGGCAGCAGATTTCAGCTTAATAGAAGACAGAATTTTCTTCAAAGCACTTAGAACCAGATGTGGGCTTAATTTAAACACCAGAAGATCTGAGTTTAAACTCCAGCTCCATCATTTTTTCATTCATTCACACATGCATTCAAACAAATACTCAATAAGTATCTGATGGACCAGAGATGTGGGTCATGGTCAGATTGTGGAGGGCCTAGGAAGTTATGCTTAGGTTTAGCCTTTACCTTGGGAGCAACAAAGAACCACTGAAGGACTCTAAGCCGAAGAGGGACAAGTCACCAAGATGCAGCAGCAGGAATGTACTTAACCTCATTGAGTTTCGTCTTTCTCATTTATGACCTCAGGATAATAATTCCTACCTGGGTGCACTGTTTTGAGAATTAGGGATAATACTTAAATAGCATCTAGCAAAACGACTGCCCCAGAGAAGGTTCTGAGCAAACGAAGGTATCATTAGCAATCCTTAACATTACACATCATCAAGTCGATGATTTTGCCAGGGAAGGCCACACTGAGGCCAATTTTCCTAGAGACCCATTTCTCCATGATTCTGAAAGAGTTAAAGGAATCTTCTCAAGGAGTTCACCACAACTCCAGCCACCTCCCACAGACATATTTTTAGTCATCCTCTGTCTTCCCTGTTTGGATTGCTTTAGTTACATAACATGTTCCTAAAATGATTAGGAGGGAATCTTGCCTGATGCTTCCCTCTGCCCACTGCATCTCTGCTAAGCCATCCCCACGGGCTATGAAGCTTGGACATTCCATGAACCACCTGCAAAGGAACCCTTTTAAGCTCTATTTGGAGACTGTGGGCTGAAGGACAGGGAGGGCATCAAGCTTCAGTGCCACTCTCTTTATCAGAAGCAAGTATCTCCTGAGCCTACAGCATGCTACCACCAGACAGGTGTGGGCCACATTGGAGGGTACAAAGGCAGAGGAAAGATTCTGTGGCTTTTTGTCCAGGCTGCTAAGCAACCCCTGATGTGCTGCTCAGAGATGTTCTTTGTTGGACCATTGGTCTCCTCAGCCAGGCTGTGAGCTCTCTGTGGGCAGGGTCATGCCCTGCTCATCTTTGTATTTATCCAGGGCTTGGTCCAGCTTGGGAATGCCTGAGGTTGGGGCCATTTGATCTACAGTCCCACTTCCTTAGAGGCTCCTGGTGGGACAATTCCCATAGAACCTGTCTGTGAGAGGATCCACCCAGAGTCAATTTCCCATGGCAGGCGTTTTGGACCCTAAAGTGTAAAGAAAAACTAGGAGACACTGCCCTCCCAGCCAAGCAGGGCTATTTTATTTTCATCTCCTTTTTCTCTTTTACCCTACTTTGTGGTGGAGAGAAAGCTAGAGGGTGGAAGAAAGACAAAATTTCTTGTTACTTATTTATTTTTCCTCCTCCCCAGCCTCTTTGGGGTCTGGGTGACCCTGGCTAGCCCCTTGGCCACCTCTGGGGGTACTCATTGCTTAGGGGGCATTGAGCTTCTGTTAAGGGCAATAGAAACATTTAGAAACATAGCGGTGATGGTTGAACAACATGATGATAATTAGTGTCACTGAATTATACATGTAAAAAAATGTTGAATGGAAAATGTTTTATTGTATATATGTATTTAACACACACACAAAAAAATTCTGCATGGATACAAAAAGAGAGCACCAGAAGAAAGACCCAGAAAACAATCCCAGGGAATGAAAGATCTCAGAGAAAAATAACTACCAAGTACACAGAGCAGTAAGATCAAAATCAGATTACTTAGTAAAAGCCAGCATTTCTTTAAACTGAAAACAATGCATGTCATTTGTCCTTGAAACGTGACATGTTCTCCTTTTTCAAGAATGCCACAGTACTACAATGCAGCAGCCTGCATCTGACAAAGCCATATCACCCTCGAATTCTGGGGGTCATTATTCCTGTACATTATTGGGAGTCTTGATTGAATGGATGTTGCAGAACGTAGCAGTCAGTTGGAATAGAAAACCCCAGAAAATGAACCTACGTAGGGGAGGCAGGATTTGAATTAGGCAAGGACCCACCTGTTCAATAATGAAATAATTGCTCAGTGCACATCCTTCTGTAATCTTTTCTGATGTGACAACTATTCTTGGGCCCTGCCTCTCCCAATGCTTCCTCGAGATTTGCACATAATCTCAGTGCCTCCTAAAGATGCCACTGCCAATGCCAGACAGTCACTTCCCTAATGCCACGAAAATAGATTCAATTTTACATACATCAGGGTGATTTCAGAAGCAATTTCTACCTCTCCAGTGTAAGCATTACTTGCATTTTTTTCCCCCTTCAAATCTCATCCCATCAGTTCCATGGGGCATTTTAAAAGGCACCTGATGCCTTCTCAGGTATTCAAAAGAATCCCCAGAGTGTGGTTGTGACTACAGCCTGAGGACACCAGATCTACAGATAGAGCCCTAAAATAGTCATTGATTCAAGTAAATGTAAAACTTCTTAATAATTGAGTATAAGTTAACTGAAATTTTGATTTCTTTCTTTTTAAAAGCAGCATCATTAAAATCAGTATGTCTATGCATATATGTGTGTATATGTCTATGTATGTGTATGTACATTGGAGGGCGTATTTATGTGTGTGTGTTAAAAAAGTATACAACACAACACACATGTACATACACATATCAATCGTTTGGAAAGATTGTCTTTGACCTTTTAAAATATCTAATTAGATTTTATTGGGTATGCTTCCTCTTCCTTTCTGGCTGACTAATATACCTCAATTTGGATGTTTTCATCTTAATAGACTAAGTTTTGGCCCATGGAGAAAGCAGAAGGTAATGTTTCCATTGATGTTACTCAAGTTCTCACTTGAGATCAGAAGACTTGAGACCACATACCTACAATTTCAGGGTCACATTTATAACCATAGATCTCTGACCATGATTTTCTTTGCATTCAGAGTCCTCCCCATGGCACTTTTACAAATGAGAAAGGGTGTGCACAAATGTTCTTGGGTAGCCTGTACGGGAAACATTTTGGATTTGTGGAACCACTTGGCTAGTGCTTCCCTTCAGCTAGACTTGCAAATGAACTAACCCTCCCCCACACTGGGCCAAAGCAGCAGAGCCAGGAACAAGTGAGCGCAGCCAGAACTCACGGAGCTCAGGATGGGAGGCGTTTGGAAGAACCTTTCTTTCTCTAAGGACAAGCCAAGCCCATTGCTTTGCCAACCCCTTTTCTGCCTCTGCTGGCTTAGGTCCATATCCTTTTCCTGGTCCCTGGGGAACGTATGAATCCCAGTGATTTACCTGGGTGGAAGACTCAAAAAGGACTGGCTTCACAGTTAGGCAGACTGCAAGCTTGCTCTGCTCTCTGAGACAAACGAATATCAAATATTTGCTCATAAAATAATCGGTATGTGCTTTTAGGTTTTGTCTTTAAAAGTCATTACCCAGCCTTAAGAAATGCTCAAACTTAGCATCACCAGTAACAGGCAAAGTGATATCATGTGTTTATTGATATGCCGCAAAGGGATGCACACATCATTTATGTAGTATTTTTTTTTTTTTTTTGCCAAAATGTTTAACCTGAATGTAATAATGATGAAAAAAATCAGATAATCCAGATCTTGGGACATTCTACAGGATGAATGGCCTAGACTTAAAAAAAAGTCACTGTCCTGAAAGACAAAATAAAGGTGAGACAGTTATTCTAGATTCCAGGAGATTAAGAAACATGAGGACCAAATACAATGGGAGTGCCTTGATTGGATTCTGGATTTAAAAAACAAACAGTAAAGACTATTTGGGTATCACTGAGAAAATTTGACTGTGAACTGACATATCAGATATCATTAAAACAAGGTTACATTTGTTGGGTGAGATAATTTTACTGTGCTTATTTTTTATGTAGGAGAGCTGTCCTAGTTCTTTGGAAATACATGCTGAAGTCTGTGGAGGTGGAGTGTCATGATGTCTGCAATTTGCTTTTAAATAGTTCAGGAAAAAATGATATACGCACATACACACAGAGAAGGTGCAAATGCTGCAAAATGTTAACAGTTGGTGAGTCCAGGTACAGAGTATGTGGGTATTCATTTTACTTTTCTTTCAACTTTTCTGTAGGTTGAAAACGAATCCCTCTTCCCCAAGGCAGTAGTACCTCAATACTTGAAAATAGCTATTGCCTCTCTTAAAGGTTGGCCTTCTTAACCAGGGCACCCATAAGAATCCCCTGAGTGACTTTGACAACATCCACAACTCTGAGGCCCGCCCCACCTCTCATCCCACAGGAAATTTTCATTGAGTAGGTCAGGGCTGGGGCCCAGATATGTGTATTTCATGAACCTGTCCACGGGGGTTCGGCGATGTTCCTTAGATTAGGAGTCATGGGCCTAAGTTATCCTGTGATCCTAGATCCATCTGGAACTAGTGGTGTACTCTGGGAGGGTTAGTCAAACTCACTGAGCCTTAGATTGTTATCATCATTGCTGTTATTAGTTGCCATTGAGTCGATTCCAACTCATGGCTACCCCACGTGTGCAGACTAGAACTGCCCCATAGGGATACCATACCCATAAAATGGGAATGATAATACTAAGTACCTCACCGGGCTGTGGTGAGGATGAAATGAGAGACAGTGCCTGCAGCACAGAAGGTGGTCAATCAATATTGGTTTCCTTTCTTCCTTCTCTCATAGATCCACATCATGCCAAGCTGAACATATCTAAAGTAATTATTACACAATGTGTTGTTTTCCATTTGCAATTTACACAGTATGTGGAGGAAGTCTGTCTATGTTGATTTCCTGCATTTACCAACATTTGGAGCAGAGGCTGGGGAATCTGGCCTTTCTATTAAATTCTGAGAAAAGAACTGGCTTACAGCACAACTGAAAGACAAAAACAAGAGCCAGCTCTCTTGAGACTGATCACCAAGGTGGCCTTAGCTGTTACTAGTCTTGGGGTTCTTCCTTGGACAAGGATTAACCCCTAAAACTTAGACTAGCCTGGGATCCTGTATCAACCCTGTAGGAGGACTCAAGCCCTTGACTAAACTCCATTTGGAACATTGGCTGTGGCTGGGAACTGGCCAAGGTTTGAGAAGCATGGGTTCCAGGTCTCATCAGCCATGGGACTTTGGAGAAGTTGCTTCTCTGAGCCTGTTTCCTAAGCACTCAAAATGGAGACAGTAATAATTCATGACTCATCTACCTTATGTGGTTTATGTGAAGCATTGCTTTGAAAACTTTAAGGAGATCAATTCAGTATGGCATATTTTCTCCTCAAGGGCACAGTTGTCTCCTCCTTCTTCTCCCTTGTTATTATTTTTAACCTGTCTCTATGTGTGTCCATGAGCAATTAAGATGACCTGCTCCCATGTCTTTGCTAGAGTGAACCTTCATCCTGAACCTCCCAGGAAAGCATCCCAAACCCACACCCTAGACCCTCTGACCACTGTGGGGATCCACAGAAGAGGTACCAGTGTCAAACTCAAGGCAGCAGGACCACAGATGTCCACCTCCCTTTACTTGACTCAACTTACTGAATCCGTTCACGTCCTGAGAGCTAGAGGAGAAGCCTTCATCATTGCGGTTGGCACTGAGCTTAGTGGTGGGTTTGTCAGCTGAGGCCACAGGTCCCATCTCTCTCTGGGCTCCGCTCTGTGTCTCCTTCTGCTTCTTGGCCAGCTTCCTTTGGGACATGTGCAAGGGGAGAAATCACAGTTAGATGGTGCCATTCATATTAAAACATTGGGGAGATCAGATTGTTCTTCTTCCCTATCCCTCATTCCTCAACCTCCAAACCTCACTAGTTCCCCAGAAACAGAGTCAAGGTAGGTCCTCCAATGTCAAGGTGGTATAAAAGTACATGCTCCTAAAACCATGAATGGTTTCCATTTACTCAGAAACATAAGACTCCTCCTGCCTCATCCCTGGCAATGGGCATGTTCTATACTTGAGCTTAAAACAAGAAATTAATGAGACTTGCACAATGCTTCCCTCACTCTCCTTTGAAAGGGAAGGAGAGGCTAAGCTGATATTTCTGTTCCTGTGGCTCTGAACGAGAGTGAAATTGGAGTTTGGCCTTCCTCAACAATTAATCTTCATGAAAATGAACCCACCAAACAATGACAGATTGAAGTAGGGGCTGGTGATTGGCAGTGGGTGAGGGTGGAGGTGAGTTAGTCTTGGAGTTCAAAAGAAGAAAAGTCAGCCTGAATTTGATGTATAGCTCTTCCCATACACATAAGAGAACCTCAGAACTAGATGGACATTTATAATAGTGCAGAGCAATGGTTCTCAAATTTTAGAGTAAATTAGAATTACCTGGAGAGCTGAGAGAGCACATTGAGGCCCATGCTTACTGAAGTGGGATACAGCCTGGACCTTGGTATGTCCACCACCTTCCTCAGGTAATTCTGACACTGACCAGTAGGTATTAAAACCATCAGTTTTGACATTAGGGAGACCTGGGTTCACATCATGCCTCTGCCACCTGCTAGCTGCATGACCTTGAGCAAGTTCCCTTTAACCTCATTAAGTCGTGAAGTCATCATCTGTACTGTGGCAAATTAAGAGGCCCAACTTCACAGGGTTGTAGGTATTAAATGAGATAATGCATGAAACACACAGAGCACAGTGCCTGGTACAAAGTGAGTATTCAACACATGGCAACTGCTAGTCTTGCTTTAATCATTGCCTTCTTGTCCAACTTCATCCCAATGTCTGATCCCCTCTCCACCAGCCACACCTATCTACTCCTATCTCCCTCGGGATTATATCAAGTGATGGAGGCTTGAGACCTTACCAGGGAAATGAATGGTTAAAAAGTTCTTTGTATGGATTTGAAATCTCCTTCTCTTAGATTTTAACTGATTGATTATAAATCTATTGTTAGGGATATAAAAATATGACTAACTTCTTTTACATATGACAGTTAAAACATTTCTAAAAAGCCAACATGGTCACTCTGAGTTTTCTCCACATTTACTCTTCTAAATATAATTAGGATATTCCTATTATACAAAAGGCTATGGGCTATGTATTAACTATCTTGAGGATAAATTCCTCCTGGTCTTTTGCTCCATTTCTCAGAGGACTTGACTTCAAATTCAACCTTGGTCACTCCTATCTGAATGTAAAATAACAGGTATTCCAGAGAGGTCAAATTCAGTGTAATTGTAGGGAATAATTTTCCAAAGTTGACTACACTTGATCATGGAATAGGCAGTGTAAAGAAGCAATGATTTCCCTGTCAGAGAGGTATTCAAGAAAAAATTGGACTTAGACTTAGCGGAAGAATTTAAGAGGAGTTCATCCAGGCTCATTTTAGTTTCATAGTGTCCACCAGGAGCCCTGGTGGGACAACAGTTAAGCACCTCACGGCTAGCCGAAAGGTTGGTGGTTTGAATCCACCTAGCACCTCTGTGGGGAAAGACCTGGTGATCTGTTCCCATACAGACTGCAGCCTAAAATACCATATGGGGCAGTTTTACTCTGTCACATGGAGTGGCTATGAGTAGAAAATTGACTCAGTGGCACCCAACAACAACAACTGCATGATATAGGCGTAGACTATACAGAAGAATGACAGATAGAACATTCAAATGAGGGCAATTTGATGATGGCTTATTTATAAAAGGACTACTGACACAGGTGAGAAGGGTGTAGGAGAACCTAAGCTGTAGCATGGTGACAAAAGAGCTGTTTACCACCCATGGGTCCAAAGAAACAAGTACAGGAGGCAGTTCCCAGAACCCAAAAGGAGAGTGTTGTAAAGAGGGGTCATCTGGACAGAGCAGTGACCTCCTGAGGGACTCAGCCGGTCCTTGCAGAGCTCACAGGGAGGGAACCAGAGGCATAAATACTGTTACTTCACTCTCCTTTCTCTGAACTTCTCTAGAAGCCAGAGGTAAGGGAACCCCTGGAGGGAGTCCATCCAGATCATGCTCAGAGGCAGAGAGCAGAGTGAAGAAGGGTGGAGGAAGAATCTGGATTCACGGAAAGCTCCCTTCCTCATTTTGTACGTAATACTTCTTCAAATGCAACCTAAAATGGCTTTAAATTTTATTTAAATTGGCCTGGGGCAAGAAGGACATTCAGGGCTAGGAATGCATTTTTTGGTTATAATACTTTGGCCACAGGCATGGTGTTAACTAGTGAAACTATTCCAGGCAAACACAAAAACAACAAGAAATGAAGCATTGGATTGGCCAGGGCCTTTCTCATCATCACAGGCCATCAGATAGGAGCAGGGAGAATGGCAATGAAAGAAAAATGAGGAATTCTGCTGCTGATGACATTTCAAATTTTTATTCTTCATTTATTATCAAAAAGAAGGTGTTTAAAAATGTATATGTGACCTTCTTAATCATAAATTTGAAAAGCTATACAGTGGATCCTTTGCCTCTATCCAAGCTTACATTGCCCCAGCAGGAAATAAAAGGAAATCCAATAAGAGAGTTAACTTTACAACTATAAATGAGTATGTATTGGAACCTTTGATATTTCCTTGGGGGCAGAACTACCAACCAATCTCATTCCTTTCAAGGTAAAATAATATGGAAAGGATTGTCTTAGGCACAAATCATTGGTTTCCAAAGGAATAATAATAACAAAAGGCCCTACTACATCTATGAAAAATGGCATTTCACAGATATGTTTGGGTAGGTCTGAACACCTGAATTAAAAAAATGAAAAATTGAGTCTCTCCAAAACCTATGGATATTTAAAAATGGGAAAACAAACTGAGTTGTAAGAAAACAGATCTACGCCATCCTTATTCTTTAGCCCACGGCAGACTCTTATGACTGGTTCATGGTGATGATGATGCTATATAATCATTTTAAAGTCTATATCCAGGTGTTTCAGCAAGAGACAAACACCGCTACAGGGCGGAGGTGGAGGTGATGCAGAAGGAAATAAAATGCAAAACTGTGGTTTCAAGATCTGTTTCCATTCTATCAGAATTTTAAACCTGGATATTGAAAACCCTCTCAGTAATACTGGAAAATGGATATGCAGCCCCCTAACCAAATAGTTTAATGCATTCCCCTTTCTTTCTTAACAGAGGAGAAAATCCAAAGCTGTAAATAGGACCTACAAGACCTTCAAACAATGGCTCCAGGCTTCAGCTCAGCCTCATCTTCCACACACATCTCTTTTTAGGAAACACCAACTCTCCCCCGACTCTGCCACTGCCACCATTCCTCATTATTCTGTTTCTTAATGTGTCCCCATTCTTTCCGCTGGCCACCTCCTCTGCATACTTCAAGGCTCAATTCCAGTGTCATCTCTCCTTTGAAGTTTCCCTCTCCTCCCCTAGACAGAATTGTAGTTCTCTCCTCTTGGTTGACACATGCATTGAACAAACATTTATGGAATACCTACATGTACCAGTCTCTGCTAGATGTAAAAAGGCCATCCCATTGTGTAAAAACTGAACATGACCTCAACTCTAATGGAATACCTAGATTCATGCAAAGACAGGCACTAAACAGATAAATACGGAAATGAATAAAAAAAATCACAGAGGAGATAAATGCCAAGAAAGGAAATATCTGCTGCTAAAAAGAGACAGTAGCTGGTTTGAACAGTCAGGAGCTCAGCGAAGGCCTCAGTGACATGTCAGCTACGCACTTGTCATATTGCAGTGATTCAACTATCTCACCCACAAGGGCAAGAGCCTCTTGGGAGAAGGGCTTTGACTGCTGTATCGACTTCAATTTCTTGCTGACTGTGTGCACATAGCAGGTCCTCAAGAAACTTGTTGCACACGCACAGATTTAAAAGCCTACTGTTGGGAGCGTAGAAAAGACCCTTCCACATGACCTTAAGCATTTGTCAAAGCCCACAGAACTGTGCAACACAAAGAGGGAAACTTACTGTATCAATACCGGTTCACCAGTTGTAACAAACATACCACAGGAAAGCAAGATGTTAATAAGAGGAACAGTGTGTGCAGGAAGGGGTAAGTGGGACCTCTCTGTACTTTCTGCACAATTTTTTTGTAAAACTAAAATTTCTCTAAAAAATAAAATCTATTAGAAGCAGAATAACATTGCAATGATTGAAACACACACACATACATATTGTCATCCTACTTGGAGTGCAAATTATAACCATATTAAAAGAAGATGTCTGTAAGGAAAGAGGAAGAAAAATCTGTACGAAATTAGTTTGTGACCTGGAATATTTGTACCTATGAATATTTTTGGCTAATGACTTAGCATGTATTTCCAGCAGCCTTCACAGAACTGGAAACCCTCGTGGTGTAGTGGGGAAGTGCTACAGCTGCTAATCAAGAGGTCAGCAGTTCAAATCTGCCAGGAGCTCCTTGGAAACTCTATGGGGGCAGTTCTACTCTGTCCTATAGGGTCGCTATGAGTCGAAATTTTTCACAGAACTCTCGGAATGTTTGCAAAATTAATAGAATGTTCACAGAAGTCAGCGATTATTGATTTCCAGAGCTCACAGAACAGCCATCGCTGTGTAATGTTACGACAACATCACAAACCAACTCATAAAACAGTCACAACTTATGTGATGGCTGCAGAATTCATGGAATCCTCACAGTCTTCAAGACTCAAGCATCTGCAACCTCCTGAACTGAGATTTTTTTTTTTTTTTTCCAGTTGTCCTGAGATTCTTGCCATTTGGGTCACACAATTTCACCAGCACGGGGTACCAAAATCTGGTAAAAAGACAGCATGCACAAGCCTATTTATTCCTCTATGGGGACATTTCTAGAGCTGGAGGATGTTTTAAATCATAGCAACCTGAAGTTTACCGTTTCTGACAGGTGGGGACAATATGATGTGACTGCAGCCCTTGCCAGACTTTCCTCTAATACCTCACTCTGAGGTCCCTCCAACCTTTGCTTGTTAACTGAGTGAGGGGGCAGGTGGCAGGAGATGTGCCCAGGATGGACCATGAGTCCTGTGATTTAGTCTCAGCACCACTCTGTATAAGGGATAGTGGCAGGTGGCATGGCTCAGGAGAGGGATGAAGGGTTGTGAAGGGTTATGAGATCATTCGATGCAGGGACTGTGTGGAAGAACCCAGGATATTTCTCACGCAAAGGGAATACTCAGGTATGCTGTCTTCATAAATCTAACCTCTGGCTCTGTGTGGCCCCAGGGGAAAGAATTGGGGCCCAGTTGGCTTGAAACAAGAAATTTCTACCAAGTAGAACTGTTCTTTAGAGTCTCTTTAGGAAGTGCCTACTGCCTGAATTGCCCTTCCCATTTTTATTCCTTGACAACCGTCTCTTCACATTGTAAGGCCCAACTCAAATCTCACCTAAGTCTTAGAACTCTCCTCCTCCTCAAGCAAAGTTAGTAGTTTCCTCCTCTTTGCACTTTTAATTTGTTCAGCACATCTTTAATGACTGCCTGTTTTGTACCAGTGGAAGTAATGAGCTCCACATCATTGGGGGAGTTCAAGTAGAGCCTTAGAAACCACTTGGAAAAGAGGCAGTGGAGGATTCATGCATATGGTTCTGCAAAACCCTTGACTCTGTTCTCGGCTGAGACAGAGGTCTCCTGGGAGATCCCCCTAGGGTTTCTCCCTGGATATGAAGAGCCATGCCCACCCCCCTGGGGAGACACACACCAGGGCACTCTTCTCCATGGGGTTCTCCCTTTGGCAGATCTGGACAGACTTTCTTGGGAAATCACAGAGATTGGACCCTGGAGCCAGAGAGATGTCTCAGCCCATGGGAGGTGGACAAAGGAGACACAGGGCTGAGGCCCACTCCTATTAAATGCTGGCATCCCACTCCCTAAACCAGGATGCTTCTGTGCTGGAAGTAACTGGATCTCTGATGACAGTTACACATCAGAACTGGAAGGGAACTGCAGGTCACCTTGCACCACTCTCTCTGTTTATAGAAGAAACAGCAGAGTCCTGGACAGAGGAGGGACTTAGCCTAGGCACACAGCATACCAGTGGATGCCACAGGACCTAGAGCCCTGTTTTCTGTGGGCCAGCTCAGGGCGCCTGCCCCAATGTTCCTCCACCTCTCTTCTTGAGATGAGATTAGAAGTACAAATCTCATCCATGTACACATGGTCCTAGCCCCTTCTCAATGCAGCAAAACTTCATTAATCCAAACTCCGCTAACTCAGAATTACTGTCGTTGAGAGACGCTGGGCTGAACTGCATCAGAGTCAATAGTGTAGATGAGGTTATGGATATGTGCAGGATTTAAAAGACAACACACCACGTCCCCTGACAGCGGGAAGGCAGGGTGGCATAGCAGTTAACACATGGGCTTTGGTGTCAAACAGCCTGGCGTCGACACCTCACTCCATCTCTTACTTGGTGTATGAGCTCTTGCATGTTACCCATCACCCTGTGTGACAGTTTCCTTACATCTGTAGAGTTCAGGTAAAGTGGTACTCACAACAAAGGACTCAAACACACCAATGATCATGAAGATAGCACAGGACCAGGCAACATTCCTTTCTGTTATACATAATCTCACCACGAGCCAGCTGAATGGATGGCAGCTAACGACAACAAAGTAGTTGTAAGGATTAAATGTTATATCTTGCATGTAAACTATTTTGTACAATGCATGGTACATAATAAACACTGAATAAATGCTCTGCGGTATTCTAGTCTTTTAAATACAAGCAGCATCCATATGAATTTAAATAATCTCTTTGTTGTGTTGTTAGGTGGCTTCGAGTCAATTCCAACTCACAGCGACCCTGCGTACAACAGAACGAAACACTCCCCTGTCCTGTGTCCTCTTCACAATCGTTGCTATGTTTGAGCCCATTGTTGAACCACTATGTCAGTCCATCACATTGAGGGTCTTCCTCTTTTTTGCTGACCCTATGCTTTATGTCCTTCTCCAGGAACTGGTCCCTCCTGATAACAAGTCCAAAGTACCTGAGACAATGTCTCATCATCCTCCCTTCTAAGGGGCATTCTGGCTGTACTTCTTCCAAGACAGATTTGTTTGTTCTTCTCGCAGTCCATGGTGTAGTCAATATGCTTCACCAACACCATAATTCAGAGGCATCAATTCTTCTTCGGTGTTCTTTATTCATCGTCCAGCTTTCGGATGAAAATGAGGCGATTGAAAATACCATGGCTTGGGTCAGGTGCACCTTCGTCCTCAAAGGGACATCTTTACATCTTAACACTTTAAAGAGGTTGTTTGCAGCAGGTTAAGGAGCCCTGGTGGTGTACTGCTTAAAGCACTCTGCTGCTAACCAAAAGATTGGTAGTTTGAACACACCAGCCCCTCTGTAGGGAAAAAGATGTGGCAATCTGCTTGCGTAAGGATTTACAGCATTGGAAACCCTATGGGGCAGTCTTTCTCTCTCCTTAAAAAACAGGGTCATTATAAGTCAAAATCAACTTGATGGCGTTGGATTTGGTTTGATTTGGTTGCAGCTGATTTACTCAATGCAATATGTCATTTGGTTTCTTGACTGCTGTTTCCATGGGCGTTGATTGGGAATCCAAGTAAAATGAAATCCTTGACAATTTCAATATTTTCTCTGTTTATGGTGATGTTGCTTAATGATCCAGTTGTGAGGATTTTTGTTTTCTTTATGTTGAGGTGTAATCTATACTGAAGACTGTGGTCTTTGATCTTCTTCAGCAAGTGCTGCAATTCCTCTTCACTTTCAGCAAACAAGGTTGTGTCATCTGCATATTGCAGGTTGTTAATTAGTCTTCTTCCAGTCTTGAGTTAGCAGTCCTCTTCATATAGTCCAACTTCTTGAATTATTTGCTCAGCATACAGATTGAATAAGTATGGTGAAAGGATACAACCCTGATGTACACCTTTCCTGATTTTAAGCCACACAGTATCCCCTTGTTCTGTTTGAAAAACTGCCTCTTAGTCTATGTACAGGTTCCGCATGAGCACAATTAAGTGTTCTGGAATTCCCATTCTTCACAATGTTATTCATGATTTGTTACGATCCACACAGTCGAATGCCTTTTTATCGTCAATAAAACACAGGTAAACATCTTTCTGGTATTTTCTGCTTTCAGCCAGGATTCATCTGACATCAGCAATGATATCCCTTGTTCCATGGCCTCTTCTGAATCTGGCTTAAATTTTGGGCAGTTCCCTGTCTATGTGCTGCTGCAACCATCTTTTAATGATTTTCAGCAAAGTTTTACCTTGGTGTGATATTAATGATATTGATTGATAATTTCTGCATTCTGTTGGATCACCTTTCTTTGGAATGGGGACCAATATGGATATCTTCCTGTTGGCCAGGTAGCTGACTTCCAGATTTCTTGGCATAAGCGAGTGAGCACTTTCAGTGTTGCATCCATTTGTTGAAACATCTCAGTTGGTATTCCATCAATTCCTGGAGCCTTGTTCTTCTCCAGTGTCACCGGTGTAGCTTGGACTTCTTCCTTCAGTCCCTTGGTTCTTGATCACATGCTACCTCCTGAAATGGCTGAATGTTGATGAATTCTTTTTGGTACAATGATTCTATATTCCTTCCATCTTTTGATGGAAGCATCTTTTGATGATTCTTGCATTGTTCAACATTTTGCCCATAGAATCCTTCAATATTGCAACTCAAGGCTTGAATTTTTTCTTCAGTTCTTTCAACTTGAGAAATGTCAAGGGTATTCTTTCCTTTTGGTTTTCTAACTCCAGGTCTTTGCACATTTCATTTTAATACTTTGTCTCCTTGAGCCACCCTTCGAGATTTTCTGTTCAGCTCTTTTACTTCATCATTTCTTCCATTCACTTTAGCTACCCTACATTCAAGAGCAAGTTTCAGAGTTTCTTCTGACGTCCATCTTGGTGTTTTCTTCCCTATCTTTTAAATAATCTTTTGCTTTCTTCATGTATGATGTCTTTGATGTCAGTCCACAACTCATCTGGTCTTTTGTCATTAGTGTTTAATGAGTCAAATCTGTTCTTGAGAAGATCTCTAAATTCAGGTGGGATATACTCAAGGCCGTATTTTGGCTCTCGTGGACTTGCTTTAATTTTCTTCAGCTTTAGCTTGAACTTGCATAAGAGCAATTGATGGTCTGTACTGCAGTTGGCCCCTGGCCTCTTTCTGACTGATGATATTGAGCTTCTCCACCTTCTCTTTCCACAGATGAAGTTGATTTGATTCCTGTGTATCCCACCTGGTGAGGTCCATTTATATAGTCGCCTTTTATGTTGTTGAAAAAAGATATTTCCAATAAATACATCGTTGGTCTTAAAAAATTCTGTCATGCGATCTTCAGCATTGTATCTGTCACCAAGGCCATAATTTCCAACTACTGATCCTTCTTTGTTTCCAACTTTCTCATTCCAATCACCAGTAATTATCAGTGCATCTTGATTGCATTTCTGATCAGTTTTAAACTGCAGAAGTTGGTAAAATTCTTCAGTTTCTTCATCTTTGGCCTTAGTGGTTAGTTTGAAATTTGAATAATAGTTGTATTAACTGGTCTTCCTTGCAGGCATATGGATATTACCGTATCACTGATGATAGCATTGTACTTCACAATAGATCTTGAAATGTTCTTTTTGACAATGAATGTGTTGCTGTTCATCTTCAATTTGTCATTCCCAGCATAATAGAACACATAATTGATTCAAAATGGTCAATACCAGTCCATTTTCAGATCACCCGGGATATCAATCTTTAAGCATTCCATTTTTGACAACTTCCAATTTTCCTAGATTCATACTTTGAATATTCCATGTTCCAATTGCTAATCGATGTTTGGAGCTTTTTGTAGAATGAATTATGTCTCCAAAAATTGTGTGTCAATTTGGCTAACCCATGATTTCCAGTATTGTGTGGTTGTCTATCATTTTGTGATCTGATGTGATTTTCCTATGTGTTGTAAATCCCACCTCTATGACGTTAATGAGGCTGAATTAGAGGCAATTATGTTAATGAGGCAGGACTCAGTCAACAAGATTAGATTATATGTTGAGTCAATCTCTTTTGAGATACATAAGAGAGAATTGAGCAGAGAGGAAAGGGACCAAATGCCAGCAAGAAAGAAGCACTGGGAGTGGAGCATGTCTTTGGACCCGGGGCCCCTGTGCTGAGAAGCTCCTAGACGAGGGGAAGACTGATGACAAGGACCTTCCCCCAGAAACTGATAGAGGGAGAAAGACTTCCCTGGAAGCTGGCACCCTGAATTTGGACTTCTAAACTCCTAGACTGTGAGAAAATAAATTTGTTCGTTAAAGCCATCTACTTGTGGTATTTCTGTTACAGCAGCCCTAGATAACTAAGACAGAGCTGTTCTTCTCATTGTGAGTTGTGTCTTATCAGCAAATAAAGCCCCTGAAGGCTTTAATCCACCCACGTCATTAGGATCAACTCTACTTTGAGGAGGCAGCTCTTTCCCACTTGTATTTTGAGTGCCTTCCAACATGAGGGGCTCATTTCCAGCACTATGTCAGACAACGTTCTGCTGTTATTCATAAGTTTTTCACTGGGCAATGTTTCAGAAGTAGACCGCCAGGCCCTTCTTCCTAGTCTGTCTTAGTCCGGAAATTTCACTGAACCTGTCCACCATAGGTGATCCTTCTGATATTTTAAATACCGGAGGCATAGCTTCCAGTATCACAGCAAGACGCAAGCCACCATACTACAACAAACTGACAGATTAGTGGTGGAAATTAACCTAATTATTTATTAAATATGAATCATTTAAAGCAAATACCCTGAATAATGGCTTTTCTCTAAAAAATTCTTTAATCTATCGCAAGAACATTGCTTTTCAGCCTTGGCTGCACAAATCATTGGGGAGCTGTAAAGATTACTCATTAGATTCTAATTTAATTGGGTTGGGGTGCAACCTGGGCATCTGGGTTTTTAGAAGCTCTCCAAGTGATTACATTATGCTACCAAGCTTGAGCAGCACCGATATAGACCACTGATTCTGCAGGTGAAGTCACAGGTCCAGTGGTATCAGCTTTACCTGGGAATTTACAAATACAATTTCTCTGGCCCCACCCTTGACCTATTGAATCAGAAACTCCAGGTGATGGATAAGCCTTCTAGGCCATTATAATGCATACTAAAGTTTGAGAACTACTGATGTGGCAGGCCCTTCCAGCTGTTCTGAATTAGTGAAGTGCCCATGTTATGTTTCGTTAGTGAAAGTGGAGTACCCAGAGGGAGGAGACCTAAGTGCCAGGCCCTGGTCTTCAAATATCTCGCTGAGTTGCCATGGATATGTCCTTTCCCCTTTTGGGGTACTGATTTCCCTATGGGGGGAATTGACATCTAAGAACCACATGGTAAGAACTGATGCTTTTTAAAAGTTCATAAAACGGTGAATCCTAAATTTATTTGATTTATTTAATAAACTTTTATATAGCCCAGAGCCTTGGTAGTATAGTGGTTAAGAGCTCCACTGCTAACCAAAAGGTCAGCAGTTCAAATCCACCAGCTGCTCCTTGGAAACCCTATGGGGCAGTTCTACTCTGTCCTATAGGGTCGCTATGATTTGGAATCAACTGGACAGCACTTAACAACAATATCAACATAAAAAAAAGAAAAAAAATCAACATAGCACTTATTATATGCTAGGCACTATTGTAACCTTGTATAAACATGATATGTTAAGTCCTTTAATTCTCCTAATAACCCTATGAGGTCGGCAATGTTACTATCCCCATTTTACAGATGAAAGAGTGAGGCAGAGAGAGGTGAAGTAACTCACCCAAAGTCATCAGGCTTTAAGAGGCAGAGCTGGGATTCAAATGCAGACAGTCGGGCTTCTGAATGTTTTCTAGATTCCATGATATCATGTCATATTCAGCTAAGAACCCACAATGTATCTATCCTTGTCCTAAAGCTTCCTCAGCTGGCTCCCCCTGCTCCCACTTGTGACAATAAAAAATGTCTGCAGACATTGCCAAAGTCCCTGGGGTACAATTTGCTTCAGTTGAGAACATGTATGGGTATGAATGTAATGGTTTAATACTTAGTAGATACCTACTATGTGCTTGGTACCTGGAAACATCTCTAATCCTTACAACAAAGCTACATGGTGGTGATCATTTATTTTACAGATGAGGAATTCAAGGCCAGAGGGTTAATCCTAAACTCACAAAACAGGTAAAGCGAACATATGGGCTTTGAGCCCCAGTTCTTCAGCCTGCAGAACCATGCTCTCTCCCTCATCCTGAGCTGCTGCTTCTCTTTACTAGCAAATGATTGATTACAGCCTCGTAAATGTCTAACTGTAGGGACCAGTTCAGTAAATTACGATGCATCCCTGGATGGAATATTATGCAGCTATTAAAATGATGGAGTGTCATTAAAAATGAAAACTATGTAACAACGTGGAAAATGCTAACTGGATTATATTACGTTAAAAAAAACTCAAAAATAAAATGGCGTCTACACTGTGATTACAACTACAAGAAAGTACCAGCGATATGTGGATGGCTGATGTGTTAGGTTGAACGTCTTAAGGATAATTTTCCTTTCTTCTTTGATATCCGTTATTGTTATCAAATATCCCTGGTGTTGCAGTGGTTTGCTGCTAACCAAAAGTTTTGCAGTTTGAATCCACCAATGCTCCTTGGAAACCCTATGGGGCACTTCTATTTTGTCCTGTAGGGTCACTGTGAGTTGGAATTGATTCAATGGCAATTTTTTTTAATAGTTATCAAAATGTGTTTGCAACCTTATTTTTAAGTAGTAACAGGGTAATAATAAAATTCAAGATGTTGAGTCTACCATAGGCCCTTCTTCCACCCAAATGGAGAAAGATTCAAGCTTCTTTAAGCTCTTTGAGTGTGGCGGGAGTTTGATCGACCTTGTTTCCTACCTTCCCAATGAGCCTGGGTGGTGCAAGTGGTTTGCAATTGGCTCCTCATCTAAAGGTTGGTGGTTCAAGCACAACCAGTGGCTTCATGGAAGAAAGGGCTGGAAAACTACTTTAGTAAAGGTTAAAAAACCAAACCCACTGCCAAGTCGATTCCAACTCACAGCGACCCTATAGGACAGGGTAGAACTGCCCCATAGGGCTTCCAAGGAGCGCCTGGTAGACCCAAACTGCTGACCTTTTGCTTAGCATCCAAACTGTTAACCACTACGCCACCAGGGTTTCCTCATAAAGGTTACAGCCAAGAAAACCCTATGAAACAGTTCTACTCTGACACACATGGGGTTGCCATGAGTGAGAATCAACTTGCAGCAATGGGTTTGGATTTTTGTTTGTTTGTTTGGTCCCCCCGGCCCCATCCACCCACCAATAGCAGTGTGGCATGTAGGTTTCTGAACCCAGGTCTCCTCTCCCTGTGCTGACCGGCTTCCCCCCAACACAGCAAGCCGGGAATGCAGAAGTAAGCGGATCTGAAGGCATTGGTGTGGATCACCTGGGGAGCCAGGGCTGTTAGGAGCATGTGGCCTCTGAGCAGCAGATGCGTCTGTCAGTCAGAGGTTCTGAGCAGTGTACTGGTCTCATGCATTATGCATGGGGAGTGGTCTGGCACCCTGGCCTGGCCGTGAGGGAGAAGTCTTGCATAAGGAACATCTGATGAACTGATTGGAATGTCAAAATGTCATTAAGGATAAATTAATGGATGTGTTACTTTGGCTGTAAGAGGCAGTGCCAGCAAGACAACAGGCAGCCTGCGGCCTGTTCTCCGGCCCAAGACAGACGGCGTTTGCAATGGAGATTCATGGTCTTTATGCAACGTGAGGTGCTTTGCAGGGAGAAGAATAAACAGAAATGTTCCAGCACTTAAGCGCCGTAAAATCACAAGCATGAGATAAATTAATTAGTGTACACTAGGAAGGCGGCTGGTCTGTCTGCACTCCTGGGGAAAGCTAGAATGGATGGCACTGGGCTGGAGATTACAGATCCCAACACCAGTCTCCTAAAGAAAGCAATTGAATTTAATGTGCAATCATAAACTGCAGCTGATGGAAAGATAAGTCTGGTCCGTGTTTGTTTTTTTCAGGGACACCGTTTCTGTCTATTGCTTCAGGTTCTTTGTGTCTGTGAGGCAAGCCTGTTAGGGGACTGGGAATACCTGGGGACCTGTTTATAATACCATGGGGGAAAATGATAACATCTCAACACAGGGGTCAACTGATCAGGGAAGCCTGGCTTCCCTTGTGGCATCCTAGATAGGGTGTAGTCCATTGCCCCGTGATGGGAAGCTCACTACAACACATTTACTGTTCCATTATTAGGCAACTACTGTTAACAAATTCTTTAGGCTGACCGAGGATCTTCCCCTTTGTTACTTAGTAGCAAGAACAGTAATGTTGCTGTTGTCGTTGTTGTTAGCTGCCATTGAGTTGGCCCTGAATCATGGGTACCCCATATGTTTCAGAATGGAACTGTGCTAAACAGGGCTTTAAGTGGCTGGTTTTTTGGAAGTAGATCGTCGAGCCTTTCTTCTGATGGGCCTCTGGCTAGACTGGAACCTCCAGCCTTTCAGTTAGCAGCCTAGCGCTTAACTGTTTGTGCTACCCAGGGACTCCCAACCATAGTAATAGCTAATGCTTATTGAACACTTACCAGGTGCCAGTTACTGTGCTCTGGCCAAGTTTTAACCTCATCTTGTATCACCCCCACTTTACAGATGTAGGAAACTTTAGATGAGAAAGCGTGAGAGACAAGCTCAATATCACATAGCTAGTATGTGGCAGGAAACCCTTGTGGCATAGCAGTTTAAGAGCTACAGCTGCTGAGCAAAAGGTCCACAGTTTAAATCCACCAGGTGCTCCTTGGAAACCATTTGGGGCAGCTGTACTCTGTCCTATAGGGTTGCTATGAGTTGGAATCAGCTCAATGGCAACAGGTCTTGGAAACACTGGTGATGTAGTGGTTAAGTGCTATGGCTGCTAAACGAAAGGTTGGCGGTTCAAATCCACCAGGCACTCTTTGGAAACTCTATGGGGCAGTTCTACTGTATCCTATAGGGTCGCTACAAGTTAGAATCAACTTGATGGCAATGGGTTTGGTTTTTTTGTTATTATGCGGCAGGGCCAATGGTTGGCATCTTAACTATCATATGGTTCTTAGTCCTGTAACCTCTACTCATTGAATGGAGCCTGGCTTTTAGAGCAGCAACAGCATTTGAGAAGGGAGGACAGATGGAAGCTAACATTTTGAGCACTCATGCAACAGTTTGCTAAGCACTTGGCTTGGGTTAGTCTAACCATTCTTTCATACAAAGAGTCCTTTTTAAGTGAACTTAGTTATTGCTTCCCCACCTGAGGGAGTGCTGCTGGTGCAATACTTAAGAGCTTGGCTGCTAACTGAAAGGTCGTCAGTTCAAATCCTCCAGCACCTCCTTGGAACCCTATGGGGCCGTTCTACTCTGTCCTATTATGATCACTATGAGTCAGGATCAACTCACTGGCAATGGGTTTGGTTCCCCCCCTCAACCTGAGACTTCTGTGTCTTATCTTTTTTTTTTTTTTGTAGTTCCATTGTATATTCGTTTTTCTTCAATGTACAAACATCAGTTTCATTTCCATATATTTACAATGAACAATTAGAATACGAATTTTTTTTAGCACACACACATACACACACAAATAAACATTCAGGTATAAATCCAATAAAACATGCATGGGACCTACCTGCCAAACACAATTAAAGGCTGATGAAATGGTTTCATGGGACATCCCAGTTAAATGGCCTAGTAATGTGTTTAGTGCTTCTATTCTACCTCCTAGTTCCTTGCTTAGTGCCTGGGGTCTTAAAAGCTTACAAGTAGCCAGCCAAGGTAAAACAATTGGTCTCTATTCACCTGGAGCAACAGAGGAAGAGGAAGAGTCAGGAACAGGAGGAGGAAATGGAATGTGTGGCAAATTGCCTCCATGATCAACTGCCCCCTTTGCCATGAGACAAGAAGAACTGGATGGTGCCTCGCTATTATTACTGAATGTTTTGACCAAAGATTCCCTAGAAGAATCCGCATCAAAAACGGGGAAAATGCAGAACAACCATTCAAATGCTCATGGACTCTAGACTTTCCAGAGCCATAGAAGGTAGATGAACCCCTGAAACTATTGCCCTGAGATAACCTTTAACCTTAAACCAAATATATCCCCTAAAGTCATCTTAAAACCAAACAATAGTTTAGCTTAACTAGTAAAAAAATGTCTGCCTTGAGCATTATGCTCTTTTAAGTACTACCTATACAGGATCAGAAAACCCTGGTGGCGTAGTGGTTAAGTGCTATGGCTGCTAACCAAAGGGTCAGCAGTTCAAATCCGCAAGGCGCTCCTTGGAAACTCTATGGGGCAGTTCTGCTCTGTCCTGTAGGGTCGCTATGAGTCAGAATTGACTCAAAGGCACTGGGTTTGGTTCGGGTTTTATATGGGATCAAATTGACAACAGCAACTTGAAACATAAGATAGGAATCTTAGAGGGAAGTGAGTTTATGTTAATGAGGGAGGAACAACTCAGAAAAGGAGGTTGAGAATAGTGCACAGCTGGAAGAATGTAATCAGTGTCACTAAATGGTACATGTAGAAGCAGATGAATTGGCATATGTTTTGCTGTGTCTATTCCCAACAATAACAAAATAAATAAAATTTAGGAAAAGAAAGCTAATGAAGGAAAACAAGGAAGACCAATACAAATGGAGAGATATACCTTGTTCATAAATCAGAAAATTCAATATTAAGGTGTCAGTTCTCACCAGGTTGATACACATTTTCCACACAAGTCTGTCAAAATCCAGCGTGTTGATATTTGCCAGAAATCCTGGTATCAACAAGCTGACTCTAAAATGTTACCAGTGTAACAGTGTAAGTTAGATTTTTTCCGAGTCCTTGTTTCGCCCACCTCCCAATCCATGATAAGAACCAAAAAAAAAAAAAAAAAAAAACCGAGTTGACTCCAATTCATGGCCACCCCATGTGTGTCAGAGTGGAACTGTGCTCCAAAGGGTTTTCAACGGCTGAGTTTTCAAAAGTAGGGCACCAGGCCTTTCTTCTAAGGAGCCTCTGGGTGGCCTCGAACTTCCAACCTTTCAGTTAGTGTTGATCACATTAATCAGTTTTACCACCCAGGGACTCTATAATTAAAAACTTTGCTTCAAGAGTTTCTTTCCTCATACAGTCTGGGCCTCTGGTCAGTTTGCTGAGCCTTCATTTCCTTAAATTTAAAATAATAGGCCATGATGCTCCCTCATTGGAATGACTCAGATTTCATGAGATAACAGATGTGAAAGTACTTTGCAAACTGCAAAACATTAGTAGAACTAACAATAATAATTGCAAGGTACCAAGCATCTACTATCTGCCAGGCAGAGAACCAGATGTTGTACATGCCTTATGTTATCTTCTGTTATGATCAATTGCCACAGCCACCCTCCAAAGTTATAGATGAGGAAACAGAGGCTCAGAAAAGATAGGTTAGAAAGTGGCAAAGTACAGGAATCAACCTCAAACGTAGTCCATGTTCTTTTTAACAATGCGGCTTCCAGAAATATTGAGTATTATTTTCCTAGCCATTCAGAGCTAAAGAAAAAGTGAAGTTTAATGCCTCTAAGTAACAGAAGAGATTATAAAAGTATAATTTATCAAGTAAACTGCCCCTAGCCTGACTGGCTGGGTAACACCTGCACAGTAATACAGTTGATATCTACACTTTGGACCAGCCATGGACCTCCTAGAAAAATCTTAGATCCCACACTTTTATGGTAGTTTGCTGTGGAAAGTGAAGATAATAGTACGAAATTCCGTATCAATCAGATCCGAGGCTAGATTTTTCACCAAAAGTTCTCTCCAAGTCAGTGGATACCCAGATCATAAATGACATGGAGTACAGAAATAAAATACAGTATAAGGACTCTCTTAGCTTTTCTCCATTCCTAAATGAGTGCATCGTTGCTAAGTTGTTTTCCAAAACAAAACAAGCCTTCTGTAGTCTTGCATTTCAATTTGGTTTATAGCCATCATAAAAGCATATTTCACCTGCTTACAAAAATCAAGTCTCTCAGTAAAAACAAGATATTGACCACACTAATCTTTCAATTCCTCCACTTTAAAAGTGTGGGTGGTTGTAATGTACCCACCAATTCCCACCCTCTTAGAATGTTCTGCACAGTGGCTTAAAGCCATTGGAATGAAAAATTCCACTGGAAAGCAGCTCTGCTCGATTGCTGTATGAGAAGGAGGCCAATGTTCTTTTATTTCAGTAAAAGGGAGATTTCATAGGAAGAAGTATTGGGCTCCTTGAAGTTTCACTGATGGAGAGAATGCTTCTGAACAAACATTTCTCAGGGATGGATCATGGCTGTGGGGCCCTCACTTCCTTAATCCTTAGAGTAGTGCTGTCACCACTGGGAGGAGTGATTTTTGTAGGAAATTAAATACTATTTAAATATGTTACTGGGTAAATATGTGCCTGGGGTATTTTTGCGATTCATTGAATAGCCTCTAAAATTTATGTTCTGTTGTTTTCCATAAGTTTTTCTCTGGCTGATTTTCAGAAGCAGATTGCCAGCCTTTCTTCCGTGTCTGTCTTGAACCTGTTGACCATAGGTGACTCTGCTGGTATTTGAAATACTGGTGGCATATCTTTGAGCATCATAGCAACATGCAAGTCACCACAGTATGACAAGCTGATAGATGGGTGATAGCCCAATGGACTCAAACTGTGAAGATGGCGCAGGACCAGACATTTCATTCTGTTACACATAAGGTCTCCATGAATTGCAACTGATTCAATGGCAACTAATAACAACACACATTTATGAACAGCACAACGATTGTCTGCCTCAATGTCTAAAGATGGAAGTGGTGCCCTCAAATAGTGCCTAATCTTCCATGGACTTTTGCCCTCCAAACTCAGTGCCGTCATCATCATCATCACCACCCCCATCTGATGATCCCATGGGACCAAACTTTCAACTGAAGTTCTGAGTTAAATGGTGAGATCAAGCCTTCATGCTGCTCTTCCAAATGTCTTTATTTGATGAACTTGGATTCGCAAACTTTCCCAGATGGTTGGTTCTCAGTCGTGGTTTTCAGATTAGAAGACTCCGGGGAACTTAAAAATGCCTAGGCACCACCCTAGACCAATTAAATCAGTTCTCCAGCCTTTCTTCATAAGTTGTGGCTTGCAGTACCCTCCCTAAGTGGCTGCCCTCCCTGAACATAGCCCAATTCCTCTGAGCTCTATTGCCAGGAAGGAGGCAATATTCCCACTGGAACTGTCTAGAATAGAGTGGCCCCTCCTGCATTCTGAGAATGCAGAATCATCTTAAGGCAGGTTTTGGCAGCCACATCACAAAGGACAGCCCTGTCCCTCACCCATACTGTTTGGAAATAGTCACAGTACCTTCCCACCTTCAACCCAAGCCCCTTTTCTACCCACTGATCTACAAAACCTTCTTGTGTAAAAATGATATTGTCCACCCTTGTGGTTCTGAACCAAATCACTAATTGACTCTGATCTCCCTCATTGATATCAGCAGGAATGGAGGACATGGGTGGGTTGTTCTCTAGACCCATTTAAGTGCTCAGAGGGGTAAATGTATAAGAACCACCATTTACAATGACCTACTTCATTCTCTTTGACCAAATTGTCTGTACATTTAATTGATGTCTGGTGGTTACTATCTTTGTCTCTGTTTCTCTCTCTTTTCCTCTTGCAATGACACATCTAACCCAGGGGCAGATTATCCAATAGGCAAGGTAAGCATGGTGCTTACCTTGCTTACCAGATCATCTGTAGTGAGCAATTTCACATTTTTTTTTTTTTTAACCACATCCAAGATTCTGCTCCTAGGTATGGCTGGCATCTGTCTCTCTCCCAGCCCCACAGCACCTTCCTATAGAATCAAAGCCTCTTTCAGATTTACAATCCCCGACAGTGACGGATGACCCAGTAAACAAGGTAAGCATGGGTTTACTTATGCTTACTTACTAATCCATAGTGCACAATTTCACACAGGTGAAAAAAATCAAATATGTGATGAAACCCAAGTGAAATTGTGCACTACAGATTAGTAAGTAAGCACAAGTAAGCCTGTGCTTACCTTGCTTACTGGGTAATCCACTCCTGATCTAACCATTTCTATGTTGTAGCTCAGCTCTACCATTTAATGGGTGACAACAATTCTCCTGCACATAGTTGATATTGTTTAACTTACTAAAGACAATCCCATGAAGTGAGCACTATTATCCCCATTTTACAGATGAGAAAACTGAAACTCAGAGAGTTTAGAGTTCACAGTGGCTAAGTTGGAATTGACTTGACAGCAATGGGTTTTTTTTTTTTTTTTTTGAACTAGTGGAACCAGGATTCAAATTCCCTTCCTTCGTTTTTCTTTCCCTTTCCCTTTTTTTCTCCTTTTTTCTCCTTCTCAAGTTTTTCCTAACCTGACATCTGTCTGTCTGTCTTTATAAGATGGTAAAGCAAAGGGCCCCAAGGAAAAGTGGGTGAATGTGTCATTTCCTTAAGGAAACACCTTGTTGCTCTTGTTAGGTACCATCGAGTTGATTTCAACTCATGGTGTCCCCATGTGACAGAGTAGAACTGCCCCACTGGGTTTTCTACGCTGTAATCTTTACTGGAGCAGATTGCCAGGTCTTTCTCCACAGAGCCGCTGGGTGGGTTCAAACCTCAACCTTTTCGGTTAGCAGCCAAACATACCAGGCACTGTAGTAGGCCCTTTTAACCCAGGCTATCTATCTTAAAGCAGAATCAGCAATTTCTTCCCCTTTGTTATGGCTTCGCTGCTCCTTTTTATGCATTTATAACATTATTTTATAATTATTTTAACATGTCTTAGTACACCCCTTTAAGCTGTGAGTTCCTTGAGGGAAAGACATTTCTAACTAAATCCTTGTATGCTCAACTCTAGCTCGGTGCTTAGCACAGAGGAATTGCTAAAAAATGCTTATGAGTAAAATAATATGTCATCTGCTCATCACAGATGCTCTAAAAAGGCAGGTGATATTACCCCCATTTTACAGACGAGGAACTGAAGTTGAGTTGGAGTTCAGTGACTTATCTCAAACTTTGGAGCCAGACTGCCCGGAGCTCTTTCCCACACGGGATAGTCATCTGTCTAATAATATCTTGTTAAATACCTCTAGGCCTAAGCAGACAACTGGGTAATAAGTGGGAAAGCACTTTGGAAGAGATAAAGCTCTGTATACAAACAAGATGGAATCATTATCATCATCATCAACGTTGCAGAGCTTAACTAAAGCACTCCCTCCCATTAAAAGCACTAAGTGAAACACTTAGAGCCATTTGCCAGTTTGCACATCTCAGGATCCTATCTTCGCCAGAGCCCTAGCTGCAAAAGTCATCTCACTTTGGGGAGGCTTGCTGAAGGTGGTGCTCTCAGAAGTTAACCCATGGCCTTTCATGAAGACCCAATGCTAAAGGCATTGTGGCTGGGCACTTCTGGCCCTGACTCCCTTTTCTGGCTGATTCAACAAAAGGGTCCTACTACAGGCATACCTTGGTAATATTGTGGATTCGGTCCCAGACCAATGTAATAAAGTGAATATCACAATAAAGTGAGTCACATAAAGTTTTTGGTTTCCTAGTGCATACAAAAGTTATGTTTATACTGTACTGTAGTCTATTAAATATGCAATAGCATTATGTCTAAAAAAAGCTATGTACGTGCCTTAATTAAAAAATACTGTATTGTCAGGGAAGGTCAGCTCAACAGGACTAGACCAAAAGCAAAGAAGTTTCCAGGATAAACTGAATGCTTCAAAGGTCAGTGGAGCAAGGGCGGGGGTTTGGGGACTAAGGCTTAAGGGGACTTCTAAGTCAATTGGCATAATAAACTCTATTATGAAAACATTCTGCATCCCACTTTGAAGTGTGGTGTCTGGGGTCTTAAATGCTAACAAGGGGCCATCTAAGATGCATCAATTGGTCTCAACCCATCTGGATCAAAGGAGAATGAAGAACACCAAGGTCACAAGATAACTATGAGCCCGAGACAGAAAGGGCCACATGAACCAGAGACTTACATCATCCTGAGACCAGAAGAACTAGATGGTGCCTGGCCACAACCGATGACTGCCCTGACAGGGAACACAACAGAGAACCCCTGAGGGAGCAGGAGAACAGTGGGATGCAGACCCCAAATTCTCATAAAAAGACCAGACTTAATGGTCTGACTGAGACTAGAAGAATCCCGGCGGTCATGGTCCCCAAACCTTCTCTTGGCCCAGGACAGGAACCATTCCCAAAGACTACTCATCAGACATGGAAGGGACTGGACAATGGCCTGGAGAGAGATGCTGAGGAAGAGTGAGCTACTTGTTTCAGGTGGACACTTGAGACTGTATTGGCATCTCCTGTCTGGAGGGGAGATGGGAGAGTAGAGAGGGTTAGAAACTGGCAAAACGGTCATGAAAGAAGAGACTGGAAGAAGGGAATGGGCTGACTCATTAGGGGGAGAGTGAATGGGAGTATGTAGCAAGGTGTATATAAGCTTATATGTGACAGACTGACTTGATTTGTAAACTTTCACTTAAAGCACAATACAAATTATTAAAAAAAAATACTGTATTGCTAAAACCTGCTAACCATCATCTGAGCCTTCAGCAAGTCATAATCTTTTTGCTGGTGGAGGGTCTTGCCTCCATGTTGATGGCTGCTGACTGATTAGGGTGGTGGTTGCTGAAGGCTGGGGTGACTGTGGCAATTTCTTAAAACAATACGACAATGAAGTTTGCCACATCAAATGACTCTTCCTTTCACCAAAGATTTCTCTGTAGCGTGCAATGCTGTTAGATAGCATTTTTTTTTTAATTGTGATTTAGATGAAAGTTCACAGAGCAAATTAGTTTCTCATTAAACGGTTAATACACATATTTTGTGACATGGGTTGCCAACCCTGTGATGTGTCAATGGTCTCTCCTCCATCCCAGGTTCCCTATTATTCATCCAGGTTCTTGTTCCTTCCTGCCTATTTGATAGCATTTTACCCACAGTAGAACTTCCTTCAAAATTGGAGTCAATCCTATCAAACCCTGCCCATGCTTTATCAACTAAGTTTATGTAATATTTTAAATCCTTTGTTGCCATTTCAACAGTGTTTACATCATCTTCACCAGGAGTAGATTCCATCTCAAGGAACCACTTTCTTTGCTCATCCATAAGAAGCAACTCCTCATGCATTGAAGTTTTATCATGAGATGGCAGCAATTCAGTCACATCTTCAGGCTCCACTTCTAATTCTAGTTCTCTTGCTATTTTCACAACATCTGCAGCTACTTCTCCACTAAAGTCTTAAACCCCTCAAAGTCATTCATGAGGATTGGAATCAACTTCTTCCAAACTCCTGTTAATGTTGATATTTTGATCTCCTCCCATGAATCACAGATGTTCTTAATGGCATCTAGAATGGTGAATCGTCTTCAGAAGGTTTTCAATTTCCTTTGCCCAGATCCATCACGGGAATCACTATCTATGGCAGCAATAGCCTTAGGAAATGTATTTCTTAAATAATAAGATTGAAAGTCAAAATTACTCCTTGATCTATGGGCTGAAGAATGGATGTTATGTTAGCAGGCATGAAAACAACATGAATCTCCTTGTACATCTCCATCAGAGCTCTTGGGTGACCAGGTACATTGTCAATGTACAGTAATATTTTGAAAGGAATTATTTTTTTTCAGAGCAGTAGATCTCAACAGTAGGCTTAAAATATTCAGTAAACCATGTTGTAGACAGATGTGCTGTTGTCCAGCCATTTATTGATCATAGGCAGAGAAGACTTAGCATAATTCTTAAGGGCCCTAGGATTTTTGGAATGGTAAATGAGCATTGGTTTTAACTTAAAGTCACTAGCTACATTAGCCCCTAACAAGGACTGAGCCTGTCCTTTCAAGCTTTGAAGGCAGGCATTGACTTCTCTCTAGGTATGAAAGTCCTAGATGGCATCTTTTTCCAGTACAAGGCTATTTAGTCTACACGGAAAATCTGTTGTTTAGTGTAGCCCCCTCATCAATTGTCTTAGCCAGATCTTCTGGATAACTTGCTGCAGCTTCTACATCAGCACTTGCCCTTCACCTTGTACTTTTATGTTGTGGAGACGGCTTTTTTCTTTAAACCTCATGAACCAACATCTGCTAGCTTCAAGCTTTTCTTCTGCAGCTTCCTCACCTCTCTCAGCCTTCATAGAATAAAAGAGAGTTAGGGACTTGCTCTGGACTAGACTTTGGTTTAAGGGAATGTTGTGGCTGATTTGATCTTCTACCCAGACCACTAAAACTTTCTCCCTATCAGCAATAAGGCTGTTTGACTTTCTTATCATTCGTGTGTTCACTGGAGTAGCACTTTTAATTTCCTTCAAGAACTTTCCCTTTGCATTCACAACTTAGCTAACTGTTTGGCACAAGACACCTAGCTTTTGGCTTGTCTCGGCTTTCAACATGCCTTCCTCACTAAGCTTAATGATTTCTAGTTTTTGATTTAAAGTGAGAGATGTGCAACTCTTCCTTTCATTCGAACACTTAGCGGCAATTATAGGGTTATTAATTGGCCTAATTTCAATATTGTCATGTCTCAGGGAATAAGGAGGCCTGAGGAGAGCTAGAGAGACTGAGAATGACCAGTTGGTGGAGCAGTCAGAACACACATGACGTGTATCAATTAAGTTTACCATCTTATAAGGACGTGGTTTGTGGCACCCCAAAACAATTACAATAGTAACATCAAAGATCACTACTCACAGATCACCTTAACAGATATGATAGTAATGAAAGTGTTTGAAATATTGCAAGGATTACCAAAATGTAACACAGAGACACGAAGTGTGCACATGCTGTTGGAAAAACAGCCCCAATAGACTTGCTAGGTGCAGCGTTGCCACAAACCTTCAGTTTGTAAAAAACACAATATCTGTGAAGCGTAATAAAATGCCTGTACAGTCTTTTCTGTGATACACCTCCAGTTCTCACAGGCAGGAGCGATGTCAAGATCCCAGTGCCTCCTGTGCCCAGCACAGGCACAAGTGAGCAGTGCATGCCTGTGAATGAATGATTGCCCAAGAAAGGACTTATTGGAATTTATTTATAATCACTAGGCAGTAAAGGAACCACCCCTATTATTGATAGACAAAGTGTCCTTAGGATATGAAGCATGTATGTGCAGGGGAGGCATACACTACATACTCAAACCCACAGGTTTCCAGTGGCCAAAATGAAGATAAGCCAATGAGAGTGTCATAGGTTGGGTTCCCCAAGAATCAGACCCTGAGACAGAGATTGGCATGCAAGAGATGTATTAGGGGGATTTTCTGGGATCAATACCTATGGAAGGTAATGGAAAAGGAAGACGAGGAGGAAGAGTGAGCAGAAGTTGAGTTGTGATGCAGTCCCAGAATCGACCTCAGCCAACCACGAGGGAAGCTCTGAAGCTGCGATTACTTCTGTACCCCTGCATCAATCAACTATGGGATGTGGGCTGCCTGTGGGGTGGCCCGGACTGCCCTGGGAATGGGAATGACCTTGGGTGAGGCAGCTCTCTGCCACTCAGGGAGTAAGCCATTCATCCCAGGGGTACCTGGGTAGCACATCACAGCATCAGATATTTTCTTTCCAACCACATTTCAGTAGGTCACCCCTCTTTGTCAGCGAAGAATCCCTCACCTTCTGTCTTTTACCATCTTGACAAAGTTCAAATGCGTTTACAGAGTAGAAGCCTTTAGAATCACAGACAAACCTTTCTAAGCCTCAAAGCATCACTAACACCAGGTTGGAGGGATCCTTAAATTTTAAGTATAAACATCTTTCTGCATGTTTGCAGGGGGAACACTCATTTGTATTTTCCCTGATCAAGGTGATGGAGCCTCTGACTTATGGATTTGCTGTTTGGTATTCATGGCTGATGTGTTTAGACTCTGCTTCAATAGAGTAACACAATAAAGCATCCGTTTAGTTGCAATCCCTAACCAAATCTACCTGTACACATGATTATCTAGCCCAGTGCATTTTTATCTCACCATGACAGCCATCATTAATTTTATGCATTTATAATTGTAACATGCAAGTATAAACACAACCTCCATAAGCCTAAAACCAATGTGAAACTGTACAAACTAGGTGATCTGAAACCCTTACCATTGCCATATCCCACAAAAATGAAAATGGGTATTAACTAACTTCTAGAGAATGAAATATGGTAATACAACTCAATGAGAGATAAAACAAAATTGAGGGGGAGGTATCAATGAATGAATGGAGGAATGAATGAAAGATGAATGCAAGAACAAAGTTATACCCCGTATTGTGGGCATGGTGTGTGGGAGCTGGGGAGACCCATCTAAGTGGGAGAACAACAATGCTCCCTTTTTCAAGATATTGGGGTTTTCTAGGTACAGAAGGGGGACAGGCATGCCAGGAGGAAGCCACTGCAGGTACCAAGGTGAAAATCTGAGAATGGGACAGTAACATCACGATGATGTGAGATGTCAGGAGGCGAGTTGTTCTCCAAGCCAGCACGCACAGTGAGAATCTAAGAGCCTTATCAAAAATGCAGATTTCAGGCTACTCATTTAAAAAGACTGGGCAGATCTGGTGATAGGGCCCAGGAATCAGACTTTTCACACAGTTCCTCCCTATGGCTGAAAAGCCAGTTGCCATCGTGTCGACTCTGACTCATGGCAACCTCATGTGTGTGGGAGTAAAACTGTGCTACACAGGGTTTCCAATGGCTGATTTTTTTTGAAAGTAGATTGCCAGGCCTTTCTTCTGAAGCACCTCTAGGTGGACTTGAGTCTCCAACCCTTTGCTTAGCAGTTGAGCACATTAACTATTCCCACTATTTAGGGATTCCATCTTTGTCTTGCCTTCATGAGAATGCCTTAGATTTTCACCTGTCAACATGTTTGCTGTCAGCTTTTGGTTATCGATATTTATCATCTTAACATGGTTTTCTTCTATTTTTTCTTCATTTTTATTCAAAGTGGCTGATGAATTATATAAAATGGATTTTGAGTACCTCTTGATATAACCATGTGTTTAGTCTTTAAATGTATTAAGACAACAATATCTGACTTGCAATAGCTGACGATGTGCAAAGGTGTGTGCACCTGGAGAAAGGAGACAGTCTTTTACCTTTACTGAGAACCTACTATGTGCTAGGCATTTCACAGACATCATCTCATTGAATCCTTAGAAGCAAGGAGTGCATTTTTATCACCATTTTACAAATCAGGAAACTAAGACTCAGAGAAAGTGTCTTATCTGAGGTCTCATAGATACAAAAAAACAAGAGCAAACGTTTCCTTAAAGCTATAGAAGCAAGGAGGGTATAGGGTCTGGGGTTATCTAAAAATTGATGCTATTTATCTTTGTAAGAGCAGAGTATCTCCCTGTTGACTTTAGCTGTTATATCAGGGCCTTGTAATTTCACCTTGTTTTTTCATTTGTTCCACATACATTTACTAGGGCTCACAGCGTGTTAGGAGCACTGTGGGGAATAACTACAGTGAACAAGAAACATCCTTAAGACACATTGGGTCCTGCTCACAATACAAGCTAATGCAATGGGAGTTCAGAGAAGGGAGCCATCCTTGCAGGTGGAGACAATCAAGGAGGACTTCTCAGAGGAGGCAGCATTTGATCTGCACCTTGAAGAATAATGTAGGATTTGAACATGATGAAACAGGGAAGGATAAAGCAAAAGCCCAGCAATATTATGGAGTGTCTGTCAAGAGGGACCAGCCCTGGTTGCTGTTTTGCACCTCTGTGACAGCTGCCCAAAGCATTCGCCCAGGTTAAGTAAAGTAGTTAAGTGCTCTATTCTCAGCCAGAAGAGTTGGTAAATGTCTTAGAGCTTTTTCAAGAACAACTATACTAGAACATCTCTGTTCAAAGCAATTACTGTGCCCATCACACACCTTGAGGTAAATTAACCTGTGAACACATGCCAACTCCTAATATCCTTTTAAAAAGCAGACAGTGAAGATGTTGGGTGTTGCTTTACTATAAAAAAAATTAGAAAGGAAAAAAACATTCCAGAGAAGCATTTCGTTCAGCTCAGAGCAAGAGGAATAAGAGCTACTACTTATAGAATGGAAGCCCTGGTGGCGTAGTGGTTAAGTGCTACGGCTGCTAACCAAAAGGTCAGCAGTTCGAATCCACTAGGCGCTCCTTGGAAACTCTATGGGGCAGTTCTACTCTGTCCTATAGGGTCGCTATGTCAGAATCGACTCGACAGCAGTGGGTATTTATAGAACACCTACTGTGTGCTGTTCAGTCTACATACTGTTGTTGTTATTAGATCAGTTTTAACTCACAGCAACCCCATGTGACAGAGTAGAACTGCCCCACAGAGTTTTCTGGTAGTCATCCCTTTGTGGGAGCAGATTGTCGGGTCTTTCTCCCACAGAGCCACTGGGTGGGTTCGAACTGCCAACCCTTCTTGTTAGTAGCCGAGCACTTAGCCGTTGTACCACCATTTTCTCATTACCCCTCATGACAATGCTGAGAAGTGGCTGTTGTTATCACCATTTTGCAGATAAAGAAACTGAGGTTCAGAGTGTTTTCGTGGTTGTTCAAAGTCAGAACAATCTGACAGAAGAATTGTGATCTAGGCCTGACACTAACACCCACATTATTCTCTTTTTTTTTTTTATGTACCAGAGAGAGGATGGAGGGCCTCATCTCCAACTCTTCTGCATCCCTGTATCCCTAGGTCCTTCTATCTGTACCTCTACCTTCACTGGGCTGTTCTTTATCCTGGACATTACCACTCGTCTGGCCAGCCCTTGCTCTGGCCCCTTAGCTACCTCTGACTCACCTCAGCATGTTACCTGTGCACAACACTACCTGTGTGACCAGAAGTGGGCATACCACATGGCCAATCCTCAGAACAGCAAAGACCACATTGCCCCAAGGGGCTCCAGGACAGCTACCATCGCTTGTCGCAAATAAGACACCAATGTCATTACACAGAACTCAAACTCTCCAAGCAGACAGACTGGCATTTGAGTCCTGGCCCTTCCATAGCCTGAATAAGGGCTACCCAAGCACACAGCATAGGCAGCAACCTCTCCATCCTCTGAAGGAAAGGGTTTGATGAGAAGGAAAGGTAGGGCTTGGGGATCAGATGCTCCTGGGTTCAAACCCTAGCCCTCTATCTCCTGGCTGTGGAAGGTAGACAAGTCCTCAAACATCAGATCCAAACAACTGATTAAGATCAACACAATGACACATATCTGGCTTGTTGTAGCATTAAATGAGATTGGCACATGGTACGTACTACCAGTAGCACTTGCCGGGGAGATGATTCCAACTCATGGAGACCCTTTGTGTGTCAGAGTAGAACTGTGCTCCGGAGGGTTTTTAATGGCTGGTTTTCAGAAGTGGATTGCCAGGCCTTTCTTCCAAGGTGACTGAGTGGACTTGAACTGCCCAACTTCAACACAGCTGAGCTTTAACAAACTTTAAGGCAGCTGAGTGCATCAACCATGTGCACCACCCAGGGTCTTCACATAGTAGGTACCAAATGGTAATTCCTTTCAACTTCCATCTCCTTGCTGTGGGTGAGCAGGTACAAGGTGTACCTCACTCACCTTTGTTCCCCAACACCAAGCACAGGGCACAGCATGTAGTAGTTGCTCAATAAAGCAGGATGAACCTTGAGCCCCATTCTCTCCCAATTTTCAGATATCAAAAGTCTAGAGCAAGGGTAGGCAAACTGTGGCCTACGAGACAAACATAGTCTATCACCTGATTTTTTTTAAATAAAGTTTTATTGGAACATAACCACATTCGTTTATGTATTGCCTTTGGCTGCTTCCATGTAAAAGCAGCAGAGCAACAGAGTTGTTGCCTATGGCCTGTGAAGTAAAAAAATCTTTACTATCTAGCTCTTAACGAGCCCTGATAGCACAGCAGTTAAGCACTTGGCTGCTAACTGAAAGGTCAGAGGTTCGAACCCACAGCCACGCTGCAGTAGAAAGATGTCTGCTTCTATGAAGATTACAGCCTGGGAAACCCTTTGGGGGAGTTCTACTCAGTCCTATAAGGTCACTATGAGTCAGAATCCATTCGACGACAATGGGTTATAGGTTTATCTGGATCTTTACAGATATCCTGGTTTTGTGTATGGGACCTTTCAAGCGGGGATAGTCCATGAGGGCTTCTTTGTTTTGGGGAAAAAAAGGGAACAATTCTTTTGTTCCTCTCACATTGACACCTTATATCTCCTTTTTCTGATTTATTTGTTTTTTTCTCCGTCACTCTTACCACTAGGTAACATACTACTTACTTTTCTTGTAAGTCCTGTTTACTTCCTATCTCCCTAACACAACAGCTCCATGGGGGCAGGGGTTTGTATGTGTTGCACTGACCCTGCTATCCCCAGACCCTTGACCAGTGGTTGGCCTATAGTGGGCCCTCCATAAATATTTGTTAAATGAATAAACAGGGATTTCACTGAAAAAATTGTTCAGCCAAAGTGTGTTAGAGTTTTTCTCTTTCATAAAAACTTGGGGGGCTTTTGGAGGGACCAGGTGGCTCAAGGAGGGTATGATCTTTCTTACGTTATGGATGATGCAACTGAGACTTGGATTGAGTCAGTGTTTCTCAAACTTCAATGTGTGCACAGATCACCTGGGGATCTTGTTAAAATGCAGGTTCTGATTTAGGAGGTCTGGATGGGGTCTGAGATGCTGCCTTTCTTATCCAGATCCCAGGGGAAGCTAATGCTGCTGGTCCATGGACCACACTTTGAGTAGTGAGGGTTTAAGGCACCCACTCAGGGTCTATACCTAGCACTTGGATGAGTGGAGCTTTGAACCTGGAGACCTAGGAGGCAATCATTTCCTTTTTGTTCCTTCCCTTTGTCTCCATGTCCCTCTCTTAATCCTGTGGTCTCACAAGGCCTGTCTCTTCTCTTCTCCTAGGCTGCCCCCTGCCCCTAACACTTTGCCTCCAGACCTTCCCATCCATAGTCACCTCCACCTCCAGCTTCTTCAGCATATTCTTTCTCCACAGCCTTGTCCACTTTACCTATCCATGTGCCCAGGACTTCCTGACCCTTCAAGTGGCCATTCTCATGTTTCTCCACTGTTCTAGGGCCAACTGATTAAAAAGGGGTGCTCTTCCTCATGGCCACCATGCAGGCTGGCTTCCTCCCCTCGCCCCTCTGACCTGCACAGGTGACCTCTGATGACTAAATGCCAGGGCCTTGCCCATACCTTCCACCTCCTTCCCTCTGCAACATCTGCAGCAAAACGATTTCTTCTTCTGCAAAGGCCTCCTCCCCTTGGCTCTTAGAGTTCTCTTCCTCCCTCTCTGTCAGCTTTGCCAGTTCCTCTTCTCCTCTCAGTTCAGAACCATTGTTAGTTTGGGACCTCAGTCCCCAGCCCTCTGTTCTCCTTCTACTCCTTGCTAAGGTCTGATTTCATCCACCCCACACTCTCACCTGCCGTCTCTCCAAGGAGGGCTCCAAACACCCACTCCCTCTCAAGCTCTACCTCTGCATCTCCAAGTTCTCATGGGACACTTTTTCTTGGGAGTGTTGGGCGCTCTCAGCCCAACATAGTCAGCTATTTGCATCTTCTTTGCTCCAAACTATTTCTCCCCCTAGATGTCTCTGTTCCCAAGATAATCCATTTTTCCACACATCCTCTGCTAGGTGGCTTTTCAGAGAATGAATTAGCTTTTCTGAGCTCATTTCCTCCCCATTTAATAGGGATAAGGGTACTGACCAGGCTGTTAAGAGAATTCAGTGAGCGAATATACATACAAAGCACTTGGAATGTGGTGGTAGTCGCCCCTCCTACTTTCCTGCAGAATGATGCCACACATCATATCTTTTCAGTCGCCTTAACTCCAGGAGATGGTTCCTACCCTACCACAGGTGCTTGATGGAGCTTGCAGGCTGTAGGGATGGTGCTCAAGAGAATATCTAACTACCTAAATCTTCTCCATAGAAGACAGACTATCACAGAGAATTATTCTACGATGATATACAAAATATGACACTCCGGGGTAACTTGAGGCTTGGTGCATACAAAATAAGGAACATTATTATGGAATCCCTGTGTCCCATCCAGAAGCTTCTGCATCCCACTGCAGCCATTAGTTTCACTCTCTGGGAAGTCTGGGAGTCTGTGACCTAGAACTCCAAGTTTGCACCAATAGAAAGGCCTTTGTTTACCATGGCACCTTGAACTACAAGTATTTGCATATTCTGTCTCCTACACTCGGCACTGTTCACCCTGGATTTCTCCGGTGCCCAGCACAGTGAATGGTACAAAGTAAGTCTCCAAACACTGTCTTGTGAACACTGGGTAACACATTAGGGGCAGAGGTGCCAGAGGGTACAATGGGTCATTGCACCACACACTTTAGCCCCTTGGGGGTTCCGTTTACTTCATGGTAAGTATCATGATCAGTAATTACCTTATTCACTTGTTCAGTTGATTATTACGTAGCTGTACCATTTAAATATAAGCTTCAACAGGGCCCAGGCTATGACGGCTGGGTTTCTGCACTATCTCCAGGGCCTGGCATAATGCTGGGCACAGAGAAGGTATTCAGTTAACATTTGATAAGTGAAAGAATGAAGGCTGTTTAGTCCTGGTTTGTGACGTTGGATCAGAATGGTTCTAGAGCTTTGCTGTGACTGCAGCAGCCATGCAAGGATTAGCACCTGTAATCAGGAGGCAGGAATAGGGACTTGAAGTAGCCCACAGAAACGACTGTGCCCTGGGATCATGGCCTCTCCACTTCTGTTTTCCATTCTGTGGTCTCCGGATGCTGCTACAAAGGCTGTCGAGTCTCTAATGCTCCAGGCATCTCCTTTGGGACAAACGTCTTTCCCCATTGTCAAGACTGTTTCATGATCATTATCGCCTGGGTAAAGTGGGCCCAACAGACACTCTCCCCATTTTACAGGTGAGGAAGCTGACTTTCTGGCAGGTGGCCTTCCCATAAGATTTGTGGGGTGTGGGGAAAGAGTACAATGGATGAGCATGGACTGTGACCTGCCTCCTTTCTCTCCCATCCCCAGTTCCATACTCTATAGAGGCCCAGCATACAGGCACAGCACAGCCTGCCCTCCAGTCCAAGCTCTCTCCACACCACACTGCAAACAGCTGACCCTCAGCTGCACCTTGGGCTTGTTACTGTTTGAGCAGGACCTTCCAAAGTCCTGGATACCCAGAACGTGGTCTAGAAGGGAGACCCCATCCTCTTGGCTCCATAGACTCCTTGTCTTGTGGTGTGGAGTGTGCAGCCAGAGGAGCATCAAAGTGGTGCACTGGTTGCTCGAGGCTAAAAGCGGTGCTCTAGAAGGTTAAATCATTTGCTGAAGGCTGTGTAGTGTGTAGGCAGCAGAGCCAGGACTCTAGCTGAGGTTCCCTTCCTTCAAGGTCTTGTTCCTGCCTGTCTATAACATGCCCACACCCACTGTAGAACAATGATGCCATAAGATTCTCTGGCAGACCAGAGAGCTCCCAGGGGCCACCACTACTGCCCTAACCCCTTATGATTTCTGAAAGGGGAAAGGAAATAAAACTGACATTTCATAAGTGCCAACTTTGTGGCAAACACTTTGCAATCCCTCTTCAAAGTAATTCTAGGAGTTAGGCACTCTTACTCTCTTTCTAGAGTTAAGAGAAATGAAGTTCAAAGAGTTTCGAATATTTGCTCAAGGCTGCATAAGTGCTACGTGCTAGAGATGGGACTTCAATTTTGGGCTGGATGACCCCTAAAGCTCATTCTCTTTCTATCATAACAACAACACACCATATTTCTCACATCTCCATGCCTTTGCAGAAGCTGTTCCCTCTGCTCAGATTTCTTATTTCTCTAGTACTTGGTCAAGCCATCTCTAAATACATGGATAACCATCCCCTGCCCCATTAAAATGTTACTCAGCTAGATGCTCCGATACTGCATTGTACATAGTTACCTCTCAGCCAATATTTCAATTACTTGATTTTATGCTAGTGTCTCAGACAGGCTTGAGTACCATAAGTGCTGGGCTCAGAGTTCTAATAATCTTTCCATCCACAGTGTCTGGAATATAATGGACATGTTCAATGCATGTTTGTCAAATGAATGAATGAACAAATGAAGTAAGTTCTCTGATATTTCCAGCATTGGTGGTGGGAATCCATAACATAAGGGTGGTGGTACCAGAATCTTCTCTGCTCATTGCTTGGACCTATAGACCTTTGGACCCAAGCACAGAACAGAAGGGATGGGACACCCTTTTGCTGATTCCATCTTCACCTGTGAAGGCTTCAGAAGATAAGCACTGTCAGGAAGGCCTCTCTTACAAGGCTGGGTTCTCCAAGGGGTGGAGGAGACATGCAGTGGTGGGCACTACACTTTATAGGAACTGGTGTTCTGAGTTTTAATCCTATTCTCGTGCTAACCGGGTATGTGATGAGTTCACTGGATCTTAATTTCCAAACACGAAAAATCTGCATTAGGACTATGGGACTAAAATTCAGTGGCTTTCTTTTTATCACCAAGGTTCTATTTCTATTGAGTTTTTGTACTTTAACCTCATGTTTTGAAAATATCTGGTTTATTTAGTAAGTGAGAAAAATTGATAGGCAATCAGTCATCTGTAATCTCCAACATGATGCACTGATAGCACGAGATAACTAATGTTAAATAACAAACGGAGACAATTCCAGCCCAAAGCAAAGAACTTGGATGTTTCTGTCACCTGTGAAGCTGGTTCTAGATAAAGTCACAATTTTCTGTAGACTTTCTGAAATAGTAAAAACAGCCAATGAATTCCTTTCTAACCTTTGAGCCCCAGGGCTACCAGTTGCCCAAGTAGACACAAATGGACCCAGAAGCTGCTAAGATCTGTGATTCTGTTGTATTATGCAAGTCCTGCAGGAGAATGAGAGTCATGTCTTGCTGGAATTGGGAGATTCTTAACCAGAAGATTACACCACAAAGGTGAAACAGACCAAGATGGCGGGACTACAACAGATAGGAACGATGAAAGTGCATTTTCAAATGAAAAACATCTACACAAAATAAAAACTTTTGGGCTACAGATGACTTAGACAGAAGTGGATATGAGAAACCAACAGACACTTGGTTGGTGCAGGAAATGCATGCTACAGGTTCCCTTACAGGGCACAAAGCAAAGTTAACCCCGGCTCGATACTTACAAGTAATAGGAGTAGGAATAAGCATTTCTTCTATATATTGATGGGCAGTCAGATGAAGGAAATGTCCAAAATGGGGGGGAAAAAGAAAAGACAAACAAACAAGAATTAGATTTATGTGAAATCTTGATTCTTAGAAATGCACATAGTATTTCAGCACCCTTCCTTTGGGGGGTGGAGATGTCCCTGAGTGGCACAAATGGTCAAGCGCTCAACTACTAACAGAAAGATTGGCAGTTCAAACCCACTCAGAGGGGCCTTGGAAGACACATCTGGCAATCTGCTTCCAAAAGGTCACAGCTTTGAAAACCCTATGAAGCAGTTCTACTTTGCACAAATAGGGTTGCTATGAGTCGGAATGGACACAAGGGTAACTGACAACAACAACAAGCTCAAGGAGATATCAGTTTCTCCGCTAATCATCTTCACTGAGAACCAGACATGTTCAGTAATAAAAGAAGTAAGAGAGATGGGGAAACGCACTACTGCACAGAGGTAGCCAAGTCTCATGTTGACTGTTTTGTTTGAAAGCTCTTCCTTATGGTCAGCTAAAACTATCTTCCTTGTAATTGCAACTTTTTGGTCATGGATCAGCTTTCTGAGTCCTCCTACAGCTAGTCTATCACTTTTCCACATGACAGTGCTCCTATTATATAAGGAAAATCATAATGACTCTTTGTCTTCTCTATTTCTGGCCAAATCCTATCACTATCTATTTTAGTAAGGTCTTACCAAGAGTAAAGAAATTGTGTAGCCAGCTTCCAAGATGTCCCCTCTCGCTAATGATTCTTCCCTCTCCCAGTATTCATGCCTATGTGTAGTTCCCTCCTCCATCTGGCCCCTGTGTGTCCAATAGGATATAGTAGGAGTTAAGTTCTGGAACTTTCCAGGACAGTTCAAAAAGAACCCTTGCAGTTTGGTCCAGGCCTCCTAGAACTCCCTCTCTTGGAACCCTAAGCCTCCACGTAAGAAGTCCAACTATCCCGAGCCTGCTATGCTGGAGAGGCCACGTGGAGAGGCCCCATGAAGAGGGCCTGAGAAGACATGAAGAAAAAGAGATTCCCAGCCAGCCCCAGCCTCTGAGATATCCCAGCCAAGACTTCTGACATCATGGAACAGAGACAAGTCATTCCTATCAATTCCTGCCCAAAGTGCAGATTTATATAAATAAATAATTGCCATTTTTTCAAACCACTAAATTTTGGGGGAATTTCTTACATAGCTGTAGACCACAAGAACAAAATTTAAATGTCATCGTGAAAGAGCATTGCCCTGAGAGGCAGGAGTACCAAGATGTGGAAGTACCAACCTTCATTTTGAACAAACTTTAACTAGAATAAACTCTCCGTGCCTCTTTTCCTCATCTGTTCCTTTGGTGGGTTGAACTAGATCTGTAGTTTTCAAGCTGTGTTCCCAGGAACCAAAAGATTCTGCAGCACAGCCTCTTTGCAATGGCGGCAGGGAGGTGGGGGAGGCAAGTGGGTAGGGCTGCTGGTCCCCTACTAACTACCATAGCCAGAGTTTCTCCATTTTTATCTATTTTATAAATTGGTGTTTCAATTTAAGATTTCACTTGAAAAAGAGTTCCACAGTCCAAAAGGAAGCTTAAAAAATCACTGCCTTCAATCTCTTTTAATGTCCCTTCTAGCTCTTGGGTTTTGAGCAATAAAAAAAAAAAAAAAAACTCAGATAAGTCCATGATATTCCGTTTGTTATAACTTCTCTTACTTTGTTGGGATATAAATAAGAATGCTTTTATTTCACATCAGACTGAGCTATACTGACAATAAATGATACATTTGTGGATTGAGAAAAATTGCTGAATAATTTAGGTTCCCAAATATCCATTTGAATAGGCAAGAATAGTTTCCTTCCCTCTTGAGTTATTTGGTTAATTGCAATCATTATCCAGTTTGCTTGGCACAGGAAGATGCAGTTTTTATACCCACAGAGGTGGAAATATGTCCTCAAAGCCCCATATTTCCCCCTCTTAAGTAGGAAGTGACCAAAACCCCCACCAAAACCAAAACCAAATCCACTGTCGCCGAGTCGATTCCAATTCATAGCGACCCTATAGGACAGAGTAGAACTGCCCCATAGAGTTTCCAAGGAGCACCTGGCAGATTCGAACTGCCGACCTCTTGGTTAGCAGCCTTAGCAGTTAACCACTATGCTACCAGGGTTTCCCCAAAGCCCCCAAGACCGGGACATTTCTAGGACTTTCCTCATTTATTAGTACAGCCCAATCCTAAAGCCTCAGATGGAAAGTGGCTCTGAGAGACAAGAAGCCTTGGAATAAAAGAAGATCCGTGCGCCCTTGGGAAACTGATCTTAGAAAACTGAGACATATTGCAAGAAGTGCTGGCCACCCAGACAACTATTCAATAGCCTGGACTGAATGAACAGTGGTTCTAGATGATGAAAGAGGGCAAGGAACCTGGGACTGGTAGATGGATATTGAAAGAGCCCACAGGAAGTCATCAAAACCCCTTCACCAGCCATATAAGTTGGCACTGAAAGGAGATTGCTCCTCTTCTTCAATGCTGGCCCTGTGGTCCGGTGCTTAGAAATGTGATTCCTCAGGAGCAGAAGGCTCAGGATCCATCTGATAAAGACTTATAGGCACCTGTGCTCAGAATATTGTCAAGAATACTGGGCTGAGAATCAAGATACCCCGGTTCTGATCCTAGATCTTCTACTTGCTCACTATGACACTGGGCAAGTTGGTCCATCCCTTTGGACTTGTTTCCTGATCCATGCACCAAGGTGGATGGCATAGATGACTTCCAACTCAGATAGTTTTGAAGAGTGGCAATATGATGAGTCTTAGCATCCCAGCATCACTGCTTACTAACTGCATGTCCTTAGGCAAGTCACTAAACATCTCTGGCTCTCAGTTTCTCCATCTTGAGGTTGGGGACAATAATTGTCTCTTTCCAAGAGTCATTGTGGGCATTAATATTAGATTATATTACTCTAAGTTATGTATAAATTATATATCGTTTATAATATGTACATTATTTTATGTAAATTACATTAACCTAATGTTAACATTAGATCCCGTTAATTTAAACACTTGGAATATAGTAGGGCTCAGTTTTTTTCAGTAAGGAGTGGTTTACATACCTATCTCATCCACAGATATAAGCTTTGCTGCTTCTCACCCTGGGTCACTAGGAACAAAGTGTTCACCTCTTTAGGAATATTAAAAATAGTAAAATAATAATAATAAAATCCTTATGTAGCACTTACTATGTGTCAGCATTGTCCTTAGTTCTTAGCATACTTTAACTCATGTAGTCAACTGCCCAAATAGATACTATCATCATCCCCATTTTACAGGTGAGGAAAGTAAAGCCAGGGAGGTTAAGTAGCTTGCATAAGATCACGCAGATACTAACTGGGTTTGAACCTAAGCAGGATGGCTCTAAAGCTCATGTTCTTGACCACTAGCCTGTGCTGCCTTTGAGGAGGGGAGAAAACAGATGTATCTTGAGCAATACAGTGAGTCAGGCACTGATATGCCAGATTCTTTATGTCTTTAATCCTCCCTACAACTCTGTAGAGGAAGTATTATTATTATTCTCATTTTTGGTTGAATAATTTGAGTCTCTAAGAGGTGACTCCTCACCAGGTCAAAGGTTTTGTGTATCTTTGGAACAACTACAATGCCTCCGTCTTGAGCCAGTGGCTTCCTCACCGTCAACAGACACCTCCTCTTGGGCCCCAGGGTGCACTCAACTTTCCAGACTCTCTGACTTTTCTGTTGTTAATATTCAGGATTCATCTCTCCCTGGGCTCCCTCCTCATGACAATACACTTCCTTCTTAATCTTCAAACCAAAGACCTCCTCTTCCACGTAGTTTTTCTGACTTAACCTGGATATCACCAAATTCCAGTGCCATCCCTCATCCAGCTTCAAGGCAACTCCAGAAAGATGATAACTGGCAAACTTATGTTAATTGACAATCTTTTCCCAATTAAACTGTAAAATCTTCCAGGTTGAGGATGATAGTTCTTTACTTTGTGGCCAAAATACACAGTATACATGTGTGTTTCCCCTAAGCCTCAAAGAAGATTTACTGAAGGTCTGAATTTACAAGTAACAGATTGCCTGGTATCAAAAATCCTGAGCAGGAAGACAGCTGTGCTTAGAAAAAACAACAACCCCAAACTTAATAAATCACACACTGCAGAAACTTCTTTTCAGCAGGCTAACAAGTTTGACTTCAGGAACAGCTTCTCTTTGTTCCATACCATTTAAACAGAGCTAAGTTGTATATCTAACCATCCATTTGACCATCTACCATCCATGTAGCTCAGCTCATAAACCCACCCACCTGTCTATTCATTCCCTCCAAAATTCATTCCTTCACCCATCTACCCCATAAACTAACTCATCCATTCAACCACTCATCCACCCACTCCCCCACCCACCCACCCTCCCATCCACCCATCCATCCATCCGGTCAATAATCCATCGGTTTATCTAGCCCATAAACCCACCCAACTCATTTATCCATCCATCCACTTATCCACCCATCCACCCAACAATTCATCCATCACCCATTTATTCATCTTTCCATCATTAATTCAGCAAATGTATCTGGAGAGCCCATATATACCTGCCTCTGCCAAGTACTTGAAATAGAAAGACAAATGAGATCCTTATTTTTCCCACACGTCTGATGTGATTCAGACAAGAAAATTATAAAATAGATGATAATAATTGCTATCACTTAAATAATGGTAGTTTACTTACATGTCAGACACCTTTCAAAAAAGTTATTTTATTTAATCCTTGCAATAACCTTATGAAGTATTATTATCCTTGTTTTATAGATGAGGAAAGTGTGGCTCAGAGAGGTTAAATAATTTGTCCAAGTTCATTTAGTTGGTAAGTGGCATGGCAAGGATTAGATTTTAGTAGTCTGACCTTGGGAGCCTGTGTTAATAATCAGTATGTTATATTGTCTTCTGGAGTGGTAAGTGCTGTGATGGAACAACATGGGGAGCTGTGGCACCATATCTAGGAGTAGGGTTGGGAAGAGGGAACTAGCAATAGTCTCAAATCTATGATGCCAGAAAGATTAGGGGGAACGCTATTTCCAGGCAGACGGAATGGTGTATTTATGGAATGACTGAGTGGATCAGGGAGGTGAGGATGTCAAGAAGTTGGAAGGGTCTAGTTCCCAAAGATCTTAAGGAGCTTGGGCTCGGCCCTGAAGATCATGGGGAGAACCTAAGGATACAAGTGGTCAGATATTAGTTTTAGATTGGCAGAATTGTAAGGGGAAAATGAGAGGGGAGAGGAATTGAGGTCATGGAAGCTACTTCAAGGGTCAAGGAAAGAGATGTTGGGGGCATTCCCTGCAATGGCCTTGGGGATAGAGGAGAAGCAGTGAATGTGAAAGGTGATCAATATGTAAAATCAAGAAATGATTAAATGTGAAAGTATTGAAGAAGATTTCCAAGTTTCTCACTTGAGTGGCTGCCCAAGTGAGGGCACACAGTCAGGGTGTAGGGTAAGGAACAATTTAGAACGAGACAAAACTAGATCGCACATTTAGTTTGGGCTATTTTCCCATCTCAGTGAACCTCTCAAAATTGTGTCATGTAATTTAGCATCTCTAAGTCTTGTTTTGTATTTCATCCAGGTTGGGTGGTATTTTAGAATGTGGGCTCCATTATTAGATTATCCAAGCCTGAGATTTAGCTCTGCCACTTATTAGCTATGTGATATGGGGAAATTTACTTAAACTTTGTGTGCTTCTGTTTCCTGATCTGTAGCTATAATTTAATAACATACACTTCCTCTTTTGACTCACTCACTAGTCAGTTTTTCTTATGGTCTCACTTAAAAAAAAAACTTTTTTTTTGGATAGGCTTTATATTCCTTGAAGGCTGAGACCATGCCACATCTTTCACATACTTCCCTTTAGCCTCACCACCCCAGCCACGGGACTTGGTATACCATTGATGCTCATTGTTGATGCTTGGGTCTGTGTTCTGAGTTAACCTCTCTTGCCCGAAATAGAGCATTGGACCTGGGCCCATTTGCTCTCATTTCACTGGGCTCTTTCATCCATCATGGTTTTAGAGAATTCTCAGTAGCTGCAAGGCATCTGAGGTACAGATGATTCAGAACATCTGATGGTCAAGTGGAGGAGATAGGATGTGAATACAAATGACAAATATATAGGCAGGACATAACATGCATCCGCAGAGAGGGAATCCAGATAGTGAAGAGATTGTGCCTAGATTGGAGTCAGGAAGGGTTTACTGGAGAAGGTGTTTTTTTTAGTTAAACCCTAAAAATCGGTACTATCTAGTCGCATGGAGCTGGGAAACAAGGCACTGAAGGAGGGGGAAACTTCATAAGCAAAGGCATAGAAGTGGAGGTTAATGCCTTAGAAAACCTGCCAGGACCACTGTGAGCATGGGGACAGTGTAACTTGGCAAAGTTCCTTAGTGATTGGGCATGTCCTTCATCCGTCACCGCCATCCCATGAATAATTGTTTAGGAGAAGAGAAGCCATTAAAGGACTTTAGATAGCCGGTTTGGGGGGTCTTAGCCTCATTTCTTTTTTTAATTAACTTTTATTGAGCTTCAAGTGAACGTTTACAAATCAAGTCAGACTGTCACATATAAGTTTATATACACCTTACTCCGTACTCCCACTTGCTCTCCCCCTAATGAGTCTCTCCTTTCGTGACAATTTTGCCAGGTTCCAACTCTCTCTATCCTCTCATCCCCCCTCCAGACAGGAGATGCCAACACAGTCTCAAGTGACCACTTGATATAATTAGCTCACTCTTCATCAGCATCTCTCACCTACCCACTGTCCAGTCCCTTTCATGTCTGATGAGTTGTCTTTGGGGATGGTTCCTGTCCTGTGCCAACAGAAGGTTTGGGGACCATGACCACCGGGATTCCTCTAGTCTCAGTCAGACCAGTAAGCATGGTCTTTTTATGCGAATTTGGGGTCTGCATCTCACTGATCTGCTCCCTCAGGGGTTCTCTGTTGCGCTCCCTGTCAGGGCAGTCATCGATTGTGGCCGGGCACCAACTAGTTCTTCTGGTCTCAGGATGATGTAGGTCTCTGGTTCATGTGGCCCTTTCTGTCTCTTGGGCTCTTAGTTGTCGTGTGGCCTTGGTGTTCTTCATTCTCCTTTGATGCAGGTGGGTTGAGACCAATTGATGCATCTTAGATGGCTGCTTGTTAGCATTTAAGACCACATTTCAAAGTGGGATGCAGAATGATTTCATAATAGAATTATTTTGCCAATTGACTTAGAAGTCCCCTTAAACCATGGTCCCAAAACCCCCGCCCTTGCTCCGCTGACCTTTGAAGCATTCATTTTATCCCAGAAACTTCTTTGCTTTTGGTCCAGTCCAGTTGAGCTGACCTTCCATGTATTGAGTATTGTCCTTCCCTTCGCCTAAAGCAGTTCTTATCTACTAATTAATCAGTAAAAAACCCTCTCCCACCCTCCCTCCCTCCCCCCCTCGTAAGCACAGAAGTATGTGTTCTTCTCAGTTTATACTATTTCTCAAGATCTTGTAACAGTGGTCTTATACAATATTTGACCTTTTGCCTCTGAGTAATTTCGCTCAGCATAATGCCTTCCAGGTTCCTCCATGTTATGAAATGTTTCACAGATTCTTTACTGTTCTTTATCTATGCGTAGTATTCCATTGTGTGAATATACCACAATTTATTTAGCCATTCATCCGTTGATGGACACCTTGGTTGCTTCCAGCTTTTTGCTATTGTAAACAGAGCTGCAGTAAACATGGGTGTGCATATATCTGTTCCTGTGAAGGCTCTTATTTCTCTAGGGTATATTCCGAGGAGTGGGATTTCTGGGTTGTATGGTAGTTCTATTTCTAACTGTTTAAGATATTGCCAGATAGATTTCCAAAGTGGTTGTACCATTTTACATTCCCACCAGCAGTGTATAAGAGTTCCAATCTCTCTGCAGCCTCTCCAACATTTATTATTTTGTGTTTTTTGGATTAACGCCAGCCTTGTTGGAGTGAGATGGAATCTCATTGTGGTTTTAATTTGCATTTCTCTTATGGCTAATGATCGAGAGCATTTTCTCATGTATCTGTTAGCTGCCTGAATATCTTCTTTAGTGAAGTGTGTGTTCATATCCTTTGCCCACTTCTTGATTGGGTTTTTTGTCTTTTTGTGGTTGAGTTTTGACAGAATCATATAGATTTTAGAGATCAGGCGCTGGTCGGAGATGTCATAGCTGAAAATTCTTTCCCAGTCTGTAGGTGGTCTTTTTACTCTTTTGGTGAAGTCTTTAGATGAGTATAGATGTTTGATTTTTAGGAGCTCCCAGTTATCTGGTTTCTCTTCGTCATTTTTGGTAATGTTTTGTATTCTGTTTATGCCTTGTATTAGGGCTCCTAAGGTTGTCCCTATTTTTTCTTCCATGATCTTTATCGTTTTAGTCTTTATGTTTAGGTCTTTGATCCACTTGGAGTTAGTTTTTGTGCATGGTGTGAGATATGGGTCCTGTTTCATTTTTTTGCAAATGGATATCCAGTTATGCCAGCACCATTTGTTAAAAAGACTATCTTTTCCCCAATCAACTGACTCTGAGCCTTTGTCAAATATCAGCTGCTTGTATCTGGATGGATTTATATCTGGGTTCTCAATTCTGTTCCATTGGTCTATGTGCCTGTTGTTGTACCAATACCAGGCTGTTTTGACTACTGTGGCTGTATAATAGGTTCTGAAATCAGGTAGAGTGAGGCCTCCCACTTTCTTCTTCTTTTTCAGTAATGCTTTGCTTATCCGAGGCTTCTTTCCCTTCCGTATGAAGTTGGTGATTTGTTTCTCTATCACCTTAAAAAATGACATTGGAATTTGGATCGGAAGTGCATTGTATATATAGATGGCTTTTGGTAGAATAGACATTTTTACTATGTTAATTCTTCCTATCCATGAGCAGGGTGTGTTTTTCCAATTAAGTATGTCCTTTTGAATTTCTTGTAGTAGAGCCTTGTAGTTTTCTTTGTATAGGTCTTTTACATCCTTGGTAAGATTTATTCCTAAGTATTTTATCTTCTTGGGGGTTACTGTGAATGGTATTGATTTGGTTATTTCCTCTTCGATGTTCTTTTTGTTGATGTAGAGGAATCCAAGTGATTTTTGTATGTTTATCTTATAACCTGAGACTCTGCCGAACTCTTCTATTAGTTTCAGTAGTTTTCTGGTGGATTCGTTTGGGTTTTCTGCGTATAAGATCATGTCATCTGCAAATAGAGATAATTTTACTTCCTCTTTGCCAATCCGGATGCCCTTTGTTCCTTTGTCTAGCCTAATTGCTCTGGCTAGGACTTCTAGCACAATGTTGAATAAGAGCGGTGATAAAGGGCATCCTTGTCTGGTTCCCGTTCTCAAGGGAAATGCTTTCAGGTTCTCTCCATTTAGAGTGATGTTGGCTGTTGGCTTTGCATAGATGCCCTTTATTATGTTGAGGAATTTTCCTTCAATTCCTATTTTGCTGAGAGTTTTTATCATAAATGGGTGTCGGACTTTGTCAAATGCCTTTTCTGCATCAATTGATAAGATCATGTGGTTTTTGTCTTTTGTTTTATTTATGTGATGGATTACATTAATGGTTTTTCTAATATTCTGCATACCTGGTATAAATCCCACTTGGTCGTGGTGAATTATTTTTTTGATTGTTGTTGAATTTTATTGGCTAGAATTTTGTTGAGGATTTTTGCATCTATGTTCATGAGGGTTATAGGTCTGTAATTTTCTTTTTTTGTAATGTCTTTACCTGGTTTTGGTATCAGGGAGATGGTGGCTTCATAGAATGAGTTGGGTAGTATTCCGTCATTTTCTATGCTTTGAAATACCTTTAGTAGTAGTGGTGTTAACTCTTCTCTGAAAGTTTGGTAGAACTCTGCAGTATAGCCATCCGGGCCAGGGCTTTTTTTTGTTGGGAGTTTTTTGATTACCGTTTCAATCTCTTTTTTTGTTATGGGTCTACCTAGTTGTTCTACTTCTGAATGTGTTAGTTTAGGTAGGTAGTGTTTTTCCAGGAATTCATCCATTTCTTCTAGGTCTGCAAATTTGTTCGAGTACAATTTTTTGTAATAATCTGATATGATTCTTTTAATTTCAGTTGGGTCTGTTGTGATGTGGCCCATCTCGTTTCTTATTCGGGTTATTTGTTTCCTTTCCTGTATTTCTTTAGTCAGTCTAGCCAATGGTTTATCAATTTTGTGAATTTTTTCAAAGAACCAGCTTTTGGCTTTGTTAATTCTTTCAATTGTTTTTCTGTTCTCTAATTCATTTAGTTCAGCTCTAATTTTTATTATTTGTTTTCTTCTGGTGCCTGATGGATTCTTTTGTTGCTCACTTTCTATTTGTTCAAGTTGTAGAGACAGTTCTCTGATATTGGCTCTTTCTTCTTTTTGTACGTGTGCATTTATTGATATAAATTGGCCTCTAAGCACTGCTTTTGCTGTGTCCCAGAGGTTTTGATAGGAAGTATTTTCATTCTCGTTGCATTCTATGAATTTCCTTATTTCCTCCTTGATGTCTTCTATAATCCAGTCTTTTTGCAGGAGGGTATTGTTCAGTTTCCAAGTATTTGATTTCTTTTTCCTAGTTTTTCTGTTATTGATTTCTACTTTTATTGCCTTGTGGTCTGAGAAGATGCTTTGTAATATTTCGGTGTTTTGGATTCTGCAAAGGTTTGTTTTATGACCTAATATGTGGTCTATTCTAGAGAATGTTCCATGTGCGCTAGAAAAAAAAAGTATACTTTAAAGCAGTTGGGTGGAGGGTTCTGTATAAGTCAATGAGGTCAAGTTGGTTGATTGTTGTAATTAGGTCTTCCGTGTCTCTATTGAGCTTCTTACTGGATGTCCTGTCCTTCTCCGAAAGTGGTGTGTTGAAGTCTCCTACTATAATTGTGGAGGTGTCTATCTCACTTTTCAGTTCTGTTAAAGTTTGATTTATGTATCTTGCAGCCCTGTCATTGGGTGCATAAATATTTAATATGGTTATATCTTCCTGATCAATTGTCCCTTTATCATTGTGTAGTGTCCTTCTTTATCCTTTGTGGTGGATTTAAGTCTAAAGTCTATTTTGTCAGAAATTAATATTGGTACTCCTCTTCTTTTTTGCTTATTGTTTGCTTGATATATTTTTTTCCATCCTCTGAGTTTTAGTTTGTTTGTGTCTCTAAGTCTAAGGTGTGTCTCTTGTAGGCAGCATATAGACGGATCGTGTTTCTTTATCCAGTCTGTGACTCTCTGTCTCTTTATTGGTGCATTTAGTCCATTTACATTCAGCGTAATTATAGATAAATAAGTGTTTAGTGTTGTCATTTTGATGCCTTTTTATGTGTGTTGTTGACAATTTCATTTTTCCACTTACTTTTTTGTGCTGAGACGTTTTTCTTAGTAAATTGTGAGATCCTCATTTTCATAGTGTTTGACTTTATGTTTGTTGAGTCGTTACATTTTTCTTGGCTTTTATCTTGAGTTATGGAGTTGTTATACTAGCCTCATTTTTAAAACATGGAGCATGGTTTGGGGGATGAGGCCAGAGTGAGGTCAGTGGGGAGAGTTCTACAATAGAGCTATATAGGCTGCACCAGGGAAGAGGCAGTGGAGAGAGAGAGGAGGGGATGTGATTAAGAGAATGTAAAGATGAAAGATAAGAAGAATCCAGGGTGATGGGAGCCCATGTTTGTCTCATGGGGTGGCAGGTAGTGACTGTCATTTAGATGGGGACATAGGACTTGGAGGCTGAGGTGATGCGTTTGGCTTTGACATGAGGGATTTTCAAGGGTAAATGTCCAGATGGCATGGGGCTATTTGAGTTATGTCCCCCCCCAAATGTGTGTATCTATTTGGCTGGGCCATGATTTCGAGCATTACGTGGCTATCCTTCATTTTGTGATTGTAATTTTATGTTAAAAGGATTACAGTGGGATTGTAAAACCACCCTTACCCAGGTCACAACCCTGATCCAATGTAAAGGGACTTTCTCTGAGGTGTGGTCTGCACCACTTTTTATCTCTCAAGAGATAAAAAGGAAAGGGAAGTAAGCAGAGAGTTGGGGACCTCATACCTCCAAGAAAGCAGCACCAGGAACTGAGTGCGTCCTCCAGACACAGGGTCCCTGTGCCTGAGAAGCTCCTCGACCAGGGGAAGATTGAGGACTAGGACCTTCTTCCAGAGCTGACAGAGAGAGAAAGCCTTCCCCTGGAGCTGATGCCCTGAATTTGGACTTGTAACCTACTAGACTGTAAGAAAATAAATTTCTCTTTGCTAAAGCCATCCACTTGTGGGATTTCTGTTATAGCTAAGACAGCTATGTACCTGAACTTGGGTGACCTGTTTTTTAGTTCAGAATTTGCTTATTTTCTATCAGTTCCCATGGACCAATAGAGTAGAACTTAGAAGCATGAGCTCTGAAGTCACACAGCCTGGGTTTGCATCTCAACTCTTCCCAAGGCCTTGGGCAAGCAGTTTAAGCTCTTTGAACCTCAATTTCCTCATCTCAGAAACGGGGATGTCAATAGTCTTACCCTACTAGGATTGTTATAAAGATTAAAATGAGAATATGGTAGCATTTAAATAGAAATGAACAAATTAGCTGGATCAGTGTGTGAGTATCAATTGTGGCATTGCCTTCAACTCATTAGCAATGGGTTTGGAGCTACCTTGCTTGGTGCAAATTGATAGTCATGTGTGAGATGAATGTCTCTATTGATATTGTGCGTTGTAATTCCTTAGGCAGGATCAGGGGAACAAAACCTCTCCCAACCATTAGTTACTTTCACCTTCATTATAGCCCCATGCGCTTGGCTGCATCCCACAGAAGAGAAAAGAAAGGCTGGGATTGGTTAAGTTGCTTCCCCAAGGTTAACAGCAAGTAAATGGGATGATAAAATTTTAGATTTAGTTTTTTTGGTACCCATTCCACAGCTACATGGTATCTGTACCCATTAAACTGGGAACTACTGTAGGGTAGAGCCCATGTCTGGTTTATCTCTGTGTCTCCCGTGCCAGGACAGGGAGAATAAGAGTAAGAAGGAGGCACGAAGGATGCTGAAGCATAGAGCCTGGGGGCCTGGCAGTGGCTGTGGTTTCCTGTAACCCTAGTGGCTAATGTTTCTCACTACTCTGGAGCCCACAGAGCAGTGTCAATAGGAGGCAGATATCCGCCTGTGTTTTCACATCCTAAATAACTTCTCTTGGTCTAACAGAGGTGGGAACATAAACCTCCCAGGATGTGCTTTTAATGATGAGGGTACAAAAGGCCTACTGTAAATCATGGGAATCAAAGTACACCCAAAGATGCACATATATCTTAGACTCCTATATCTCAAACTCAAGCAAGACACTCCAAATACACTCTTGAGAAAGTTACTGTTTGGGCAGGCAAGGCATGGTTGGCAGGAAGTTCAGACTGGGCCAGGAGGGACTGGGCAGGGTGAGAAAGAAGTAGATAAGGGTGGTTGGAACCATGTGTGATGACTAGCTTTGAAAATATCTCCCTCAAGGTTGCTTAGATCTCACTTGAAAAGTAAGAGGGATGGTGAGGCTAATATAGGATACAGACAAGTCTTGGTGGGGGGGCAGATTCAGTAAAAGATCCTACTTAAGCAGCCTCTGGTGTTTCTTCATGCAAAAGCAGCCAGCTAAACCTTAAATGCTGGGGGAATATGCTCACACTCCAGGGCATGTTTTCAAGGCATAAAATTGGACTATATGAAACTTGTAGACACATGCATGTATGTCCACCCCACCCACAAATATTAAAGTGTAGAACTTCTCATATATGAATAGCTAATAAACACCTCCAACCAACAAGACACACTGGTTAAGGCATCAATTTCAGATATTAAGCCAAGGAACCATAGGGGTAGTCAAGCAACCCTTGACTATTCATTCTTTTGGGGGAGAATGCTCAATAATTTCCACGGGAAAGAGGTAAGGGAAGGAGATGCCCAGGACTGAAGTGCTGAGTCAGTGATGAGAGTCTAAGGACCCAAAGTGGTACTCAAGATAGGAGGTATGTTTTACTATATAATGGCATAGGGGAACCCATTCTAGAATATTCCGAGACCTAGATATGATTGACAGATCCAGGAGAACAAGATGGAGCCGTTATCCAATGGTGGCTTCAGGACAGATATTTTGCAGTGAGCCTGGCTAAAAGCACACTTGTTATTAACTCTATCAGTTAGGAGTTCCAGGTTCACTTCTTATAATTCTCATATAATCCTGTGTGTCTCCATGTGGCTATGATTCTGTATGGTCCCACATTCAAAGAAGCCCAGTCCAAAGAGCCAAGGGTAATATGAAAAGAATTCTAAGCTTTAATTTGCATCTTTTATAAACAATAAGGGAGTCCCATTTGAATCACACCCAACATCTCATATTACTTTTGTAGCCTCTCATTGTTCAAAATCTCCCAATTACAAAACAAACCATGTAACAATAAACAACAACAACAAAATCCCTCAGGCTTTGCTAATTTTTTTTCCCCCTTTCTCTCTTCCTGCCTCTTCTTTTTGCACATTTTCTGGATTTAAATTGATTTAGCTTTGTTAAAAGCCTGTTCCTTTGTCCTCTGTATCTCCGGCGGCCCATTCTCTGCCTGCTTTCTAGTTTTGCATCACAAAGTCTCTGCCTGGTTTCTAGTTTTGCATCACAAAAGGAAAGATCTAACAGGAAGAGAAGGACTTTCTTTGGAGAATGACAAGGAAGTCCAAAGATGGTGCACTCTTCAGAGGGGGAAGCTGGGGACATCTTGTGTGTACCAGGTACATCTTAGGTGTATTGGGAACATTTGTGGCTAGAGCTATAGAGAAGACTTTGAGCCAGTTGAATCTATTAGGGCCAGAGAAAACAGGGAGCCACCACGCCATGCCTATGCAGGGCAAGAAGAAGACCCAGGAAAGCTTAAGCCAGTGGAGGGAAGGTGGCAGGTGTTCAAGTTCTGATGGTTCGTGGATCCATTAACATGATGTAACACAGAAGAGATGTTGACACTAGGACCCTGAGCTGTGATGATTTGCCTAATACTTTGGGGTTTCTTTTCTTTTAATACCTCTTCCTTTTAGGTAGCTGTGAACAGAATTCTGGCCAGCAATAAGTTAGTGACAACAGACTCAGCCAACCAATGAAGTGCCCCCCATATTTATATATGAGGTGAGGGTCACAAGAGGAGAAGGAGCTAACCAAGCCCTTTACCATCCTCTGGGGGTATTTCTAGACAGCAGAGGATATTGTAAGTTAACGGGAATAGTACAGGTCTATGTTTAATTCTCTCTTTCTGCCCTTTTTCTCCTCTCCTGTCCTCTCTTCTGCTTTCCTCTCCCCATATCCATCTGTAAATTATTGCCATCAACTAGGTCAGAAAAATGGCTTACTTCCTCCAAAAGATACTGTACATGTAAAATGTAAACACTGATCAATGGCCCTTCCTGCCCCCCATCACTGCCACAAAGTCTGAGTTTTGCCGTTTGGGGAGAAATGGCGATCACAGTAATATGTGTTGTTTGGGTCTGACTGATGGTTTTGATACAGGTGAGAGATGATAAAGATACGGAGAGGAGGTTTAAGCCACACAAAGGATTCACTTTATTCTTGCTCCCACCCTGGAAACAGAAAGCCCTTTCCTCCCGCCCAAAAAGTCACACATTTCAAAAATAGCTGTTGAGAAGGAAGTGTAATTTCTTCACAAGCTCACAGAGAATGGTGACGTGGGTTAAGCCAGGCTTTAGAAAGAGCAAAATTGGAAGAGCATATCTGACTTACAAATCAGTGGCGAAGAATGAGAAAATTTCAGGTCTATCAAAGAGTTATTCAATTTTATTCAATTGGTTACTTTTTCCAGGTAGACAATCCCAAACTCACCTCTGCCTCTGATGCTTCCGTGACTCTAAGAAGCATGTCAGTGATCTCATATATGCAATGTGCCCCAGAGAAATCAAAACTCATGTTCCACCTCATATGAAGCAGCTGACCAGTCACTGAGGCATAAAATATGACCATGTCTTACGGATGATGATGCTATAACAATGCAATGGTGTCCTTAGCCCTTTGGGGGCTCTTGACCCCAGTGTTAAAACAGCACCTTCCCCTTCTCCTAGCCTCTCCAACCAGAAAACCAAAAGCTGGTTGAGAACCTTAACTCAAGCTATCCTTTTGGGAGCCTAAGGAATGAGTAATCCTATTAAAAAAAAAAAATTAGATAAAGGAAATAAAAAAAGAACAGTTTCCAAACAGTAAGATACCCTGGACAGAGGAAGCACTGGCCAATTCAAAGAAGAACCATGAGAGAGATATAGGGACATTTCAATGCCTAAATGGCTAAAAGAAGTCTGGCTGCATGTGTACATAGTGGGAACCCTAGTATTTCTGAATCCCTGAGGACTGGAAATGGGGACATTGATTTTTTTTTTGTTTAACTTTCTGCATTTCTATTCCTGTGTCTAAGGTAGAAGCTGGATTTCGTCTTTGGTCATTCTTTCCCTTTATTCTGGTGGGAAATCACTTTCAGAAGCACTTTTCCTCTTTGCCCAGAACTCTGTAAGTAGCCAAACTCAGACACTTCAGGATGGGGTGTTAAGTAGTTTGTTTAAAAATATAAAATGCCCTTTTCCGGGGAGGCGGAGCGCATTGCAACACATATTATTATAATGTGGATGAATGTTTTGTTTGCTTTGGCCGACTAGAGAGTGAGGAGATGGAGACCAAGGTTGGGACTGTGGCATTGCAATTAAGAAGACTGAGGAAGTTTATTCTACTCTGGTAGAAGGTGGACAGTAAGCATGGTGACAGTCCAGGGACTAAGGCAAGGTAGTCAGTAAGACTTCCTGTTTAGAGGAATAACCAATGCACCTTTGGGACAGTGGCAGCTGATATTTGTCCTTAGTGTTTCCTTTCCCTCTCTATCATTCCTTTGTGCTCTCCACAAGCTGCATGAACGTCTGCTAAACAGAAACAGCAGTGTAGTGAATCTTGGGGAGAAGGGAGAAATCTGCACCCTTGCTTCCCTGGGCAATGCAGTCTGAAGGAAACACACACAATATGAGAAAACCGTGTTAGTTGGCCAGAGATGCCTACGAGACATCCTGTTGAGAGATGAGGAACATTAACCCATCTGGGAAGGGCATGTGGGACAAGGAGCAGGAAGGAGTTTTTCCTGGGAACTTGCACAGCATCCAGCAGAGGGCAGCTTGGGATTCTGCTGCTATTTGATGACTGAAGGAATGGGAAATCAGGGGTGAATGGAGGTGAAAAGGGTAATGCATTCCTTTCCTTCGTCTGTATTCCTGGACCCAGAAGAGCTTCCATCTAGGCAAGGCTGTCTGGATGACATGACCAATCACAACAGAGCAGTGAATTCCAAGAAGCCAAATTTCATGATACGCAGAATCCCATGGCATATCAGGGTGGCCCAACCCTAGGTATCACTGGCCCCAGAAGAAGCTGGCCATCACAGGGCCATTCACCAAGCAGGCAGCATACACCCTGCAGCACACACACAATGAGCCACAGTTGGCTGGAGTATTTTAGGACCTCAACAATCATATCAGAAGGTCCCTGCTGGACAGTAATAAACAGGACAATGACCTGGCCACAGGGCAGCATGGGACCACCTGGGGTCCACAGAGCCTGCAGGACTGCAGCCAAGACTCACCTCCTTTTGATAGTGAGCATCACGCCCAGGAGAATGATGATGAACATGAGGAGGCCAGCAATCACGCCAGCCATCTTCACGGTGTTGTCTACCTGCTTCTCTGGCTCCACGGTGTTAGAATTCTGGGTGGAGGCGCCTTGGAAGAAAAAGGAGAAAGAGAAAGAAGATGTTGAAAAGGCTCACATACATGACTAAACAACAATCATAATGACATTGGCTTCCGTTTGTCGAGTGCTAACTATGTGCCAGACACAGTGCTAAGGGCATTAAATGCATTGTCCTGTTTAATCTTTTTGAGGATTAATTCCTATGAGGTTGGGATTACCATTATATCCTTTTTTGTTTTACAGATGAAGACACTGAGCATCTTCCGGACAAGATCAAGTGGGATATTTGATCCCTCCTACTGCTTCACTCCTAGAATCAAACCATGGAACTACGGTTCAATTATTGGATTTATGGAGTTATTCCTAACCCTACTTTATTCTGTCAGGTAAATGATGAAAATAATAACTTTGTGTTTAAGTATCACAATTAAAAATTACTGGGCACAGTGATGGCACAGTGATTAAGCATTTGGCTGCTAACCAAAAGGTGGGCAGTTTGAATCCACCAGCCATTTCTTGGAAACCCCACGAGACAGTTCTACTCTGTCCATAGGGTCACTATATGTCAGAATTGACTTGATGGCAATGGGTTTCGTTTTTGGTTTTGGATTTTTAAAGAACAAAAATAAAGCTTTTGTTCTGTGCCTTATATGAAATAAATAGTAGGGTAGAAATTTAGTGTATTAAAGGCAGTCACCTTGGGTTCAGAAAACTTATATCTAATTAAAAGTCATTTTTAGAATTTATTACCTTAAATCTCAGCACAGAGTGGGTTGATGCTACATGCTCTAACAGGCACTAACTCACTGACTCAATTTCAGGTAGAGGAAGTAGAGACCTGGGCACCTATGTATCTCAGCCCTGTGTTGGTGATTTCATGGACCCAGTGTGGTTAATCCTTACAAACATTCTGAAAGGTAGATATTGATTTTCCCCATTTTATCATATGGCTGGTAAAGTTCAGGGCCTGCATTCCACATGTCTTCTGACTCAAGTTCAGGCCTCAATGGTCAGAAACCTTGAATTCAACTTTTATGTTCTCTTGCCCATCAGTGAGGTCCCTGGGTGGTGCAGATGGCTTGTGCTCAACTATTAACCCAAAGGTTGGGGGTTTGAACCCAGTAGCACCACAGAAGAAAGGCCTGGTGATCTGTTTCCATAAAGATCACAGCCAAGAATACCCTATGCATCACAGTTCTACTCTGTAACACATGGAGTCACTATGAGCCAGAATTTACTTGACTTCAATGGGTTTATTTGGTTTCAAGTCCCTCAATCGCCCCTAAAACAACTGTGGAGATGGTTAATGCCATAGCAAAAGCAAGTTGCCAAAGATGCCAAAGCCCAGCCTCTTCATATGTCTACCAGGGATCAGAGGCAACTTCTCATTCTAGACAACTAACTGAACCCTTCTGGAGAGTGGTCCAGGGGATAAGCTCCGAAAGTGATTACCTTCCTGCTGCTCTTCATATTCCTGATGGTGCCATGTTTGTGTGTGGCAGCTTAAAGTCCACAGCATCATTTTCCTGATCCATCCCTATTTTTCTGCTACATTAGCACCAGTATATCTTTCATCAGCCAAAACCCCTTCTCTGGCTGTCAGTGCCCCTGGAAGCATGTCATGGATTGAACTACGTTCCCCAAAAGTATGTGTCAACTTGGCCAGGCCATGATTCTCAGTGGTTTGGCAGTTGTATAATGATGTAATCATTCTCCATTATGTGATCTGATGTAATTGTCCTCCCTTTTGTGGTACTGTGTGATTGTCCTCCATTTCATGTGTTGTAAATTCTAAACCTCCATGTGTTAATGAGGCAGAATTAGTGTGGGGTTTATCTTGAGTCACTCCCTTACTAAAGTGTGTGTCTCAAGTCACAGCTTTACTCAAGTCACACTCTTACTCAAGCTACACCCTTACTCACATCACACCCTTGCTTGAGTAACACCTTTTATCTTACAAGAGCTAAAAGGACAGAGGAGTGAGCAGAGAGGAAAGGGGCTCCACTACCACCAAGAAAGAAAAGCCAGGAGCAGAGTGTGTCCTTCAGTCTCGGGGTCTCTGTGCTGAGAAACTCCTGGACCCAGGGGAAGATTGATGCCAACACACATGGAGATCTCCAAGGAATGCCAGGCCCACAGATGTAGAAAGGAGACAAGGACCTTCCCCTAGAGCTGACAGAGAAAGCTTTCACCTAAAGCTGGTGCCCTGAATTCAAACTTCTAGATTCCTTAACTTTGAGAAAATAAATTTCTATTCATTAAAGCCATCCACTTGTGGTATTTTTATTGTAATAGAACTAGTTATAGTACTATTATTATAGTACCACTGTTATAGTAGTATAGGACAGAGTAGAACTGGCCCATAGGGTTTCCAAGGAGTGGCTGGTGGAGTCAAACTGCTGACCTTTTAGTTAGCAGTCCAGCTTTTAACCACTGTGCCACCAGGGCTCCAGTACTAGATAACTAAGAACATTTCTCTTTTTCTTTTCTAAGTCCTTATATCACTTTGTACAAGCCTCACAATATCTCTTACCACAATGTACCAATATTGTTAGTTATTTCTTTGCACATCTGTCTCCTCCGGTCATCTGCAAGTTTCTCAGAAGTAGAACTGTGCCTCATTTATCTTTGTTTCCCCATGTTAGCACAGAGCCTGACATGTAACCAAATCAAAAAAAAAAAAAGTTGCCGTCAAGTCAATTCTGACTTGTAAGGGCCCTATAGGACATAGCAGAACTGCCCCATAGGGTTTCCAAGGAGTGGCTGGTGAATTTGAACTGCTGGCCTTTTGGTTAGCAGCCAAGCTCTTAACCACTATGCCACCAGGGCTCCTGACATGTAATAGTGCTCCCTAAATGCTTGTGGTTGTACAGTGTTTTGCTGAAGCGTTGACATCTCTATCCACACACATTTGTTCTCATGGAACCAAATTGAATTTTCTCCTCTTTCAGTCAAGTGTTCCCAGAACTCAGCTGAATACCGGGTTGAAGGTATACTAATCCCCATAATCTATGGTCTTGATTCTCCAAATTCATAGTCATTTAAGAACATCTGAATCAGCTCTCCAACATATTTAGTCAACACCTTTTTCTTGCTTAATAGTGGTGCGTGTTTCCTCTGTCAGAGCACTTTTAGCAAACTTATTGCAACTTAGACAAGTTGGCTTTACCAAGCCAAGTCTCTCTAGCAAGAATGGCAAGTCTTCAAGAAAAGGGACTGTGTCCTATTCTTCTCTCCAATGCCAGTGCCTCCTCGTAATTGTTCCTTAACAGATGATTACCGAAGGACATAAAGGTGAGTAAAGCACAGTATTTGCTTCATTTATTCATTCAGTCACTCATTGATTTTCTATTGAGCACCCATGTGCTGTGTTCCAGGCTATGGTGAACACACGATTTCTCCTAGGAAGACTTAGAAATGAGGGCTTTTACTCAGTTCCTCTCAACACGAGGTGGGGAGACCAACTCACATCTCAGGGCTGGCTGAATAGGTTCTGTCAATCTACCTATAAACCAAAACCTAGCCCGCTGCATCAAGTCGATTCTGACCCATAGCAACCGTGTATTTCCCAGGGGAATTAGCCAACCACCTCTTTGGCAGTGCTGATCTGGCATTCCAGAGTGGGGGCTGCTTCCATGAAGCACCCATGTAGCCCCCATTTCCGAGTTCGGAGACATGATTCTAACATGTGGCAAGCTCACCATGTTCCAAACATAAAGGAAGCTGAGCCTTTCGGACCATAATTTCCTCCACATGGCTGAGTCTTTTTACTTGGATTTGGAAGAAGTGTTGGCTCTGGAGCATTCACTCATTGATATAACTAAACTTTACTGAATGTCTTCTAGCAGATCTTATTTCAAGGACTGAAGGAACCCCTGGAAAAACTCTTATTACCCTAAGAACACTATCATTAGCTTGACCTAAAAAGATCCACATTTCATTCCCTCAAGTAATGTCCGAGTACCTACTATGTGCCAGGCATTTGCAAACATAGTTTCTGCCCCCAAGGAACTTATAATTAATATGTATGTGTGTGTGTTGGGTGGGAGAACTAGAGGGATACAGTTAATAAACTAAGAATCAATAATAGTAAACTTTCACCTGTATTGAGGGATAGAGCGCAGGAGTGTGTCACAACTCTTTGAAATTGCACAGAGGGAAATGAATGCAATAGGGGAGATCCAGGAAGGCGTCTTTGAGGAAATGCTCATTGTGGTGAGGCTGAAGCAAGGACAGGCTGCAACTAGGCAAAGGGAGGGAGAGAACTTGAGAGGAGTGTGTGGGAGCAGTAGAAGCAACAGCTTCAGCTGAGGCTGTGTGATGGGGCAAAGAAAAATAAATTAAAAAAAAAAAAAAAACGGTTGCCATTGAGTCTATTCCGACTCATAGCAACCCTGGAAAGAGTAGAGTTTCCAAGGAACACCTGGTGGATTCGAGCTGCCGACCTTTTGGTTAGCAGCCACAGCACTTAACCACTACACCACCAGGGTTTCCGATGGGGCGAAGAACTTGGTGCATTCAGGAAATGAAAGCAATGTAGAGTAATAAGAGTGAGAAAGCAAGGAGAGCATGTGAGAGAGATGCTGGAGAGGGCAGCAGGGGCCATCCATGCAGGACATGAAAAACTACAATGTCGGTTTCTGTTCTTTAGCCCAAGAAACATAAGGAGCCATGTAAGTGTTGTTCCTTAAGCAATGTCATGGTCAAATTTGCACTTGAAACAGATCATTCCAGCTTTAATGTGGAGCCAAAGCAGATTGAGGAGATAAGTTTGGAGCCATTGCAGGCATCTGAGTGGGAGATGGGTTGCTTGGACTCAGGCGATGAATGGCAGTGAAGATAGACAAGAGAAAATCTAGGAAATAATTATTTGGAATATATATGAATAAAACCTGTTAATAAGGGAAGAAAAGAAGAGAGGCCTTTCGAGGATGACCACAAGTCTCTAATTTTCATACCGGGTGGATGATGGTGCTGTTTATAAATTTAAAAAAAAAAAAAAAAGGAAAAAGAATTGCTTTGGAGGATGTATTTGTCTGTGGCAAATTGAGCTTGGTAGATAATTGAGAAAAGTAGACAGTTAAAAATGCAGGTTTAAAATGAGGTCTGAGCTAGAGGTGACAATGTGTGAGTCATATGCACACAGATATTTGAAGCATGAGGGTCACCCAAGGAAAGAATAGAGTGAAAGGAGAAGCAGGCCTAGAACAGAGATTTGAGGGTCTGAAATATTTAGTGACTGGGTAGAGGAAGAGGCAGAGAAGGAGTAGCCAGATGGTAAGAAGAATACCCAGCAGAATGTAGTGTTCTAGAGCCAAGAGAAAAGTGTCACGAGAATAAGGGTGTGATCAACAGTGTCAAATGTTGCTCCAGGGTAGAATCAGCTCCATACCTAAAGATGAAGATCTTAAGTAAGTATTAGGAAACCTTTCTCAAAAGAATTTCAACTGTTCATAAATAAACACCTTCTGCTGTGGCCATAAACCAACAATGGAATGAGCTTGAAGGGCATAGAGGAACCTTCAGGGGACTCAAGGGGGCCACCTGAAAGGCCACAGTCCAGTGGCCTATATAATGCAGTAAGTTCAGTCAACAGATAGCAGAGCTGAAATCATAGACTTTCCACAGTGAGGCTGTTAGGAGGAGCCAGCTTGCCTGGTCCAACCAGATTTCAGAACAGTACTATGCACAGGCAGGGCCGATCCCGCTTCCACTTTAGCACCTGTCCTGAACTGAACTGTGTCGCTCAAAAACATGTCTATCAATTTGGCCATGATTGCCAGTATTGTGTGACTGTTTACCATTTTGTCATCTGATGTGATTCCCCTATGTGTTGTAAATCCTATCTCTGTGATGTTAATGAGATGGGATTAGTGGCAGTTATGTTAATGAGACAGGACTCAATCTATAAGATTAGATTGTGTCTTAAGCCAGTCTCTTTTGAGATATAAAAGAGAGAAGCAAACAGAGAGACGGGGGGACCTCATACTACTGAGAAAGCAATGCCAGGAGCAGAGCAGATCCCTTGGACCTGAGGTTCCTGTGCGGAGAAGCTCCTAGTCCAGGGAAAGACTGATGACAAGGAACTTCCTCCAGAGTCAACAGAGAGAGAAAGCCTTCCCCTGGAGCTAATGCCCTGAATTTGGACTTCTAGTCTATTAGACTGTGAAAGAATAAATTTCTCTTTGTTAAAGTCATTCACTTGTGGTATTTCTGTTATAGCAGCACTAGATGACTAAGACAGCACCGTTTAAGGCATTTGCTCCAGTCTACGGGGATTTGTGATTCTATTCACAAAAGGAAGTGTGTTGACAGTGTTCGAAGGTGATATGGTTTAGAGGAAATGGCTCTGGAACTGAAGCCCAGACAGCATCCATATGTGGTTCCTATACCTGAGAGGAAGAAAAGAGGGTTGGAGTCTAAGGATGGCCTAGTCCCACTCCTGTTTCAGAGTCAAGATTGTGCCCACGGGGATCATATTATAAGTGTTCAATGGAGCAGAATGAGAACCTGTGATAGGAGCCACAAGAAAGCTCAACGGGGCTTGCTAATGATAGTGCGCCTAGCAATGTGATGGCTGTCTCAGGCAGGTACTGAGCTCCTCATCAAGAGAAGCTGAATTACTACTGCTTTTTAAAATTTACCTTGAATTTACCGATCAGTCACTGTGTGCCAAGCGATGTACTAAGCACTCTTCATATATCAAGTCATTTGGTCTTCACAAAATTAGACACAGAAGGTGCTAGTTTTATTTTCCCTTCACAAAGAAAGTGAAGTGACTTGTCCAAGGTCATGCAGCTAGTGAATTTAAGAGCTGAGATTCCATGCACAGAGCTCCCGCTTACCATGACAATGAACTGCCCTTGACTGGACAGAGCTGTTGTTAAGCAAAGGTCAGTGCGGGGTCTACATAGTAGGCTATCTGTCTGACTGCCCACCCCCGACAGGAAAAAAAAAAAAAAATCCACTGCTGTTAAGTTGATTCCAACTCATAGTGACCCTGTAGGACAGAGTAGAACTACCCCATAAAGTTTCCAAGGCTATAAATCTTTAAGGAAGCAGACTTCACATCTTTCTCCCATGGAGTGACTAGTGGGTTTGAGCTGCCAAACTTTAGGTTAGTAGCTGAGTGTTTTAACCACCACACCACTGCACTCTGTCTGACTTGGTGGCTGGAAATCCAAAGGGACTTTTCAGAGAGGTATAACCAGAAGCCATTCAATGATATGGCGGCTGGATCACTTTTACCTTAAGCCCACCCTTTTCATCAGAGTCAGATGCAATATCAGTTTCTGGCCCTAGGTTACTTCTGTCTACTAAGCAGAGACTGGGATTCTGAGAATTGGGGGGGTAGGGGGGTGGAGGATCCATTTGGATGTGTCTTCTTCATCCTTGTCCTCCGCTGGAAGCCAATCAGAGAATAGTCCAAGTATATCAGAATCAGCAAGTAGGCACCAGGTGGCAAATTTATCCAATTGGATAAGATTCAAGGTTCTACCTGAGTCCCTTGTGTGATGTAGTCATCAGAAAAAATCTTGTGAACTCAGCCTCCACTGACAGGAGGCTACTATCTCCCACAGGAGGCTGCTAGTCTGACCTTATACTCCAGCCAGCTGTGCCCTCCCCAGCTCTGTTCACTCCCCAAGGTCGAGCCAGCTCTGTCACTTCAGCTATTACTGCCCCCTGCCCTCTACTCTTTCCATAAAAGCTATGGTGGCTTAGAATCTAGTCTTCTTCTAACTCTATCCAGGGTCTACATCTGGCTCCCAGTGTTCTACCTGACAACTCTTGAGTCTAGAAACCTGATCATGTCTCTTGGTCTCTTGAAGTCTTCCCTGCTCCATCAAAATTGGCTCTATGCATACAGCCAGTTACCTTGTTCAGGCCCCCTGCTTCCGTCCATGGTACGAAACAACCAACCCAGGGGACTTTCCCCCAAGGACTCTTGAGACCCAACAAGGGCGGTGTTGCTCTGTTCTACTCTGTACTGGTCCGACCACTCTGGTGAATCTCATCCAGTCGTAAACCCAGTCCCCTGAGAGGTACCTCCAAGGAGGAAGACAGCTGAGATCTTTGTTACTCAAGGTGTGCTCCAAAGACCAGAAGCATCAGCAACATCCGGGAGCTTTAAGAAATGCAAACTCTCAGGCCACAGCCCAGATCTACTGAGTCAGCTTCTGCATTTTAACAAGATCTCCGGGAGATTTAGGTGCACATTCAAGTCCAGAGATCATTGACTTTGGAGAAGCAGCAGTTGGAATAGGGATTTTTCTCAGCCTAGAGAATACAAGCTTCAGATGAGACCTAATTCTCGCCTTCAAATAGCTGAAGGGCCATTATGGAAGATGGATTAGATTAGGTTCTTTTAATTTCAAAGGTCAGAGTTAACACCAGGGCGTTGAAGTGACAGGGAATAGATTAGGGGCCAAAACAAGGAAAGGTCTTAAGGTGGAAAAGCTGTCCAGCTGAGGCTAAAGCTGGCCCTTGAACTACAGATTTATGATGTAGCGAGCACATGAAAGCAGTCATGGCCTCAAGTTCTGTTTTGGTATTAGACTTTCCTTTTACTTGCTTACTCTGTCTACCTGTTCTTACCTTCTTGGCTGCCGAATACAGCCATCATACCTTGCTATCGCGGACTGCTGACCTTTCTTCTTTGCCTATTGACCTTGCCTCCCCACCTCTACTCAGTGCCCCCTTGATTTCAGTGACAGCCATGCTCTGCATAAGCGAAATTCTCCCTGTCATCCTTAGAGCTACAGGACTCCATGGGGTCTACCCCCCACCCCCAAGCTACCTACCAAGGCAGGAGAATCTGTCACCAACACTGAAAGGGACTATCTGGGAACTTTAGCATGCTTCCCACTGAGTAGAAGGGACTATGTGATCTCCTTTTTGATGTTAAAGTTCTATGGCTTTACAAGACTGGTCAAAAGCATCAGGCTTGCAAATCAGAAATTAATAAGTTTGCATCTAGACTGCATCACTAACTGATTGTGTGACCTTGATCAAATCTGTTACTCACAATGAGATGCCATGTCCTCATTTATAAAATAGGGAGGAAAAGCCAAGTTCATAGGGATCTTCTAAGGATCAAATGTAATAATGGAGCTGAGAATGCTTGATAAACTTAGGAACTGCTCACACATGTGGCTTAATGATGACATGCCCTTGGAATTGGCAGCAAGGGTAGAAACAGATTTTTTGTGTCTGTTAACTGTGGGTACTGGAGGCTGAGGCAATTCCTCCTTGCAACCTGCTACCTGAGTTCATCCAGTCCTCAGGATAAAGACAGGCAGAGCCCCCAGAGTGATTCATTTAACTTTCTTCGTACAGGCAAGGCCTATATCAGGCTTACATCTGGATGACTTAATGGCAGCAATAACATAATTTAGCAACAAGGGACTAATGATTCATTCTCAAAGTACTTGCACTGGCAACAGGCCCAATTCTATAGCTTTACTTCAGAGAATTTCCCTTGTAAAGATATGGAGCAAAAATAGAAGTCACAGATAAAGAATGTCTAATTGCAATTGATAAAACCAAGTAAATCCCAGCGGATGCATAACCCATGCTGGTGATCGTTGCTGACGGTAAAGAAAAGCAGCTGGCTCTCGGGGACACAATTCCTAAAAGCTGCACTGTTTAAAATACACAGTCGCCTCTCAGTGATCCAAAGGCATATTGGCCCAGTGTGGCTTACTGGAGACAAATCTGACTGTGCTAGCAGTTCACCCCAGTCTACTTAATGACTTCTTCTGTTGAAGAGTTTCTCTGTCTTTACTCTGGCTTTGCATGTATCTGGCACCCAGTAGAGAAAACCTTTGAAACCCTGACTCTGAGCTGATTGATACCTGTATGCCAGTGGATGTTTTAAGCGTTGCAGGCATCTCTGATAATGGGGTTTTTTTGCCAACAGAGACAACAGAGAAAAGTTGTGGTAGCTGTGCAACTTTCCGGTGCTTCTGAAGTCAGGTATGCACCACGTACCTTCTTGATTTTGCTAGAAGGGAATTCTCAGAATGCTAGACTATTTTTAAGATGGAATTGAAGTCCAAGATAGGAAAGAAGTTGAGAGGGGAGCATCTGGATACTTCATTAAATTCAAACCTCTAGACTTTACAAAATACATCCCAAGGCATTGAGAGTGTTTGTAATTGTGATCATGAACTACTTTGGCAGTCGTTGAGGAATGAAATTGTAGTGAACAGGAGGGGTGCGAGAAGCCTGGGGAGAAACAAATGCTGTTGCTGAATTTTTTTTTAATGGAAAAATGTGGATTCCAGATATTTTACACTAGCAAGTGTGATGTTGATACAAGAAAAAATATATAGACTGAATGATTAAATCATTTTTTTTTTTCTTACCACTTAATAAAGGACTAAATAGTCACCAGCACAGAGTCCACATCAGTCAGCATTCAACCAGGGAAAGGAAAACCACTCCAAGGATTTCAAATGGAGGAAATTTATTATAGAGAATTGGGTTATCCAGGGATCAGAAGAGGAGAGTGAGACAACTCGGAGACTTGCAACAGCAGAAAACCATTAAAAAACCATCCGTTGCTGTCGAGTCGATTCCGACTCATACTGACCCTATAGGACAGAGTAGAGCTGCCCCATAGAGTTTCTAAGGAGTGCCTGGTGGAGTCGAACTGCCGACCTTCTGGTTAACAGCCATAGCACTCAACCACTATGCCACCAGGGTTTCTAGGAAACCATTACTCAACCCAAACTGGAGAGACAAAGGAAGCTGGTAGGGTTATCAGAGCCCAGAGGTCAAAGTCATCAGACAGAAGCTGGAACTCTGGTGGACCTGTCCAGGGACAACTGGAGCCCTGGAGGAGACACAGTCACTTTCAAAGAAGGAGTCAGAGGCTAAGAGAGGGGGTGGACTTCTGTCTTCTTGCCTTCCCATTTGTGTCTCCCACTGACCCTGGTGGCACAAGGGTTAAGTGCTTGGCTGCTAATGGAAATGGTGGTGGTTTGAACTCACCCAGTGGCTCTGTGGGTGACAATCTGCTCCCATAAAAATTACAGCCTAGAAAATCCTATAAGGCAGTTCTACTGTGTCATATGAGGTCACTGTGAGTTGGAATCAACACAAGGCACACAACAACAACATTGGCTAGCCTGGAAGCCAGTTGACATGGGAACTCAGGAACCACAGCCTGCAAAGGTCTCTTTTATGTCCCAACAAAGCAGGGGAAGAGTGAAGGATGGATGTGAGGCCAAATAGGCCTAGGGCCAGGATGGGCTTGCTATGAAAAAGTGACATCAGATACCCTCTTTGCCACTCTTGAGAGGGTACCTGGACTCGTAAATCAGGGGGAATGTCCAGTACTATGTCTTGGCTTCAGGAAAGTGAAGGCCAGGGTGGAGAAAGTGTGGCTGGCTTTTAGGAGAGCCAGGTATTAAACTGGCTTGGGTCCAGAAGGCAGTAATAGAAGGGTAAGGATACCTGACTGCAAGTGAAACTATTATTATTAACAAAAAGGAGCTAACACATATTTAGGGCTTTTGCTATAATCCAGGCTGCTGTTTCATGTCCTTTACATATATCCCCTCTTGGAATCACCACTACAACCCTACGAAGCAAGTTTTCTAATTATAGCCATTTCAGAGATGGGGAAACTGAGACTAAGCAATGGTAGGAAGTGATAGAACTGAGATTTGGGCTCTGGCAGTTTGGTAGCGAGCTCGTTCTCTCCAAACCATGACACTCTGCTGTACTACTCTGCCACCTCTTGAATAAACAGGGGAAGAGATTGTTCAGCAGAGAAATCTGGTTGTCTCTCCTCAGGTATCTGGAAAAAAGCAGACTGGCATTTAGGGAATCTAGAATCTTATCCTGACCAGACAGATTAAAACATCTTTGCATTTATCCTTTTCCCTGCTGAGTTTGTCACCTGATGCATCATTACAGTTCCATTTTATATCCGCCTTTCTGGAAGATTTTTGGAGCCCTTGTGGCATACTGGTTAAGAGCTTGTCTGCTAACTGAAAGGTCAGCAGTTTGAGTCTACCAGCTGCTCTTTGGATACCATAGGGGGCAGTTGTACTCTGTCCTATAGGGTTGCTATGAGTCAGAATAGTCTCGATGTCAATGGTTTTTTTTTTTTTTTTTTCTTGAAGGTTACCTCTCTCAAGTACACTCATGAAAATACCAAATTCTAATATCTAATGGATTGATGAACATGTCATGTGAATCTTTTCATGCAGGTCAAATTATATAGACTTTGCTCAAGTGATATTTAAACCTGACCTTTTTAACTAGGTTCCCGCATCCTTTTCACTTCTCTTCTATATTAACCACCATCGCCAAGCCCTTAATATATTGGTTTGAGTTTTATTATTAATCTCTGGGCTTTCTCTGTAATACCTTTTTTCATATTTAGCAACCAAAGCACCCCATACAATTCCATAGGGAGACAAGTCTTGAAATTTAGGTGACTGTTTCCGGCTTTACTTTCAATAAAATCTCTCTTGGATCTCACTATGACTAATTTTTTAAATTGTCGTTACCTCCCCCACACCTCACTGGATCTGGCTGATAATGGAGTGCTTGAGAAGGATTATTCCATCATTCTTCTAAGTGACATCACCTAGGATGTTTCTCAAGTAATAAATAAATTGCCTCAATTCATCACATGACAGTAATTGCTTTTAGCCGAGATTTAACTTAGAGTCAAAGTCAAGTAGCTGGAAAACACTACAGAAATACAGGATTTTCAAACATCGCTCTACCCTTGCTGTAGAATGCTGTTTAATAAGTCCTAAGTGAAGTGTAATATCCCGGACTCCCACAATATTACCCAGCCAGTCCTAAGAGGTTAGAATTGACTTCATCACAGCCTATCCCACTAAAACTGCTAAATATTGCTGACAAGAGGCTGCCCTCTTTTCTTCAGCCTTCAATGGAGGTTAGCACCCTCTGAGATGGGAATAGCTTTAATTGATTGTTTGAAAGCACTCTGGCCACTCAAATAAATTGTTCCTCAAGTGCTGATTCTCTGTGGTCCTGTGCGTCTCCAAATCTGTGTCTCCAGGTGGACCTTGTTTTACACAGTCAGTGCTCTGTGTGAGTCAAATTCTCATTCAGTCCCATTATACACAGCAGGAAAGATGGCCATATAAGACCCATGCAGTGATTATCTTCTTACTGCAAGAAAACTCTTTTATTCTAAAATGTTTCCTTTTCATCCATTTGGAACTTTGTATAAGCAAAATTAAAAGCAGTAGTGTCCTGTTAGGTTTTGTGTCTCCCTAAAAGATATGTTGAAGTCCTAACTCCTGCACCCGTGAATGTGACCTTGCTGGGCAATAGGGTTTTCCTTTTGTTACCAGTCAAATTAAGCCAAAAGCAAAAAAAAAAAAAAAAAAAACCCAAACCTGTTGCCATCAAATCGATTCCAACTCATAGCGACCCTATAGTACAGGATAGAACTGCCCCATAGGGTTCACCAAGGAGCGCCTGGTGGATTTGAACTGCCAGCCTTTTGGTTACCAGCCACAGCTCTTAACCACACCACCACCAGAGTTTCCAAATTAAACCAGGTCATACTGAAGTAGGGTGGGTCTTAATCCTTATCCCTTCTGAGTGATGTCTTATAAAAGGGGAGTCACTCTCAGGGGAAAAGACAGACACCATGTGACGCGGGAGGCAGGTGCATCTGAAAGCAGCAGAGGAACGCCAAGGATTGCTGGCTGCTACCAGAAACTAGGAGAGAGGTATACAGCAGTTCCTCAAAGCCCCCAGGAGGAATCAGCATGGCAAAGACATCTAGTCTTTCAAACTGTGAGAAATAGATGTCTGCTCTTTAACACCACACACTGTGTGGTATTTTGTTATGGCAGCCCTGGCAGATTAAGATCTGCCCTTTGGTGCCAGGCACTGAAATTATTGCCATACTCCTGTAAGGCACACACTTCCGAGGGCTTCACCGTTGGTCGGCTGAGACGGCAACTGCTCGCTCTTGTGCCCAGGAAAGGCCTACGGTGATAGGCTTCAGCCTGCGACCAGACTAGGGTCTCAAGCTATGGCTGCATAAGAAACCTGGGATAGAGTGCAGCTTGTAGACAGGGTTAGGTGTCAGGTAACAGTTAAGGTAAAGACTAGGATGTGACTGAAGAAGGGGTCAAGATCTAAAGGAGGTTCAGGAGTCAGGCTGTGGCTGGAGTGTAGGAGTGGTCTGCAGGTGAGAATTGTGCTTAGGCTTAGGCTAGAAACAAAATTTAACCTGTGGCTATGAACTGGACAAAGCTAAGTGAACTTCAAGGGACTAAACCTATTACCTTGGCCTCATTAGCACCAATGCAGTCCTTGGCCACAGAGGAAAAGTCCTAGACATTGCCTAGTGATGCTAGTACATCCGGCAAGGTGCTAATTAAGAGATGATCCCTGCTGTCTGGGAGCTCACTACACAGTGGGAGAGAGAAGCGTGCAAGCTACAAATCAAAGCTTAGCCTGATGGGTGCTGACACAGAGGTGTGTACCAAGAAGGACATGCACAACTTGGCTTAGGCAAAACGAGACTAGAAGCTTGATTTCTTGCTGTGTCTTGAATGGTGTGGGACAAATAGCAGCATCTGTGAGGTCACCTAGAGGTCTCCCTCCTCCTTCAGCTCTCTGTGGTCCATACTCTGCCTGCCCTGCTGCTGACAATGAGGAGGCTAGGTCAGCTGAGCCGGCAGAACTGGCTCTATGCTTTGCAGAAATCTGTGTGTTGAGCTTGGAGCCCAGGGGGCTTAAAGCTGCTTAGCAGCAGAGGAGGGGAGCGCCCACGTCCTGTGCTGGGGATTAAAGTTTTAGTCCGAAGAGCAGATGTAAGAGAGTAGAACACACACTCTTTTGGATGCCCTAAAGCAAACTGACAGTCCCTTTAGACTTTCTCAGGCAGCTAGTGTGAGAGGGAATGTGGTCACACTGAACCGATTTAAACTCCTCCTATGGAATTAAGAGTAGTTCTGGAACAGCTGTGGAACAAGGGAGGCTTCTGGGAGCAGTCAGACAGAGATGAGCACAAAAGCCACCCAAAGGACGGTCTACAGGTCAAACAATCCCAGACACCAAGAGCAGGTCATCACAACCTTGTTGAGGGCAAAGGCCAAGGCCAGGGAGTGACCAGCAGCAGATGCTAAGACTATTCAAACAGAGAAGGCAGACCCAAGAAGGAAAGAGTCAGAGCCACTGAGTGTCCTGGGCCAAGCACAGCAAACAAGGAGATCCCACAGGAGCAATGGGGTGGGGCAAAGAGAGTCTCTAAATGGTAGCTCTTGTCCCAGGGCTCCTTGAGGTCCGTCCACTGTAAAGCCACAGGTCTAGAGGGTGAATCTCTGCCCATGGCTCAGAATCACTACATTTCCAGGTTACTGGGATCATGACTTAGCTTGCCTTGGAAATATAAACAGAAGGGAGGTCTTAGTATTTCACTAAGTAAAATGCAAATGCTAATAGGGGTTGGGCCAATGGAGGGCACACTGAAAGGGATACTCCTGCTCTGTCCTGGACTGAGCCCAAGTTGAGGCTTCTGAACCGACAGTATGTCCTGGCTTCATTCATCTGCTCGGCACAGCAGGGTGCAACAGGGGCTGAGGCTTTTCCAAGGCTTTTACTCAGAAATATAATTTAATTCTTTCCAACTGACATCAGCCAACTGATCCCCCAAGGGGTTACTGCATCATCTGACCCAAAGGGGCAGGAAGAGGGGGAAGAAAGGGGCTGCTTTGTCCAAACCGCCCCTCGTGCAGTTTGTACAAGCACCAGAGTGCCTTGAAAGGAGAGACTGAGTGCAGGAGGTAGTGGGAATCTATAGGAAGGATTAGTGGAAGCACGAGCAGGATTACAGAAAGGAGCCAGTAAACACGCCGCACGGAATTCAGATTAGTGCAGTAGTATCGAGCGAGGGTAATAAAACCAGCCGCGAGAGTGGCATCGATTGTTGAGATTCCAGCCAAATCCACCACGAACATGTTTCTTTTTTTCTAGCCCTTGCCTCTTGGCTTTGGAAGCTGAAACACTGAATCACTGTGTTGTACTAAAAGCTGTTCTATCCCCCTCCCCAAGGGCTGGATGAAAAGCAGCCCGGCTGTTAGTGGAAATCGTAGAGGTCGCAGCGAGACCTCGAGTGGGCGTAGCTGCAGCAGCTGGTCGCCCGGGCGCACTCAGAGCCCTGGGGGCGGCTCCCCAGTGGCTGCCCACACTTCCGGCCTCCAGTCCTGGGGACCTTGTGAACTCTCACCCGGCCCTGGGCCCAGCAAGGCTGGGTCCGGCAGGTTTCCGAGGCTGCGGAAACTCTGTCTCCAGGAAGCGTGGCAACTGGGGCTGCTTAGAGGTCAAATCCTGGATTGAAAACCAATGCTCAGTGCCTCGCAGTCAGCCTAACAAAATGGCGGAAGGGGAGCAGCGTGAGGTGCGGGAACCAGCACGGGTGCAGGTGGCGTGTGGGGCTGTGGCACCCTCTCTGCAAGGCAGTGTCCCAGTGGATGGTTGAAAAAAGAAACTGGGTATAGCACGCTAGGCGCATGTTCTATCAGTATTAATTACCCGCTCATTTATTAGTGCAGTCAAGCATGGACCCAGGTGAATGAGCACTTTGGGTGCTGGCCACGGTATGGGTTGACCGAAATCAAACAGCTCCTTGGTGCTCAGGTTTGAGCCTCGTCCAGAGAGCTTCATGGGATTCTTCTGGCTCCAGCTCCTGTTCTAACACCGTTGTCACCCCTGTCAGAGGTGTAACCTTCCCGAGGGCCTGTAGGCGGAAGGAGTGACTCTAAGGGAAGCTGCCGGGCTGTTTCCTCATCTGCTCTCTATCCACACAGCCTTGTCCCAAAGTTATTTCTGCTTGGGTCCAGGTTTTTACAAAACAAAGTTGCTTTAGAGGCAGTTGCAAAGCAGTCCCAGGTAGTGTATTATGGCTTGAATCCAAGAAAATAACAATTGAGAGTTTTAACAAGGAGCACAAGAAAGAAAGGAAGGGATAGAGGGGAGCTGTAGTGGCACCCTTTCAAACCAGGAGCCACTCTAGGCTTGTATCTGTTTTTCCATTAACACTTGCCATGGTTGAGCCTGGCACTGTAGGGGCTCACTGTTTCATAGGTGAGGAAACTGAGGCTTGGAAAGTCTAAGTGATTTGCCCAAGATCCCCCAGTTTTTAAGAAATAGAGTTTGGGCTCCAGATGAAGGCTTGTCCCAAAGCTCTTCTCCTTGTGGAGGATTGACAGTGGGCCCTGGGCACGGCCAAGGCTGTGTAGCCAGGTCTGCTCTGGGGTCTGGGCCAGAGCAGGGCTGTCTGACTGACCTCTGGTGAATGCATCTGGCCTCTATACTGGACACTGCCAGTCTCCTGTTGGGCCTAGATGCCCAGACTTCCTTGAGGTCCTGCTGAGCTACAGGAGGGCTCAGAGAAGAGACATTCTTTCTGTAAGGTGGGCCTGGGGTGGACCCAGTCCTCTCGGGAAATGCTAATTAACTAGTCATTTGTCCACTGAGGCCTCAAGTCAAGCCACTCAGAAAGATGCACAAATCTGGCCACAAGAAGATTTTACCTTATTCTCAGTAGAAGCATCTCTGGCCTCTACCTACTAGAGGCCAGTAGCACCTTGCTCCACTTATGACAACCAAATATGTCTCCAGACATTGCTAAATGTCTCCTTGTGGGAAAATGGACTAAAGAACATTGAAGATTTTTTGAGTCTCCCCTCTGCACAGATACATTTCTGTTCACCAACTAGGGACAATGATGATCAAGACATTTTTTTACCTCTAGATCTGCACAGTTCAAAATCATAGCTGCTAACCACACGTACTTATTGAGCACCTGACGTGTGGCTAGTTAATTATGTCAATTAATTTAAATTAAAAAATTGAAGCAATGTAAAATATGTTTTCTTGTTGAACATGATTTTTCTTTTTTAGGATTATATTTCATTTTAGCCACTGAACATTTAGTTCCTGAATTGAGATGTGGTATAAAAAAAAAAAAATTTTTTTTTATAAGTGTAAAATACTCACCAGATCTCAAAGACTTAGTACAAAGAGGAATGAAAATAGCTTTTGTTAATAATTTGTTAATATTGATTGCATTTTAAAATGCTAATACTTTGGATATATTGGGGTAAAGAAAATATATTGTTAAAATTAATTTCATGTCTGTTTTTACCCTTCAAAGGCATGTAGAAAAATTTAAGTTACGTATGTAGCTCACATCCTATTTCTGTTGGACACTGCAGTTCTAGAGGTTCTCAACAGGGCGTGATTTTGCCCCCGCAGGGGACATTTGATAATGCCTAGAGGTACAAGTAGGGAATGAGGTACTACTGGTATCTAGTGGGCAGAGGCTCGGGATGCTGCTAAACATCCGACAAAGCACAGGACAGCTCCCCACAACAAAGAATTATCCAACTCAAAATGTCAATAGTGCTGAGATTGAGAAACCCTGCTCTAGAGCATAAACTTCTTGAAGGAAACGCTAGTGAACCAGAGACACCCGAAGAACTAGTTGACGTTAGCTGGACAAAGAAGTTAAAACTGTTGTTACAATTAGTTCTCACAATTAATGATGGCCACGGGCATTAATTTGTATCTCTTCTCCAGATGACTGAATGAGGCCCAGAATAGAGAAATAACTTGCCCAGGATCCCTCGGCCAGAAAGCGGCAGAGCTGAGAGCAGAACGCAACCTCAGTCAACTCCGATGCCAGCCTGTCCCTGCTACATAATGTGGAGCCTCAGTTCTCTGAGTCGGTGCTGAGGTGAACAGAGGCTGCCTGCGCTTACAGTCTAATATCCCCATCACTCAGATCTGGGCAGTTATTATTTACACCAGCCATTATTGCTACCCAGGGATGAACATTAACAAAAACACCCTTTGAAAGGGACAGCCTGCTCAGAGAGAAACATTCACGGGCACCTCACCCATCAAACAAGGCTGAGGAGTGCGTGGAAATAAATGGAATGCAATGAAATAAACCTGTCAGAGGAGGAACATTCAGACGCCTCCGAAGGCAAGAGGTAAGAACAAATGTGCCTGATGTGGGATTGGCTCTGTTTAAAGAAAACATTATCTGACTGCTCGGCTTGAATAGAGCCCAGAGAACAATGGCCTGGCAGAAATGGAGCGGCTCACACGGACTCCGGGGAAGCATTGTTTCTCGATAAATTGAGTATTGGCACAGCGGTGAGAGTCACTTTCCTTTCGCTGTCACAGTGAGTCCATCTGCAACTGCCGCCTCCCTTGGGGAAGGGTGAGGCTGGTGGGCCTGTGATGGGGTGGGGGAGAGGCTGGCGCTCGGCAGAGATCTTCTAAGTGTCTGTGACTGTGCAGGGCACTGTCTAGGATGATCTAATTAATTTTTAAAATGACTCTGTGAAGTGTGACAATTAATTTTGCAGGTAGAATAAGGTTATGTAACTTGCTTAAGGGAGTCTCTGGGTGGTATAAATGGTTAACTTGCCCGGCTGTTAACCAAAATATTTCAGGTTTGAGTCTACCCAGAAGTACCTCAGACGAAAGACCTGGTAGTCCACATCTGAAAAATCAGCCATCGAAAACTCAGTTCTACTCGGACACACATGGGTCATCATGAGTCTGAAATGACTCGATAGCAGCTGGCTAACTTGTGTGAGACCGTACAACCAGAGAATGGCTGGGATGAAGTCCCCCAGGTGTTGGCAGTGGCACATTGGGCTGTAGTGGTTGGTGGCACGTACAAAGGCAGGGACGAAACCTGGTTGTGGTGGATGCTTTTGGGGTTCCATCACTATCTTTTATTAAGCTGGCACACCCATTCTGTAGCTGCGAAAGGTGCTGGCTGCTGATGACTCACAGATGCCCCCCTCCCTGAAGAAGCACCCTCAGGCAAAGGGGAGCCATGTCCCCAGGAGGTTATGTATCCCTGGGGCACCACACAGCCAATGGCTGACGGATACAGGGTACAAAAGCCTGCCCCCCAAATTCAAAGTGGGATTGACTCTGTGATATAATTTCTGCTCTAGAGCTCCCCGTGGGCTCAAGCTAAAGCTGGTCTCCACACCTTGCTTAGCTTCTTTTCCTCCCTATACTGCTTTCCTCTCTCCTTTTCCTGAGGACCAAAATAAAAAGCCAAACCCAGTGCCGTCGAGTGCATTCCAACTCATAGCAACCCTGCAGAACAGAGTAGAACTGCCCCATAGAGTTTCCAAGGAGTGCCTGGCGGATTTGAACTGCCTACCCTTTAGTTAGGCAACCATAGCACTTAACCACTTACGCCGCCAGGGTTTCCTTCCTGAGGACACTTCTCAATAAATAATTTGCACAAGAAACCCCATCTCAGGCACTTTGACTAGGGGACCTAGCCTAAGATATTCATTAACAGTGACATTTCTGAGATTGGAAAGTAGGTGGACAGGTGTGGACTGAGAAGGTGCTAGAAGGCTGGATTTAGGTCATTACTGTCTGCGGCATCCCCTTTTCCACTGTGAAAAACTGACCAGTCAGGGCCTGGTAGGGAGGAGGCCATTGTCTGGACCACTGGCTTTGAGAGGGCTAACAGTTAAAGGTTTGAAATATTCAAGAAACTTCCCACTGACCACAAAGGGCTCCTGCAAGACAGCTCTCTAGGTCAGCAGGGTCTTTTGTCTCTAGGCCCCCCATGATGGGCATCAGCCTCTGACATGGATGGGCTCTGTGGTTAGCAGCTATGATTTTGAACTGTGCAGATCTAGAGGTAACCTTTGAGTAGTGGCAGATGTTTATGTGAAATGAGATCGACCTGCTCGAGAAAAGGGCCTGGTATTTACTGTAAAAAATTCCTACCCTAGTCTAGGCACTTCCATACCAGTTACTTTCACATTCATGATCTTGTTCCGTCTCACAATACACTCGCGGAGGACTTGCGCGTGCAGAGTCTGCAGTGTAAATGGTGCCCCTAAGTTGCAGGCATTTTTATTCCTACATGGCAAATAGGAAAGGTAGGGCTCATCCGGTTGAAGGAACCTGTCCAGGGCAAATGGCAGACCTGAGATCACTGCTAGAGCTACTCATTTCCTAAGCTCTGACTTGTTAGGTCAACTTCTTCCCCAGCTCCTAATCACAGCTCAGTTGTCACTTAGCCCTCTCTTAGCTCCAGGTTTTTTGATTGTTTTGAACACTGTACATCTGTCCCTTGTAACACCACTCACAGATGCAGTTGTACATTTATTTGTATAGCTTTTAAACTAATGACTGTTTCCCTTCCTGGAAATACGTCAGAGCATGCCTGCTTTTGCTCATCACTGACTCCTTCAATGCCTAAAACAGTACCTGGCACGTAGTGGCCAGTACTAAGTAAGCATCAGTAGGATGGATGGATGGATGACTGGGTGGGTGGATGGATCGGGCGAGTGGATAGATGGTGGGTGGTAGGGTAGAGGGACTGTAGTTCCTCTCTGGTGCACCTGGCCTGGAGGACCTGCTGAGCGAGGGCCACTCTCACTCCCCTCCCACCCGCCCAGGGCTCTGGTGATCACCTGTGGTGAGAAGGCAGAGTGGAGTCCCCGGGGTCACCTGGGCGCTGCCCATTGGTGCTGACCACAAGGAAGCCAGTCCCCAGGCAGCGTGCAGAAGAGAAGGAGAGAAAGAAACACACATGAAAACGTGCGGCACAGTGAACAAAACTGCAATTCTTGAGGCTCTGAAAAGCTCACACTAAATAGCAAAAGAATATATGATCTAATAAAACAGGGCCTGAAATAGATTTTTTTAAAACGAAAAAGAGTTAGAGTCACCATTTATCAAGTACCCACGACATGCCAGGTACTCAGCCTGGTGCCCATGTACAATGTTTCTAAGCCTTAGAACAACCCAGAAAGGTCAGTATTATTATAAATGAACCTATCATCTTACCATCCAAACTTGTCCTCCTCCAGTCTCCCCTTTTTCAGGAAATGGTGCACCACCCATATACTTGCTCAGCCTAGAAACCTTTTTTTCTGACCTCACACTTCTAATCAATCACCATGCCTTATGCATTCTACCCCTGGAAAGCTCTTGAAGCTGTACCGCAACCCCCCACTCCAATTTCATTACCATTGTTTCACTTGGATTATTTAAGCAGCCTCTTATCTGGTCTCCTTGCTTCCAGTCTTGCTCCCCTTCAATCCATTCACCTCCTTCAGTTGAGATGTATCAGTGCCTCCATTGTTCTCAAGGTAAACTTCAATCCCCTGAACCCAGCTCACAAGCGCTCAGTGACGAGTTCCCTGCCTGCCTCTCCAGTCTCATTTCTCTCCTCTCCCACCACCATACTCTATACTTTTCCCCAAGCATTATAAACTACTTTCCATTATTCATAGTCCCCTACCTTCTTGTCTATAGGCCTTAGGTAGGCTGGTGGCTTTGCATGGAACATACTCCCTTCCTCCCTTTTCACCAGGCTGACAACTACTCACTGTTCAGGTGTCAACTTAGAACTACTTCCCTCTAGGGGGTCTTTAGTATCTCACCTAGTTTGGGCAGGTACCCCTTCTCTGTCTTCCCGTAACACTCTAGTCTTCCCTTATCATTGTAATGACCTCATAAGTGGCTGCCTTCCCCTCAATTCTGTAATCCCTTCAGGGCAAAGGCTGTTCTTGTTCACTGGTATACTGTGTGTGGCCTTGCATTGTACCTGGCACACAGTAGGCACTCAGTGAATACTTGTTAAATAAATGGATGAATGAATGAAGAAATGGTGAATTAGAGGATTTATATAACTTGCTCTGGATCTCAAAACTTGAAACTGGCAGAAGCAGTAGTCAAACTCAGGTTTGCCTGAGTTTAATGCTCCTGCCCTTTCTATCCCACCGCTTGCCTCTCTAAAGAAAATGATACCAAAGGCAGGAGGGTCTCTCATACTTGCTCAAAGGCTGCAAGTTTTTCCAGTGATTGATTCATCAACGAAACGGCAGAAAGTTCTCATGTAAAACGAACAGACAAAGGGCATTCCAAGCCAATCGAAAACAGGAAACACAAAATTTCAATAATTAAATGGCAAGCTTGATTAACAGCCTTGAAATACTGTAAAATGTAACCACCAGTCAAGAGTATTCTTAGTACTCCCACCTTAAAGGTATGGGGAGCAGTTTTACTATTTTCAAAGCACGTTCTAAGTCAAGGGTCAGCAAACTAGGGCCGGTGGGCCCAATCCATCCCTCCCCACTGGTGTTTTGTATGGTCACAGCCGGGAATGCTTTTTGTGTTTTTTTAATGGTTGGAAGAAATATCAAAAGAAAAATATTTCATGACACATGAAAATTATATAAAATTCTAATTTCAGTATCCATGAATAAAGTTTTATTGGACCACGGCCACACTCATTCTTACATGTATCATCTATGGCTGCTTCTGTGCTACAGTGACAAAGTTGAGAAGTTGTGACAGAGACTGTATGGCCTACAAAGCTGAAAATTATTTACTCTCTGGCCCTTTACAAAAAATGTTTGCCAATCCCTGTTCGAAGTGGCTATTTTTATTCATCTTTTTTCAAACTTAGAGGTAGATGAGATAGACTGTTGGCCTCACATTTCAGAAAAAAGAAATACGTAGAAAGTTGGAGGAGCGATGACTCATATGTTCCCTCCAGGCCTCTTGTTCTTCTGTTCTGTAGCTTTGTCACTGCCTCGGTTTCTCCATCCATTTTCTAAGCTGCAGCTAGGGTGTCCTTTCTGAAAAAGGAAGTCTGCTTAAGCCTCTCCAAAGGCTCCCACTGTCTCACGACAATGCTTACACTACATAACCAGTAAAACAGTCGTTCTGATTCCTGGTGACCCCATGTGCATCCAACTGGAACTGCATTTCACAGAGTTTTCAATGGCTGATCTTTCGGAAGTAGGTTGCCAGGCTTTTATTCGGAGGCACCTTTGGGCAGACTCAAACAGCCAAACTTTTGGTTAGCAGCCAAGTGGGTTAACCGTCTGTACTGCTCAGGGACTCCTCGTGCTGTATACTCTGGGGTTACACAGAATCCTTGGTGGCCTGGCTTTGCCTCTGACCACAAAAAACCTAGCCTTATTTGGTTGTGCTGACATTCTAGCCATAGTTCTGTTGCCCAGTTCCATTCAAGTTCAGTGGCATGCTCTTTTGCTTTCAATAATTTGCACATGCTACTACTTCCTCAGCTTGGAAGACCTCCAATGCCTTACTCTCCAGCATTGTTCAACATGATAATTCCTACTCTTCTTTCAAGTCTTAGGGACCACATCCTCCAAGAAAGTGTACCCTACATTGATTTAAATTTCCCTTCTCTGTGCTCCCATAGCATTCTGAATTTACCTTCATCATAGCCCTTATTATACTGTATTGATACAATTTATCTATTTGTTGGCTCTCCCATTAACTACTACTTGTTGAGGGTTTATTATAAGCCAGGCATTACACTTATGTGTTATTAGCTCATTAAATTCTTACATTAACCCCATGAAGTAATGGGTTTTGTTACTATTATTTTATACATGGGGAAACTGAGATACAAAGCAATGTAATACCTTCTTCTGCCTGGAGCCAAAGTCTGTCCAAATCCAAAGGTGATGTTCTTAACTTCTAGGGAATGAGGGGCTACATATTAATAATAGTAAGTTGCATTCAATAAATGTTTATTGCAAACTAAATGAATAAATGCAACTATGGTTCAGAATTTTCCACTTACTAGGTATGTCAATGTAGAAAATTACACACATTTCAGAGTTTTAGTTTCTTCATTTGTTAAATGGGAATAATTGTTTTTATAAGGATTAAATGGAGAACAGTTAAAGCCTTAATTTGGTTGGGAGGCCCAGAGGAGATGCCTCCTTATCCTACCCTCCAGGGCTATATCCCATGCTATGCTCATCAGTAATGCTGAGGTACCAGGGGTAGGAGCAGAGGGATAGCTGGACAGGTACAGGGGTTGGGGAGGTTTTCACCGTGGGTGGAACAGCAATAGAGAAGTGATGGATCCCAGGTCTCAGCAGGACACAAACGGGAGTAGAAATAGGAAAAAGTCTTACAGATACAGTGCTGGAGGTGACTGATGTTCACCTTTGTCTGATCCATCTCTCCTTCTTAGGCATACAGACGATTTCTAGGCAGCTCTTAGTTAGGCTGTATCATGTGACTGGTTCTTGCCAAGGACATGCAAGTGGAAGTGGCATGAGTCATTTCCAAGTGAGGTATTTAGATCTAGCTTATCATCTCCATGCTTTCTCTTCCCCTGGGTGTGGTCCTTTGAGATCACATATATTCTAGATGGCATAGCAACAAATAGTCCTTTGTGGTATTAAGCAACCAAGATTTTGATATTTATTTGTTGTTGCAGCAAAGCCTACCCTGTCCTGACTAATCTAGCTGGGGGAAAGGAGGAAATCTCTTGCATTCTCCTCTGTCACATGGTCCCCCACCACATGGACTCTTTGATGGAGGACTCATTCTTCCCCCTCTTTACAGCCTTAAGGCCCTTTTCAGTGTATTTAAGTATATTAGCCATTAATGAAAATATTGAGGCCATGCAAAGGAGGTCAGAATGCCAAGTGCGTCAGATTTCCTTTTGGACTTTTATTCCTCTTCTAAAGCAATTAGTGAGTGTTGAGTGCAGAGGGACATTGATGGGTTAAAGATGCCAAGGGAGCAGATAACCTTGATGACAAAACTAATATCTTGGTTTATTACCTTCAATATGTTCTGAAAGAGAAGGGAAACAAGCCACCTCACCTTCTGCTCCCACATCCTAGGACTTAGCGTGGGCACTGCTGGAAAAAGTCCAAAGGCTTATCACACCCTAACGATTTTATTATCAATCATTAATAGAAAGGAGTCATAGGAAAGGATTAACAAATAGACGACTGGGTATCCTGAAGTGGTCCATGGACTCTCATTTGGTTTATGGTATTGACATATTAAAAAATGGTACCATGAAAATGCTATGAGCTTTAGAGTCAGATCTGAGTTACAGTTTTGAAGGACCTTGAGCTCTTTATTTAACCCTTTTGAGCATATACTCCCTTATTTCTTGAGTAAAGGTAATAATGATGACTGCTGTTTATTTAGTGTTTAATATGCACCAGGCTCTCCTTGCATCATCTCATTGAAACTTCATGTCAATACAGCCCTGTGACTGGCACACAGTATGTGGTTAATTTTTGCTAGTTCCTTTGTTCCCCCTCACTCTAATACCCCATTAAGACCCCGTCAGAGAAATCTCCAGTGGAGCTTTATTCTCTTTATTTTTAACCATTGTCTCCAGCCTACTCAACTTTTCCTCCTTCCTTGACCCCTGATTTTAAGAAGGCCTCCCTTTTCCCTTGTGAGATGCAACTGCTTTGGGGCAACAGATCTGAGATAATTCAACTCAAATCCTTACTAGGTCTTTAATAAACAATGGATTGGGACTCCCCAGAGATATGCTTGATGGTCAAGAGCTGGTCTTGGCTTTTATTTTCTTGGACCCTATCACACTAGATTTTGTCTTCCTAAGTAGGGTATCCCCATGCATCTGTCAGTTTGTCGTACTGTGGTGGCTTGCATGTTGCTGTGTTGCTGGAAGCTATGCCACTGGTATATTAAATACCAGTAGGGTCACCCATGGTGGACAGGTTTTAACAGAGCTTTCAGACTGAGACAGACTAGGAAGAAGGACCTGGCAGTCTAATTTTAAAAAAATTGGCCAGTGAAACTGAATGAATAGCAGCAAAACATTGTCTGGTATGGTGCAGGAAGAGAAGTCCCTGAGGTTGGAAGGAACTCAATATACGACTGGGGAAGAGCTGCCTCCTCAAAGTGGAGATGACATTAATGATGTGCAGTGGATGGAGTCAAGCTTTTGAGACATTCATTTGCCGATGTGGTGCGATTTAAAATGAGAAGAAACAGCTGCAAACATCCATTAATAATTGGGATGTGGGATGTATGAAGTATGAGTCTAGGAAAATTGGAAGTCATCAAAAATGAAATGGAATGCCTAAAGATGGATATCCTAGGCATTAATGAGCTGAAATGGACTGGTATTGGCCATTTTGAATTGGACAATCATGGTCTACTATGCCAGGAATGACAACTTGAAGAGGTATGGCTTGCATTCATGGTCAAAAAGAACATTTCAAGATCTATCCTGAATTTCAACACTGTCAGTGATAGGATAATGTCCATAAGCCTACCAGAAAGACCAGTTAATATAACTATTATTCAAATTTACCTTCAAACCAGTAATACCAGATGAGGAAATAGAAGATTTTTACCAACTTCTGCAGTCTGAAATTGATGAAACATGCAGTCAAGATACATTGATAATTACTGGTGACTGGATTGCAAAAGTCAGAAACAAAGAAGGATTGATAGTTGGAAAATATGGCCTCAGTAATAGAAATGATGCTGGAGGTTGCATGATAGAATTTTTCAAGACCAATGACTTCTTCAAATACCTTTTTTTCAACAACATAAATGGCAACTATACATGTGGACCTCTCCAGATGGAACACACAGGAATCAAATCAACTATATCTGTGGAAAGAAATGATTGAGAAGCTCAATATCATTAGTCATAACAAGGCCAGAGGCTGACTGTGAAACAGACCATCGATTATTCCTATGCAAGCTGAAGCTGAAGAAAATTAGAACAAGTCCACAAGAGCCAAAGTATGACCTTGAGTATATCCCACCTGAATTTAGAGACCATCTCAATAATAGATTTGACATGTCGAACACTAATGACCAAAGACCAGATGAGTTGTGAATTGACATCAAGGACATCATACACAAAGAAAACAAGAGGTCATTAAAAAGACAGGAAAGAAAGAAAAGACCAAAATGGATGTCAGAAGAGACTCTGAAACTTGCTCTTGAACGTTGAGTAGCTAAAGTGAACAGAAGAAACAATGAAGAAGCTGAACAGAAGATTTCAAATGGTGGCTCGAGAAGACAAAGTAAAGTATTGTAATGAAATGTGCAAACACCTGGAGTTAGAAAACCAAAAGTGAAGAATACACTCAGCATTTCTCAAGCTGAAAGAACTTAAGAAAAAATTCAAGCCTCAAGTTGCATTACTGAAGGATTCTACAGGGAAAAAATTTGAACGACACAGGAAGCATCAAAAGAAGATGGAAGGAATACACAGTGTCACTGTTCCAGAAGGAATTGGTTGATATTCAGCTGTTCCAGGAGGTAGCATATGATGAAGAACCAATGGTACTGAGGGAAGAAGTCCAAGCTGCACTGAAGGAAATGTTGAGAAACAAGGCTCCAGGAATTGATGGAATACCAGATATTTCAATAAACAGATGCAGGACTGGAGGTGATAACTCATCTATGTCAAGAAATTTGGAGACAGCTTCTCGCCCAACCGACTGGAAGAGATCCATATTTGTGCCCAGTCAAAAGAAAAGTGATCCAGAATGCAGAAATATCGAACAACATCATTTATATCACACAAGTAAAATTTATTTTGCTGAAAATCATTCAGAAGCAGTTACAGCAGTACATTGACAGGGAACGGCCAGAAGTTCAAGCCAAATTCAGAAGAGCACATGGAACAAGGGATATCATCGCTGATGCCAGATGGATCTTGGCCGAAAGCAGACAATACCAGAAAGATGTTGACCTGTATTTTATTGACTGTGCAAAAGCATTTGACTGTGTGGATCATAACAAATTATGGATAACTGCAAAGGATGGGAATTTCAGAACACTTAATTGTGCCCATGGGGAACCTGTACACAGACCAATGGACAGTTGTACAAGGAGATACTGCATGGTTTAGTCAGGAAAGGTATGCGTCAGGGTTGTATCCTTTCACCACACTTATTCAATCTATACGCTAAGCACATAATCTGAGAAGCTGGACTATATGAAGAGGAATGCTGCAGCAGGATTGGAGGAAGACTCATTAACAACCTGCGATATACAGATGACACAGTCTTGCTTGCTGAAAGTGAAGAGAACTTGAAGCATTTACTGATGAAGATCAAAGACTACAGCATTCAGTATGGATTACACATCTCAACACAAAGAAAACAAAAATCCTCACAACTGGACTGATAAGCGACATCACGATAAATGGAGAAAATATTGAACTTGTGAAGGATTTCATTTTACTTGGTTCCACAATCAATGCCCACAGAAGCAGCAGTCAAGAAATCAAACGATGTATTGCATTGGGCAAATCTTCTGCAAAAGACGTTTTTTAAAGTGTTAAAAAGCAAAGACGTCACTTTGAGGACTAAGGTGCACCTGACCCAAGCCATGGTGTTTCTAATCACCTCATATGCATGTGAAAGCTTGGCAGTGAATAAGGAAGACCGATGAAGAATGGACACCTTTGAATTATGGTATCAGTGAAGAATACTGAATATACCACAGACTGCCAGAAGAATGAACAGATCTGTATTGGAAGAAGTACAGGCAGAATGCTTCATAGAAGTTGGGATTGTGAGACTTTGTTTCACGTACTTTGGACATGTTATCAGGAGGGACCAATCCTGGAGAAGGACATCATGCTTGGTAAAGTAGAGGGTTAGCAAAAAAGAGGAAGATCCTCAACGAGATACATTGACAAAGTGGCTGCAACAATGGGCTCAAGCATAACAAGAATTGTGAGGATGGAGCAGGACTGAGCAGTGTTTCATTCTGTTGTACATGGGGTGGCTATGAGTCTGAACCACCTGGATGGCACCTAACAACAAAGTGGGATATGGAGAAGGTATATGTGTATGTTTATGGGAGTGGATTTGGTTGAGCAAATCTAGGGAGTCAGGTAGGAGAAGGACAGAGAAAGATAGAGATGTGGCAGCTTTTGTAGCAAGAAAAACATTAAATAAATGATTGGAATATTTAAAGATCATCTGTAGGCAATTTTATGCTGTAATTGTGATATGTAATCCTCTTCTTCCATCTCATCAAAAAACCTTTAGGAAAACCCATATCCTGTTTACATTTTAGGACTCAGAGTTCTGACACGAGGTAAGAGCAGATGGGGCCAAGGGTGAAGGAAACCTTGTTATATTCTGGTTATTCTGAGGACATCCAGCCTGGAAAAATCATCCCACTGGACTTGGCACTGCCCTCCCAGGGCCCCAAACATACACCTTGAACTTTCCTCCTTTGAAATTCTGGTGGGGTTTCCAAAGACTGAACAACAACCAAGAATTTTCCAATAGGCTAGCTCACTTATAGTCTTGCTTCCCAAAAGTGATATTTCATTATGGCCTCTAACCACAAGCTAGATTTGGGCAGCCTGTGGTCCTGGGTCCCTCCGCAATTACTGAGAAGACGATTGGGGAAAACAAAAAAACAAAAAACGAACTGATATAGTCAAAGACTAGCAAATGGATTGTTGTTGTGTGCCGTGAAGTCGATTCCGACTCATTGCGATCCTGTATGACACAGCAGAACTGTCTACCCTGTAGGGTTTCCAAGGCTGTAATCTTTACAGAAGCAGACTGCCAAATCTTTCTCCCACAGAGTGGCTGTTGGGTTCAAACTGCTAACCTATCTGTTAGTAGCTGAGTGCTTAACCACTGCACCACCAGGGCTCCTTAGCAAATGGATTAATAGAATCTTGTACACAGTTCATAAAAACGTATTATTGCTCTGCGGGATCTCATCTAGATATAATTGCCTTGAATGAAAAAGTCAAGTGTTGAAAGCCAAGGCCAACATTGCTCCTATTCCCCCTTAGTTTCTGTCCCTTGAATCTAGACTAAGTCCACTTGACAGATATTTCATTTGTAGAATTGTATGACGAAAAGGGACTAAGTCAATCTATAATTGCCATCCTTAAAGAACAGAAAGGAGAAGACATGTGTTCAGTAAGTCCACGTCTCCAGGTCTTACATCAGAGACCCAGCAGGGCAGGAAGAAGGAAAGGAACTCAAGTTATTTATTATCTAATACAGTCTGGACTTTTTCTGAAATTTCTCAAATATCAAGGGAAATAAATCATGATCCCAGGTTTAAAAATGAAGTGATAGGCTCACAGAGGTTAAGTGACTTGCCCATGGTCAGCCAGTTAAGTTTTGGAGCAGGATTTGAATATGGGTGTGTCTGATTCCGCATTGTTTCATACAGCATCTCAAGGAAGCTTTATATGTGATAGAACCTTCCATATTGAATTGGATCAATGGCGTGGGGTTGAGGGGCCAGGCAATGGGCATTTTCTATCTGAAAGTAGACAATTCCTACATCTCACTTAGCTTCTTATACCACCTGTGGCCTGTTATTCAGTGGATAAGGAAGCCATGGATAAGTCACTCCCCTTCCAGGTCCCAGTCTTGGCATCTGTAAAATGAGGGCATCCCACTGGCTGTTTATTGCCCCTGGCAGTTTGTGCAGGGGTAAGGATCCATTGCAGAGAGAAGAAAGAGAAATGCTGGATGAGATGCTTCACCTTCACGTTTACAGACCGCCATCTACACCTCTTGCCTGCTGCCAGTGGAGCAGTGGTTTTAGCTCATCACTACCAGGCAGCATAGAACTACGGGTGACATTGGCCTCTTACCTCACACTTCATTATTCTGGAGTTCAGCTTTCAACACCTACTCCAAGGGGGTTGTTTTAATGGGGTCGTTAGAGAGTGTTTACTAGATTAAAACGGTGGCTGTCTTCTGCAAAGCAACTCTGCAAATGGCTTTATGGGTTTTCAAATTTATTTTGTCTGAATGACTCAGCTCAGTTTGCAAATCAAATCAAAGCTGATTTTTCTAACTGCCACTCGGGCGTACCCAGCAGGAGTCTGCAGAGCCAGCTGTGTTCCTTTGCGGCTGGTGCCAGAGAGGGGACTGCCGCTGCCTGCTGGCGACCAGAGGAGTCTCCATAGGAAGAAGGCAGACAGGCCTTTACCTACTTGACCCTAACTGGAGGTAGGGATAAGGAGCCCTGGTGGCACAGTGGTTAATGTGTTCTGTGACAAACCCAGAAGGTCAGCGGTTCGAACCCACCAGCTGCTTCATAGGAGAAATATGTGGCAGTCTACTTCTATAAAGATTTATAGCTTTGGAAACCATATGGGGCAGTTCTACTCTGTCCTGTAGGGTGACTATGAGTTGGAATCCCCTCAATGGCAGTGCATTTGAATTTTGATTTAGGGGTAGGGGCAGGTCAGAGGATGCAAATTTTCTAAAAGGTAAAAATGCAGACATGATTTATGTGGCTTCAAGGACTGATGGGCAGAAATGATAGGGAGCCAGTTTGGACTCGAGATACTGAAACTTTTTCCAACCAAAAATGTCCAAAGGTAGAAGGAACTCCTGGGAGGTATAGTGAGGTCTCTGTCACAGTTGGTATCCAAGTAGACGCTGGCTAGCCTTTCCATTAGTGGGGATTGTAGATCACACAGCGGACCTCCTACCTCTATCACCTTTACTCCTACCTTCTCAGGGAATGGTCCTGACGTGTACATGTAGCTTACATTTGAAAAAATGAGGCAATGCAAGAAGAATGACATGGTAGCCATCCATCTGTCCGTCCGTCCATCCCTTTATCCATCCATGTGTTCATTAACATGTATTTATTGATATCCAGTGCATGCTAGAATCTGGAGATAGACAGTACTCAAAATAGGCGTAGTCCTTGCACTTATGTCACTTAGAGTATAGCAGGGAGATAAACACTAATTATGCAAACAAATTAAAAAAACATATAAGTTGTGAAGAGCAGCATGAAAGAAAAGTCGAGTATAACAAGAGTGCAAGTGTTAGGAATATACATTAATTGGAGGCCAGGAAAGGTCTTTCTGAGGAAGTGAGTTTTAAGTTTCAGTCTGTATATCTGTTAAGCAGGCACAAGTGCTGGTCAGAGGATTCCCGACAGAGGGGGCAAGATAAACAAATACCCCGAGGTTGGAAAGAACTTGATGTGTTTGAAGAATTGAAAAAGACTAGTGTGCTGGAGTGTAGTGAACAAGAGAAGAGAAGCCTGGATGAAGCTGGGGGAGGGAAGGAAGGGACCAGATCATGTAGGCCAGTCTGCTGGGGGCAGGGCCTGTGTGCAAGCAAAAGCAGCAGAGTGAACCCAATGGGCACATGGAGTGAGGCAGGGGGTAGAATTAGATAGGGCAGACAGTGGGTTAGGGTACTTGGGTAGAACTGGACAGCAGTTCCTTGAAAAGGGGTTTATCAGCAGACCACGAGCCATAGTGTGTTCAGAAATGTTTTATGATTGGGTAGATGAGATTACTTTAAATGGGGTAAGCTGAGGTTCAGAGATTCCCAGTGAGACCCTCACTGCAGTGAGATGCTGACTCCAAAGGCATTTATTTACTCATTAGCACATACTTGCTGAGTGCCAACTTTGTGCTGGGACCTTCCTGTCCTGGCAAAACCTGACTGTGAAATTAGTAGCTAGTTAAGACAAAGTGGAAAGTCCCTGAGTGGTACAAATGGTTAACATGCCCAACTGCTAACTGAAAGGTTGGAGGTTTCAGTTTACCCAGAGGCTCCTTGGAAGAAAGGCTTGGTAGATCTACTTCTGAAAAATCAGCCATTGAAAACCCTATGGAGTACCATTCTACTTTGACACACATTGAGTCACCATGAGTCAGGGGTGAGCTGACAGCAATTGTTTTTTAGACAAAGTGGTTCCTCAGTCAGAGCTCTTCCCAGAGGGCAGTGCTGGAGCCTACCCCCAGAAGGCCTGGCTTTGCTCTTCCTCCAGGACCGTAATTGGATCAGCAGCTCTTGCTCCACCACCATGAGAACCATCTGAGAATGGTCCTGCTGCCACACACCGAGAATCTGATGTGCCACAGTGTGCACACTGAGTTTAGTACCTGTCCAGAGTGCCTTGCACAGAATGTTCAAGGTCAGCCTCTGACTAGAACAGGTGGCAAATCGGGACCACAGCCCACCTCCTGGGCCACCTCCGGCAGGGTTGGTTCCTGCCCTTTGCACACCCTTAGTAGCTGAATGGAGAAAAAACTGCACTGGGGCCAATATGGATGCTGCCCCTAACTTCATGGGTTCCTTGTTTTCTAACCCTCCAAACTGGGCAGCATTACATTAGAACCTGGGTGACTAACAGAGACATTACAGAAAGGCAAGTGTTAGAGCCACTCACTGGAGCAAGGGGTGGTGTCTAATATAAGATGTGCTTGGCTTGGGGTCAAGTTATAATGACCCTGAATGAATGGCTTAGGGGCCATTCCAAGAGGCAACTCTTCGGTTCTGCAGGATACACACAGCTGACTACAGAAATTGGCTGGAGTGTCCAGGGACAGGACATTGGTCAGTTGCTTCACCACTGGAGCCCTGGCCTCGAGCCTGCACATGTGATCACACTCCAGGGGCTGGATGCCAGATGGCAGCCCCATGGGGAAGGTGCCACAATAGCAGAGAGGTGGAGGAGCTTGGAGGGAAACTGATGGTCTGTGGAATCTGCCACAGGAGTTTATTAACCCCAGTGCCTGTGGGGTTCCATACTGTATTTTCCTCTGGTTAAAAGGAATACTGTTTTTAGCAAACCCTCAAAGAGGGAGATTTGATCCAGGTAGTCAGAAGGGGATAGGAAGGGCCAAATATTGATTCCCGGCTTTAAATGCTTGATAGGAACTCTTCATGGGTGATGCATAACTTTAGGCAGGCTTTGCCTTTAAACTCCAAGGCTAGTGGCTGGCACAGGGTAGACACTGATCAAATAAATGCAGGTTTCCTTCCCTTTACCCAATTTCTGCATTTACCAAGTGTCCCTCTTATCTGATGTTGTACTGAGAGGTGCTGACTCCCTGAACTATGCTAGACTGGCATTCTGGATTGTCCAGCTCTCCGTCCCATTCACAAGTACTGCTGGAATTTCGTATCTCTGAGCCTAAGTGAAGACCCTCACTGAACTTGAAAACCGAGGCTCTGCATGGTTGGAATCACCAACGCCCTTGTCCCTCAGAGCCCTGCCTGGGCTTGGCCAGCTGGACATTCATTGTCATTCATACATTTGTGTCCTTTCACATGCCCACATGCAGCCTTGTTTGTGCACACACTCCACTCAAAGGAAGATTATAACCTATATGTCAAACAAGAGGAGGACCTTTGTCCTAAGGTCAGGTAGACAACTGCTTTAGTGCTTTGAATACCACCGAAATTCCCCTGTACCTCAGCAGTGCAACACTGGGGAGACCCAGCTTAGTGGGCCTCTATGCCTGTGAGGATGTGGGTCCTGAAATGCCAGGAAAGTATAGTCTTAAATGTTTTCCTCCATTATCCCCATACATACCTCTTGCCTGTCAGGTCACATGTTCTCCGTTCTCAGTTCAGATAATATGATCCACCAGACTACACTTTAGAAAGGCTTATGTCCCAGAGGGTATCCTTAGAATTCCCACATAGACCATGGAGAGCAGACCAGTCACATTAGCTCACCCCTGTCTAGAGGTCAAAAGCTAGAAGGGAGTCATGGAGCACTGTCATGGTGAAGAAGGTTTCTCTGGAAGTTTCCACACTACCGAAATGCTCCTTCCCTCTCCCTGCTGTCACTTTAAGGTAGATGCCATAAATACCCAGCTGTCCTGTTTACTGTCTAGAGCCCTGGTGCTGCCCAATTGATGGTGTTTGTCCTTCTAGATTATCTGTTTTCTCCAGTGGAAAAGTCAGCCAAGGTCTGTGATTTGTGTCATTCTCTTTGCAGGTCATCAGTCCTTCTTCCCTCACAAAGAGTATTTTATCTCTTTCCTTCCAGTACCCTGAATTCCTGAGATGGAACAAGTTAGGGACATGTCCACCACTCAGGATCGATGTGAAATTACAGTAAGTTCTTAGTCACCACGAGCTTTTGTCTTCTTCCTCCTGCCCCTTCCCTTTTTTGCCTACATATTGGTCTGATTTTCTTCAGTTATAAAAGTTATGTTTCATAAGTCTTGGTGCATATTCTCTCTTTTTCCATCCCCCATATGTATGTGTGTTTTCCTCTGTGTGTATGTTCTTGTGTGTGTGTGTATATTCACATACATGCGTACTTAGGTAATTGCCTTTGTCTATAATTTGTATCTATAATTATATGTCTACTATATTTATAATTTTCAACTCATTGGAAGCAAATTATGAAATTATGTATGCTGACAATAAATGCAGGGAACAAAATAGAATCTCCCAGTTTTGGTGTGTGTATGTTTAAAATACCAATACCATAACAAAAAGGTAAACCTGATTTCTAACCATTCAACCTCGTAATAGGTTAAATGATAACAAACTGTTCATTGATTTTTTTTTTTTAAAGAGTAATAAGCAGAAACATGTACCAATTGAAAGAGCCAGGCAATTCAATTATAATTTGGAAAACAAAAGTGATGAGCCTGAACAATGCTGCCTTAGTTTTGGGGGTAAGTGTTGAAAATGCCAAATACATAACAATGCAGTGTTTGTTTTCTCATTATTAAAGGCTTCAGCACTAATCACTTCATTTTTGAAAGCCATGTACCAATTGAATAAAGTACAAAACCTAGAAGATGGGTCTAATGGACATGCTTAAAGAAAAATACACACATAAACATAGATTCAAACACACTGAAAATATATAGCAGAAGAAAATCTGAGTAAATTTTACCTTCGTCATTCCACTGGTTAATGTACTACTCTGTCCGTCCGTCCGTCCGCCCGCCCACCCGTCCATCCATCCATCCATCCATCCAACAAATATGTTTTGAGCTCTTACTGTATGGTTCAGGTATTGTGCTCTTAGTCTGTATCCCAGGATTATGGTTTAGATGCGAATGACCACAGTGAGAACAGCAATTCATTAATGTTGTTTTTAGTCATTGTCTGAACTTTTGGTGTGTGGCTAAATAGGGAAATACTTAAATGACTGAAGATGGACAAAGACATGCCAACATACCTTTGGTAGCCAGACGCACACAGTTGATTTTGGTCTCCTGTGAACAACAAAAACGAGACTCCAGTTAATTAGTTGTGAGTTTGGTTTGTTACATAAAGAACATTTTTTGAATATATATGCATGTGTATATATTTGTAATTATAATTTAAAATTTCTCCTCCATTTTTTCCACACTGGAATCAGTTTTTACTTTTATTCATTTCTTCTCAGGCTACCTATAAACTTTGTTCCTTTCACTTCCTGTTTTTCACCACTTCATAAACCTGAACCCCAGACCGAACCACTTTATAAACATATGGGATACTGCCCATCACAGAACAATTTTAACAGTAACACTTTTTTGGGATACTGTGGCATGCAGTGTGCTTCATTCAGTTGTGTGGGTTAACAGATGATCCCAGAGAAACTCTAGGGAAACTGTTGCAAATGAGTGGACACTTGGCAAAAACCCAGACAATATGAATATATAAAAATAAAACTGCAAAATTCATGTTCAGAATCTCACTTTGGCCCTAAGACCTCTAGTGAGCCTCACTGGCTTCCTGGATGATGTGTGTCTGTGGCAATAGTCTTTGCTGGGTCAACTATCTAGTTATTGTTGGTTGTTCCCCAAGTGGACAGGATCCATACATTTGTGATCGTGCTGGGCATGCAGTGGAGTTACAGAAGAATGAGCTTAGGAGGAGGAATCATTGTAGCTTAGTTTATTGGGACCCATTTCTCAGGAGGTCCTGGAACCAGCTGGCAAAATTATACCCTCAGCAACAGCCTGAATGCAGTGTAGCAATGAAAATGAAAGGCGAAAAATGCAAGTATGTGAGTCACAAAACTTAAGAATCCAATGAATGTCTTGCTGATGCTCAGTAACAAGGAAACACTGCATCTTAAAGGCACTTGAGTTAGTCAGGATAGGGAAGATTATGCTGCAGTAATAAAACCCTCAAACTTCCGTGTCTAAAACCAGCAAAAGTTTATTTTTGCACTCTAACTACATGTCCAGTGTTGTGTAAGGTTGGGGGTGAGGGATGTGTGATACTCTAATCACTGTAGTCACTCAGCGACCCAGGCTGATACCACCATGTTAGCAGAAGGCTTCAGGTTTCACAGAGGCAGGGGAAGAGAAGCCCGAAGGGTCAGACATTGGTATTTAAATGCTTTGGATTGAAAGCATAACTTCTACATACGTTTCATTGGCTAGAATCAGTCACATGGCCATGCCTAACTTAAGTGGGGAAATGGAATTTTTCATGTACCCAGAAGTAGAGAAGAAATGGTAATGTGTATAGCAGAGTCTATTCTGTTTGTGCACACTCTGAATGTTAGATATTGTCACTTCTATTGAACGCAAATATGACTAATTATCCACAATGGCGTTGATTCTGTTCTCAAGTGCACAGAAAGTCTACTCTTCATTGTTTAGGATGGATTTCTGAATATCGAAAGATGGTTCTCAGTTTCTGCTAACCTTGTTCTTCTTCAACATTTCCTCCTATGATAAGTGTTCAAGTCCTTTGAACCATCCTAGGTACTCATCCTGGGGCATCCTCCAGATTGTCCCTTGTAACGTGCTGTGACCAGAATGGGAAGGAACACTGTACATGCAGTTTTGCTTAGCTAGATTATCACTCTTTTCCTTACTCATACTGCACTTCTATTAACATAGCCAGTACTCCAGCTTTTCAGTGATCGCAATGAGTGTACCATCAAATCCCTCTTTACCACCAAATATCTTTGCCACAGGCTTGATTCTGCATATATAAGTGTGGTTGTATTTCTGGAGTCCAAATACAGAGTCTTGTATTTACCACTATTGACTTCCATCTTCTTTGAGTGATCTGCTTGCTACAGCCTGTCATATTCTTTACCGTCTGAAAATTACTGGACCTTAATTTTTTCTAATTTCTTTGAAATATTACTAAAAATTGGGAGCTAGAAAATGTCAAGGGTAGATCCCTGTGGCATGTACTAGACTCCTTCCTGTTGGCGTTTATCATTATGGTTTGGTTATCTAACCAGTTAGTAATTTCTCTAACTGCTTATTTACTCATATCCTGCTACTGTATTTTTCCACAAAAATAGCTTGAGAATAGGGCCAAATTCATTTCAGATACTGTAGAACTCTCAAAGAAAGACGGTTAAGTTGACACAGCTTGTTCTTTGGAACAAGTGTTTCCTTTCCTTTCTTTTTTATGCCGGAAAGTGCTCATTTTTAAAATAAACAATTGTTTTAAATAAATTTTTATTTTTTTCTTTTTATAAAATGGAAAGCGTAGAAGTGTTGAAAGAACATGACAAATAATGGTTCATATATATGAAATAGTCATAAGAATTGCTTATATGAAGTTTGAAGTATGTGAGTAATTCAAGAAAAAGTTTTTTTTTTTTTTTTTTTTTTTAAAAAGAACATACCAAGAAGATGGAAAGAAGGAAAAATGACCGGGAACAAATATACAAATAAAGAACTCTGTATGTGTGATGCCAAAACTGAAGCCACAAATGAGTTAAGCCTTGCAAATGAGCAAATTAGTTTTTTTTTTTCATGTTTGGAGAAGGGGCTAAGTTCTTCAACTCTCTTGGCTTCTATTCCTGTGTTTTGGCTTAAAAGACCAATGAACTGAAACCTGAGATACTTAAAGTATAACTTCCAGAGAACCAAAGCAGGCCTGCAGATGACTTTGTAGTGTCACAGTGACTATCATGGTGAAATTGTATAGAATGAGGGAGGTGTCAAGAGACTAGAGATGGTCAGAAGGAACTCCAAATTTATACAAAGACAAAAGATTTGCAAAATAATAGAAAACTTGCCAGTTCTGTGCATGGTCCTTTAACATAGCAGCGGGAAAGGTTTGATGAAGTCAGTGTTGCTAGTGGTGATTTGTGAATACGTATCTAGATTTCAAAGAGAGTCAGTTCTCTTCTGTCTGTATCAAATACTCTGTTCCCATGGAATAATCTTAAATGTACAAGAAACTTCATACACGAAGATGCCGATTCCAGTTTGTTTATAAAAGTGAAAATTAGGAGCGTTGTATCTGTTTAACCATAAGGGATGATTAAGTTGTGGTCTGTGCATACAGTGGAATATTATGAAGCTGTGAACAAAAATGATTTTGAGGAGGGCCACGTAATAACATGGAGTAGCACTCATAAAATCTCATTAAATGAATAAAGCAAGGTACAATTAAAAAAAATTACAATCTCAGATGTGTAAACTAGCATGTAAAACTCTAGGCTATATGCAAAGTTAAACATTGAAAGTGTAAGTCCTGAAGGAAAGGTACTTAATAATTGTCGTATAGTTGGTTTGAAGTATACATGCAGACAAGTGTAGTGATCTTAAATATGGTTGGACATATTTTTCACAAAGTGAACACACCCCTATGACCGGCGGGATTCTTGGCGGGGGTAGGGGGGCATTACCAGCACCCCAGAAGCCTCCTTCATCATCCCTCTGGGTCACTTTCTCTCTGCAGAGGTGAACCCTAACCTACCTTCTTTGAGAATGTCCTCTTTAAAATGTGATCACGTTAAAAGGAATGCTAGGTGGCTGCAGCGGATTATCCCACTGTCTTTCTCTAGCTTACTGGGTGATCTGTAAAAACTTCCTAATCCTCCTCAGAGTCATCCTCCCTTCTGGTTTCACGCTTGAAAACAACCCATCTCCTAGCACCACAGTCTGTTTTCTGTATCTAGAATACATGTCTGATTATGCTTCACTCTTCCTGGCTTTCACAAACACGATGCTGACATGTTCGCTTTCTCCTAAGTTCCTGACACCTTTAATTCCTTAACCAATTTATCTTTGTTGGTTCGAATTAGGTACAGAATAACAAAGCCCCGAGTCACTCTCTTGACCTTCTGGGTGATTGAATTGTCAGCAAGCAAGTCAGGAACGTACCAGATACTCTGCAGCCTGTGATATGAGAGGTCTGGGCAGTGTGCAGATACCCAACATCCCCAAATCAGTTCAACAAATGTGCAGTGTATACTTCCTTTGTGCTAAGACTGCATAAGGCTTTGGGGAAAGGAAGAAAATTTGATGTGTTTTCTGTTCTATCTCTACTGTACCCTATGTCCAGGTCTGTAATATATGCTAGGGCAGTACAATACAAATTCTTTTCCCATCATTTTAACCTCACTTACATCCCACTTCTACTCCAGACTTGTAAATCTGTCAAAAAAAAAAAAAATTTGCCATCGAGTTGAGTCTGACTCATAGCAGCACCGTGTGTGTCAGAGTATAACTGTGCTCCACAGGTTTTTTGATGGCTGCTTTTTTGGAAGTAGATTGCCAGACCTTTCTTCTGAGGTGCCTCTGGTTGGACACATACTGGGTCTTCCCCTGGCCTCAGTACATGGTTCTGTCTGGTCTCCCTGTACCCCACTCCTGTCGGCTCTCTTCTCTTGCACAGATCCCTAAGCTGTTGTTTGGCCTCCGTATGGTTCACCCACTTATCATGTGTCAGTCCCTGAAAGAAACACCAAGGAAATAAAAAGGAGAGTTCTCTTTTGTTAAAGTACCTACTTTGCATATTTTCTTTTCACTCTTATATCAAGGCTGTGAGATGAATACCACAATGCCCATTTTTTTCCAATGAGAAGAGATTAAATAATTTTTTCCTAAGGTTACACAGGTAGTAAGCCAGGCTAAAATACAAGCAACTTTTAAGCAAGTGGCCTGTTTTTCTGAGACATCTGTAGTCACATACCCCATTGCCATTGAGATTAGATCCCCTGCTTTCTTGGCTTGCTCCACAGCCACACAATGACATTGGAATGCAGCTTTGTTTTGGGAAACCGGCTAGGCAGTTTGTGATGAAAAGAAATTCTATTTTGACTTGAAACAGGACCCTGAGCAATCAGAAGGTCTGTGGTGGAAAAGCGAAGCAGATAGACTCTAGAAACTTTGAGCAGCCCAGAACCATTAGAACTAGGTAACACGGCAGGCTTATCATTTGGGAAAGATGAATGAGGAATGCCTTTTAAGGGGTAACAGGGCCAGAGTGATATCTGAACTCTAGCTTGCTAAAGAAACATGTGTGCTGGAGGGTTCAGGATAGCTGGCTAATGGTGACACATTCTTCTAGCTGAACAGGTGTTTACCACCAACTCATTATATCTTCCTGGAAGACATTAGGCAATAGCCAGTGTCCTGTGCCAGACTCTAGGGGAGGAAGACCCCAAGTAACATACAGCCCAATTCAGAGAATTTACAGTTAAGCTGAAGCTCTGAAGGCCTTCTCCAAAGTGTTCTTTCTCTAGGTGCTGACTTCATTGCCTCACCTCACCAACTCTCTGGAACTCACTTTAATCAGATTGCTTTCATCATGGGTCATCGAAGACTTTCACATGGTCAACTCTAATAGTTACTCCTCTGTCCCCATCTCCGCCCCATAGAGTTTCCAAGGAGTGCCTGGTGGATTCGAACTGCCGACCTTTTTGTTAGTAGCCCTAACACTTAACCACTATGCCACCAGGGTTTCCATTAGTTGCAACTAATTACTCCCTCCTTGATGCATTCCCTTCTCTTGGGTTTTGGGTCACTCCACTAGACCTGTTTTTCTCCTACCTCACTGTCTGATCCTTATCCATGTTTTGCTAGATCTTTATCCTTTGCTTGACTTCCAAACATTGGAGCGACCTGGGGCTTGGTCTTATGTCCTCTTCCATCTCTATCCTAACTCACCAGGATATTACATTCAGTCACAAGGTTTTAAATATTAAATCCTTAGAACTCCTATATTTTTATTTCTAACTTTAATATTACTGAGATCTTGGCTCATATATCCACCTGTCTACTTGAATTCTTTATGGTCTCATATACAAACCTCAAAAGCAAATGTGACCCCTCCCTTCCACTCCAAACCTATCCACCACTAGTTTTCTCCAAGCAGTAAATGTTAACATTATCTACTTAGTTAAGTAAAAAACTTAGGAGTCATCCTTCTATCATCCTCCACAATTAATCCATCATCAATTCTTGTTGACTCGGAGTAGTTGAGGGCAAAGGTAACCACCTAACACCAAATCTCCCCACACACCCTTCAAAAACAAAAAAGTTAAAAAAAAAAAAAAAGATACAAGATCCACAACCTCAGCATAATTGAAAAACAGAGAACCCCCAAAACTTCATAGCATTTGTTAGCAGAAAAGTAAGCACCAAATCTAAGTGACCTATCGCTAAGGCACTCAACAGAAGCCTTTGTCGACGGCAAGGGCTGTACAGAAAACAATGTGGACAAGAGAAGAGGTGAGCTAGGAGAGGGTGTGAGACTGATCTAAAATGATCTCCAGAAAGTCCAAGTCCATGCTATGTGTGAAAAGGCTAAAACTATTCTTGGTAGATCAAGAAATGAATAGAGGGAAAGAACTTAAAAGCACATATAATTCAAGGTGGTAGTCTTTAATAGGTATCACTTATGAGGGAGAAGACTCTGAAAAAGGGAGAAGTGTCCTTGGGAGATTGTATAGTGAAGGGGAAAAGAGCCAAATGGGAGAGTTTTAGAAACAAATGGGATAATATTAGAGACAGAAACTTAGATTGATTTCCATAGAAGAAACAGAGAAAGTTATCAAGGAACTACCCCATAAAAAAAGCATTATGCCCAGATGTTTTCACAGGCAATTTCTACCAATACTTTAAATACAGGATAGTACCAAAGTTCCATAGATTGTTCCACAGCATATAAAACGAAGGACAATTTGCTGTTTCTCTTTATGAAATAAACATAACTTGAACTTTATAAAGAGAATACCAAAATAAGGGAAGATTATAGGCCAGTTTTACTTTCCAGTAGGCAGAACTATTGAATAACATATTAGTAAACAGAGTCCAGCACTGCCTTAGAAACATAAAATGCCAAGCAAAATGTATTCCAGAAACAGAAGGTTGATTCAGTGTCAGGAAATGCATTCATTTATTTATATAATATTAAATTAATTCATATAATAGACCACATTAATAGATCAAGGGAGAAAAAGCATGTTATAAGATCTGTTAATACTGAAAAAGCGTTTTGACAAAATTCAATATGCCTGTTTTTTTTAAACTCAAGAAAATAGGAATTGATTAATATTTCAAAATAAAATAAAAATATATATAACTTAGTCTTAAAATCAGCATCTTACTCAATGAGGATCCAGTAAAATCACAGCATTAAAATCGAGAACAAGGCTAGGATGCCTTCTGTCTCCACATTGCAGTTGGGCAAGGGAACTCAACTAGATGCATACAAATTAGAAAAGAAAATGTAAACTTTCTCTGTTTACAGATGATATAACAGTGTATCTGAAAACCCCCAGAGAATCAATGATAAGATAAACTGAAGTAAGAGAATTCAGTTCAGTAAGGTAGGTAGCAGGATATAAAATTAATATCCAAAAATCAATAGTCTCCATATATAAACCAATAATCAGAAGACATAATGGTAGCAAAACCTCATTTATAATGGCAGTAAAGATTAAATACTTAGGAATAAACTTAACAAGAATGTGCAAATCCTATATGAGGGAAACTTTACAACATCCCTGAAAGATACAAAAGTAGACTTGAACAAATAAAAAGACATCCCCTGTTCTCAGGAAGGATAATTCAACATCTTAGAGATGTCAGTCCACCCTAAGTAATGTATAAATTTAATGTAATCCCAGTAAAAATACTAATAGGCTTTTTATGAAGCTTGTCAAGTTGTCATTGACGTTTATATGAAAAAACGAACATGTAAGAATAGCTAGGGAAACATTGAAAAAGTAAATCTAGGTAGGGGACTTGCCCTACCAGATATTAAAGCCTAAATCCATTAATCCATTGCTGTTGAGTCAATGCCGACTCATAGCAACCCTATCGGACAGAGTCGAACTGCTCCATAGGATTTCCAAGGCTGTAAATCTTTACGGAAGCAGGCTGCCACATCTTTCTTCCACGGAGCAGCTGGTGGGTTTGAACCACCAACCTTTTGGTTAGCAGCCGAACCTTTAACCTTTGCACTACCAATGGTCTTTCTATTAAATCATAGAGCCTTTATAGTTACAACAGTGTAGTACTGGTGCATATATAGACAAACAAGCCAGTGGAATACAATGCAAAATCTAGAAAAAAGATCTAGGAATACATGGAAATGTCAAATATGAGAAAGGTGGCATCTGAAATTATTGGGAAAGACGGACTTTTAATAAATGTTGCTAGGACAACTAGATAGATATTTGGGAAAAAAAGATAAAATTAGATCCATACTTAACACCACATACAAAAATGTAGGCGAAACATCAGAGATCTAAATGTAAAAATGAAACTCTACAAGTACCTGAAGAAAATATGGATGATTTAATCTAGGTGCAGCGAAAGGCTTTTTAACTTTGAGAAGATTTGGATGCAACAAATGAAAACAAAAAACATGTATTTGATTATATGTATATATATATATTGGGCGTGGCAAAACCACTATAAATAAATTCAAAAGATAAATAACAAACTGGTAAAAACTGTAACATGTATGAATGCAGTTGGCAAAAACTGCATCATAAATAAAGGATTAATATCCTTGATATATAAAGAACTTCTAAAAATTGAGAGAAAGAAGATTTTTAAAACTTGATAGAAAATTGGGCCAAAGACATAAACAGGTAATTAACAAAGTTATATAACAATACCCCTTAAATATATGAAAAGTTGTCAACTTATCATAAGAAAAAGTAATTAGACCTAGACTGAGGAGCACTGTCGAATATCTTACCTATTAGTTTGGGAAGACTGAAAGTTTGATGACACAAACTGTTGGCAAGGCTGTGAGGAGCCAAACAGTCTGACACATTGCTGGACCAAAAAAAAAAAAAAAACTATTGCTATCAAGTTGATGTTGACTCATAGCAACCTTGTGCGACAGAGTAGAACTGCCCCATAGGGTTCCAAGACCGTAAATCTTTATGGAAGCTGACTGCCACATCTTTCTACCATGTTGCTGCTGCTGGTGAGTTCGAATCATCGACCTTTTGGTTAGCAGCTGAGGCGTAACCACTGCACCACCAGGGCTCTTTGACACATTGCTGGATGGAAGTGTAATTGGTTCAACTCTAATAGAAGGGAAGTTAGCAGTATCCACTTTAGCTATGTATTTGTCCACCTTTTGACCCAATAATCCCCCTTCTGGGAATTTACCCTGAAGACACACATTCCATCAATTCCTTTATTGTAGCAATATTTGCAGTTTAAAATATTGGAAGCAACATATATACCTGTACATGAGAGTAATTAGATAAACTAAGGTACATAATGGAGTACTGACCAGTTGCTGTCAAGTTGATGCCAACTCATGGTGACCTCCTGTGTTTCAGAGTAGAACTGTGCTCCGTAAGGTTCTCATGGCTGTGACCTTTTGGAAGCAGATCACCAGGCCTTTTTTCCAAGGTGCTTCTGGGTGAGTTTGAACCACCAACCTTTGGGTTAGTAGTCAAGTGCTTAACCATTTGTGCCACCCTGGAATGCCTTAGAACATAGCACCTTAAGTGATCAAAATTAATCACCACTATAAATTTGGGACATATTGCCATCGAGTGCCTCCCGAGAAAAAGCACTGAGAAGAACTCAACATCACTTGTGTGGTATTTCTGCCAAAAATGCATAATCTGAATCTAACCATGAGGTAACCTGAGACAAACCCAACACAAGGACATTGTAGAAAATGACTGGCCTGTTGGTAAAGTGGAGGGTCAGCGAAAAAAAGAGGGAGACCCTCAATGAGATGGATTGACACAGTGGCTGCCGCAACTGGCTCAAACATTAACAATTGTGGGGATGGCACGGGATCAGGCAATGTTCTGTTATACATAAGGTTTCTGTGAGTCAGAGCCTACTCAAGGGCACCTAACGTTAACACTCTTCAGAAGAGTCAAGATCATAAAATCTAAGGAAAGACTTAGGAACTGCTTTAGATAACAAGGAATCTAAAGAGATATGACAACTAAATGTAACTTGTGATCCTGGATTTTTTTTCTTTTTTACTATAAATTAGGACATTATTAAGACAATTTTGAAAACTTAAATAGGTTTGTATATTTGCTAACAGTTACATCTGGTAATTTCCTTCTAATAGTATTATGGTTACATATAGGAAACGCACATTGAAATGTTTAGGCGTAAAGGTGCCATAGATTGACAGGTAGAATGGTAAAGCAAATGTGGTAAACTGTTAGCAATTAGGGAATCAGGAGGGTTCATGAAAGTTCTTTATACTATTCTTGAAAGCTTTTTGTGAGTTTGAAATTATCTTGAAATATGAAGTTAAAATTTGGCAGAAAGGAAGGAGTGAGTTGTGGTGTAGATGAAACAAGGCTGGCCATGGATTGATAATTGTTGAAGTGGAGTGATAGGCATATAGGGATGATTCTAGTATTCTCTTTACTTTGGTACATGTTTGAAACTTCCCATATTAACATGTTTTTAAAGGAGGGATAAAAATACATATGTTCCTATATTCTGAATGGAGCCCTGGTGGTACAGTGGTTAAGAGCTCGGCTGCTAACCAAAAGGTGGGCAGTTCGAATCCACCAGCCGCTCCTTGAAAATGCTATGGGGGCAGTCCTGCTGGTCTTGAATACATTGTGTTCTTTTGCTCTCTGCTGTTAGCACCCAGGTCCAAACCACCACCATCTTTAGCCTGATGACTGCACTAGCTTCCTGACTGCTCTATCTGTAGCCTTTCTTGACCCCGTAATTAATTCCCTTTCCTTTTAGCCAGAGCAATCTTTTAAATACCTATGTCGATCACACTACTCCTTCTTTAAAACTGCTCAATGGCTTCTCAGTGGACTGAGGATAAAATTCCTTGCCTCCCCTTGACCTTCAGTGCCTCGCACACGCAAACACGGCTATCTCCTCTGACTCTTTTCTCGCCACTCTCCCCCTCCAGGCGTGCCGGTCTGGATTATGACCTCCAAACGTGCCAAATTTATTTCATCCTTGGGGCCTTTACATTGGCTGCTCCCTCTGCCTGGAATGCCTTGTCTTGATACCTTCACCTGATTGAAACTCATCATTCCGGTTCTGTTATATGCCACCTCCTGAAAGATGCCTTCGCTGATGATTCCAGTCAGCTGCCACATGCTCCAGTCACCCTCTATCATGTTGATCTTTTCTATTCTTACATATCACAATAGGAAATTATGTTATTTGCATGTTGACTAATTGCCAGTTTCCCCAGAATGTAAAGACCATGAAAACAGACTTGCCTATCCTTTTTGTTGATGGAGTGGTGCCTGGCATATGTTAAACATCCCATAAATAATGAATGAAGTTAGACATTCAAGTTTGAGTTTTGTTTCTCATTGGTTGAGTGACCTTGGGTAAATTCCCTGGGGAAATTCCCTGGGGGAACTCCTTAATCTTTCTGAATCATAGTTTCCTCATCTGTAGAATGGGGCAATAGTTTTTGCACATCTCACTGGGTTGAACAAAATTTTGTGCCAAATATTATTCAGCCATAAAAAGGAAAGAAGTACAAATAGATGCCACAACCTGGATGAACCTTGAAAACATACTACATGAAAGTAGCCAGACACAAAAAGTCCACGTATCGTATGATACCATCCATACGAAATATCCAGAATAGGCAAATTCATAAAGACAGAAGATAGATTAATGGCTACCAGGGGCTGAGGCGGGAGGGGGAGTGAAATGGTAGCTAATGGGTACAGGATTTTTGGAGGGTGATGATAAAAAAAAGTTTTGAAATTAGATAGTGGTGATGGTTGCATGACCTTGTGAATATATGAAAAAACACTAAATTGTACACTTTAAAAAAGTGCCTGAAAAATGCCAAGAAGTGTATATGCATGGCTTTATTATTGTAATAAATTGATATGGGGATTATTGCTGAGATCATTTTCCCTGTCTTCAATAGAATAAATTCCATGCCTTTTAGCATGGCATGCAAGGCCCCCATTACCCAGTCTCTGTCTCTCTCTGGTCTTCTCTCCGTATCCCAAAAACAGTCCCACCAAACCTCCCCAAATGCATAATAGAGTTCCCAACCTTTGGGCCTTCATCCAGGTGCTTCCTTTGCAGAACACACCATCTCCTCTGCCCCATTGTCTGCCCAGGAAATACCCACTTATCTTCCAAGATTCAGCCCAAATGTCATCTTGTCTATGAGACTTTTCTGAGCACCTCCTCATTTCCTTCATCTCCAGGTTTATGGATAGACCCTGTACACCAGGTATTCCTGCATTGTGATTCCTAACATAGTTTATTGAACACATTTGTTTTTCTGTATTTTTCATTGGATTGTGGGTTCCCCAAGGGCAGAGACTGTATCTTTTTTATCTATTTATGCCCCCACTGACACAGAACAAGCTCTTAATGAATGATTATTTTTGTCATCATCATCTGTATTTCCTTACAGAAGACAGAATGACCACAGATGGCACAATTTTGCAAAGTGAAAAATGATGGGAATGAGAGGTTAGGTTTGAGCCCTGGCTCTGACCTTGGGGAGATCACTTCCCCACTCTGGATTTGTTTCTTTTTCTTCAGAAACGAGGGAGTTGGGCAATCTGTGTAGTCCCTGAGTAGTGCAAATGGTTAGGTGCTCAGCCACTAACCCAAAAGTTGGCAATTTGAATCTACCCAGAGACACCTCAGAAGAAAGGCCTGGCAATCTACTTCCAAAAAATCAATGATTGAAAACCCTGTGGAGCAGAATTCTACTCTGAAACGTATGAGGTCTCTATGAGTTGAAATCTACTTGATAGCAACTGGTTTGATCTCTTTTTTGAACAGTTTATATGCTCCTTTGGAATACTACATTTTGTCTTCTTGTTCTTCAGCACCGGGACATTGATGCTGTGGACCAGCTGTACAGATTATCCCCTAATTGGGAGGTTAGAAGTGTGGTTCCTTTGGGGCTTCATGGAGAGGGGCTTAGACCTTCCATCAGGGACTGGAAACTCCTGAGCCTGAACACACCTAAGCCAGAGCCGTCCTTCATGTCTCCCCGTACAGCACTTATCTGACCTTAATGATCCCTGCTCTCCATGAGCAATCCTTTGAGCTGTAATTACTAACGGATGTTTGTAAAGTCTTTGAAATTCTCAGGTGACAGATGTAATCAAAGGCCAATTTGTTATGATAATTGTTATTAGTGCCCCATAGGGTTTCCGAGGCTGTAAATCTTTACAGAAGTAGACTTCCACATCTTTCTACTGCAGAGAGGCTGGTGGGTTCAAACTACCCACTGTTTGGTTAGCACCTGAACGCTTAACTCACCGCACCACCAGGACTCCATTCTTATTGGTACAGCTCTTCATTATTTGTTGATGTAAATGGCAGTGCTAGCAGGTGTTCAGGATTGAGCAGGGGTTGAGGTTGGCCATGACTGGCGGGAGAAAGAGGGAAAGTGTGGGTGGGTGGGGACTGGGCGTCTTTTAGGGACCCCTGCTGGCATTGGTTCAGCCACATTCCTCTACAAAGCTACTTTGTGGAGCTATGACTCAGCATGAAGCCAGGCACTAAATGCACAGGACCATCTAACTGCATTTTTACATGCACAGGTTCAAATCCAGCTCAGTCTCTTGCTCTGGTGTGTACATCAGCTAATTTAGCCTCCCTGAGCCTTGGCTTGTTCATCCGTGAAAAGAGGATACATGGTGGTTAAAATCTTGACTGCTAACAAAAAGGTCAGCAGTTCGAATCTACCAGCCACTCCTTGGAAACCCTATGGGGCAGTTCTTCTCCATCCCATAGGGTCACTATGAGAGTCAGAATTGACTCGATGGCAACAGGCTTTGGTTTTTTTATAGTATCAACTTAGACTTGCTGTGGTTGGAGAATGGGTGTAAGGCAAGCAAGAGTGGATGTGGGAAGACCAGTTAGAAGGCTGTTTTGGTTGCCCAAGTAAGAGATGGTGGTATCCAGGATGAGGGTAGTGGCAGTAGAGATGAGAAACACATATTGCTTTGAGATCGTCTCAGGATGTATAACCAATAGGACTTGGTGATGATTAGATATAGAAGGTGAGGTGCTTTGGGCAACCCAGACTTTACTGAGGTAGGAAAGACTGAGGGATGTTTTTGGAGGAGAGGAATGAGCAATTCAGGTTTAAATAAACCATTGCCAATGATCTTCATCAGTCCCTTGTAGATTTGGTTCGTGTGAATTTCCTCAACTCTGTGGCCTGATAAAGTGAGGTAATTGGTTTGCAAAGTTGAGGGCCATGGTGTAAAAGATGGAACCTCACCAAAATTCAGCCTTCAGGAAGGGCCTGCAGAAGAACTGTCCCTCTTTTCTACTTGCCTCTTCTCTCACCTTCATGCATCCAATGTACCAACTGTGTCTCTGCATACCCTGGACTACACTGATTTCGTTTCTTCATTTGAGCTATACCTTCAAAAAGCTTGTGTACCCATAGATCTTGCTTGTCCTTTCCTTAGTGCATCTTTATACTCTGACCATATACACTACCTGTGATACAGTAATAATGATGCTGCCGTTGTTGTTGGGTGGTGTCAAGTCAGTTTTGACTAATAGCAACTCCATGTGACAGAGTAGAACTACCGCATAGGGTTTTCTAGGCTATAGTCCTTACGGAGCAGAACACAAGTCTTTCTTCAATAGAGGCACTGGGTAGGTTTGAACCACCAACCTTTTGGTTAGCAGCTGTGTGCTTAACTGTTGTACCACTAGGGTTTCTTAGAATGGTGATTTGTTGCTGGGACTGTCCAGTTGATTCTGACTCATAGTGACCCTTTAGGACAGAATAGAACTGTCCCATAGGGTTTCCTAGGCTGTAATCTTTACAGGAGCAGATTGCCAGGTCTTTTCCCATGGAGTGGCTGGTGGGTTTGAATTGCTGACCCTTCAGTAAGCAACCAAGCTCTTAACCATTGTGTCGCTAATGATAGCTAACAGTGAATGTTTATTGCATGCCATCTACCATGATAAACAATTTTTTCATGCATTTTCTCACTTAGTCTTTACAAACATTCTTATAAAAGCTGATACTGTGGGCATCAGAATTTTCCAAATGAGAAAACAGACTCAAAGAGCCGAAATTCCTTGCCTAATGTCACATGGCTGGTCAGTGCCAATCCTCACAACAGGAAAAACCCTATTCGAGGCATATTCATCAAAAATGCTAAGGGGAGAAGGCAGGAGGGGACAGGAAAGCTGGTAATAGGGAATCCAAGGTCGAGACGGGACAGTGTTGACATGTTGTGGGGTTGTTAACCACTATCATAAAACAATATGTGTACTGTTTAATGAGAAGCTAGTTTGTTCTGTAAACCTTCATCTAAAGTACAATAAAAAAAAAATGCTGAGGGGAATCAAACTTTGAAATCCATTAATCTATGAGACATACTAGCAGTAACACCATTTTTATAGCACAAGAAATGGACAGGATCTTTGAGTGTAAATTGCTCCATTAAATTCTGGTTTAATATTTTATCCTCAGATTTCACAGGATTGATGTAGAATGGGCTAATTGGGGGTTTCTGCAAAACTGTTCTTGATGATATTGACTGGCAACTCCTCAGGGTGCCTTATGTAAGGATATATGTGATAAATCCCTTTCCAGAGTGTCTCATGAAAACAGTATATGCTTCTTTTATCAAGGAAGAGAAGCTATACATACCTGCCAGCCTACCACATGCCCATTTTTGTGTTGGCTTCCCATGAGCTCAAGAAGTAGATATAATGTTCCATTTCGTTAATCACCTGTACTAGGTCTCTGGTGCAATGATCCCCTTTGCTCCCTATAAGATTCTTGTGCTAATTTCAAAACTTTATTTCAGCTGACTACATACACACACACAAGTATATATACATTTATTCTCACCCATACTAAAGATATATGTGTGTGCATGTATGTATGTGTATATATACATATCATACATGATATATACACACACATACTCATATTAGCAACTACATTTTCATTTGAAAGGTACTTAGGAGTTTGCAAATGTTATCATACCTATTGTCTTCTCTTTACAAAGGTCCCAGTGAGCATGGGAAGGCATGTCACATCCCCATTTGACAGATGGAAAAATTGAGGTTTAGCAGGCAAGTGATTCAGTTCGCATAGCTGATAAATGGTGGAGCCAGTTCTTAGATCCATGGATCCAGTTTCCAAACTCAGAGGTTTTCCCTCATTTCCACCATTAGGAGGGTCCTAATGGGGAGGGACTTAGTGGGGGCAGAGAGAGCTCTGGTGGCACAGTGGTTAAAGTGCTCGGTTGCAAACTGAAATGTCAGTGGTTCAAACTCAGTAGACACTGCAGGAGAAGATGTGGCAGTCTGCTTCCATAAAGATTTACAGCCTTGGAAACGCTTTGGGGCAGTTCTACTCTGTCCTTTAGGGTCTCTATGAGTCGGAATTGACTTGATGGCAGTGGGTTTGGTTTTTGCAGTGGGGGCAGAGGACCTGCTCTATGATGAATGACCCTTTGCTGACTAATTTTAGACATGTATGAATACTAAACATTTTTTTTTTCTGGTAATCCACTGCTATTTTGTGGCTGTTTATTACTACAGCTTAGCTTAGTTTATCCTTAATAATCCAAAAGCTTTCTTATAATCCCCCTGATGGGCTATCTAAGACCCAGCCTTCCATGAGACCTCTTATGTGGTCTTAACTCCTACTCACTTGACCTTGGGTTTCCTCATTCCCTGATCCATCTGAGCTTTTCTCATGTGATATGTGAACAGTCATTGAACTAACAACAGAATCAGGAAATGGAGTTGGGAGGGGCAAGAACATACTCAAAAGACAAGATCCATAGTACCAAAAGATTCAGCAGGCACAGATGTCAGGCTGGAAACCACATGTGAGAAGTTAAGCTAAGAGGAATAAACCCTGGGTCGGGGTTATAAAGCAACAGAGTCATAGATGAGTCAAGGCAGTCAACAGGTGGGACACAGCTGGGACTTGGGGCCCTCCAGAGTTAGGAACATAATTTGGATATGTCAGGAAAGGATATTCCAGCCTTCTCCCAACAGAGGAGCCTCAGGAAAACAGCAAAGGAAAGGGGAAGGAACGAATATTAAAACAACTGTGACAGATGCTTTTATATGCATTGTGTCACTCTCTCCAAATTTTGGGGAGGTAAATTATTAATCACACTGTACATCTTGAAATGTTAAGTAGCCTGTTCAGGTTGTCATAGGTGGGAATGGCCAGAATTCTAAGCCAAGTCTGTCTAAGCTCTGGCTCTCAGCCCTTTGCATCCCACCATGCCACTGCCAGGACAGAAGCCCCATCCATGTGCAAGAATCCTTTTAACAGTGCTTGGGAACAACTAAATATAATTTCTTTCAATTCACTCAGAGACACAGAATTTTCCCTAACCTGGCCCTACCCAGCTCATCTGAACTATTATAATGATTATGCTGCAAACATGGTGACCCTTTCAACATAGCATCTGGCTTACAATTGCTCTCAAGAGGCAGTTGAGTTCAGGAGCTGGAAGAGGAAACGAAGGAAAGAGAAGAATCACCTGTCTACTTCCCGCTTCTCTTATTTAGCTCAGTATTTGTTGGAGGCATCACCCAGGTTAAATGTGCCCCACATGATGGAAGGATACAGCACGGAAAGAGGTTTCTCTCTGCATAAATAAAACATGCACAACAGCATTGCCCAACAAAAGGTGGCTTTTGCTGGATATTTGCATGAATTCACCACACTTGTTTTGCATCCAACCGCTAATTATGGTCCTTTCAACTTCACAATCATGGCTGTTGGGGCGGGGGTGCAGAGAGCAGTAGATTCAGCAGACCTCATTCCGGAAAGAGTAGGAAAGAAACAATGCAAAACTGCACCCACTCGCTGTTTACAACCAGACAGCTACTCTGGGTACCATTTGGAGAGTATGGAGGAAATTAAGGCTGCCCAGGGGTCTGGAGCTTGGGAAATGAGACATCTAAGGAGAAGGCTTACTACTAACATGAGAGGAAGGTTCTTCAGGGCTCATCTGTCTGTGGTGAAACATTTCAGAACCACATCTCTCACGCTACACTGAATGGAAATTCAGACTGTACTAACACTTATTTGGTGCCTTTCACTGTTCAAGATCTTTTCTCACTTGATCTTCAAAATTATCATTAGAAGTATGTATTATTTTAGTTTTAGAGGTGAGGAAACTGAGACTCAGACAACAAGAAACAATTCATGCCCACATTCATTCATTAAATGATTATCGAGTACCTTGTATCTGTTGTTGATGCTGTTAGCTGTGTTAGTTGCCCTTGGGTTGGCTCCGACTCATGGCAGCCTTGTGTATCGCAGAACCAAATGATGCCTAGTCCTGTGCCCTCGTCATCATCGTAATTATGTTTGAGTCCATTGTAGCTATTGTGTCAGTCCACCTCAATGAGGGTTTCTTTTGTTTTAACTGACCCTCTACTTTACCAAATCTGATGTCCATTTCTAGCAAATGGTCTTTCCTGATGATGTGCCCAAAGTGTGCTAAGTGTTGAATTCAGGATGGAGGATACAGCAACAAAGAAGACAGAGTTCCTATCCTCCTGGAGCAGCTCTCAGTCTAGTGAGGGAGGCATGTACTGCACGAAGCATCTGTAATTAAAAAGCATTCCTAGTCTCAGAAAGCAGAAGAATGGGGCAACATGAAAGAGAGCATTTGGTGGGTGGTTCTTAGATAATAAGGCCAGGAAGTTCCCAGAGGATGCGACATTGAAGCTGAGTCCTGAAAAATGAGAAGTTACTAAATCTGCAAAGAATGAAGGAAAGAGAGATCCAGGTAAAATAACAGCTTGTGTGAAGGCCCCACAGTGAGAAAAACATCTTAGACTGTTTGAGACATAACGTCTTAGGAAATGTTTAAGACAGGAGGGGAGGTGAAAATGTAGCACGCATGACCTAGCTACATGTGATACACAGTGTTAGGTTCTGAACACCCTCTTTTAAGGAGGACATTGGCAAAAAGGAGTCTGTCCATCAGAGAACAGAGTAAATAGAATGAATGGTATCTAGAAATCATAACCATGCGAGAAGTAGAAGAAATGCCAGTATGTTACATTTCAGTGAGAAATGACTTAAGTGGCCAGGGTTGGGTAGTTGGTGCGCTCATATTTTCTCTGAATAGCTAATATGGAAGAGAAAGATTTGATTTCTTAAAATCAATACAAATGACCAAGAGGAAAGAGTTAAGGAAACAAAATTTGGCTTAATATAAGGAAAAAAGTTTTAGTCATTTTACCTGCTCCACAATGGAATCTCCTATCTTTTCCTCCAGAGAATTGCAAAGGTCAAGGAAATAATTATATAATACCCTGCCAAAAAATGCTTTATTGGAGATTTCTTTGTTGAATTTTGGTCTACATAAGACTAGATGATACTTCAAATTCCATTAACTCTAAGATGCTATAGATCTATAATACAGCTGTATCTAAAACAAATGGTCATAATATGGCCTGATTCTCAACCAAGACAGGTGGTGAGAATTCAGCACCAAGAATGGTGCTCTGACACTATAACCCTTGATATGTATAAGAGCCCTGGTGGTGCAGTGGTTAAAGAACTCAGCTGCTAACCAACAGGTTGGCAGTTCAAACCCACCAGCTCCTCCACAGGGGAAAGATGTGGAAGTCTGTTTCTATAAAGATTAAAACCCAGTGCCCTTGAGTCGATTCCGACTCATAGTGACCCTATAGGATGGAGTAGAACTGCCCCATAGAGTTTCCAAGGAGCGCCTGACGATTACAGCCTTGAAAACCGTATGGAGCAGTTCTCTTCTGTCCTGTAAGGTTGCTATGAGTAGGAATTGATGGCAATGGGTTTATCTCTAAGAAAGTACCAATGAGTAAATGTAGATGTCACTAATCGGGTCAAAATTCCCAACACAGATACCTGTGAACACCGTACACTTCATGAAAATGCCTGCAAGGACCCTGAGCACCATGCTTGAACAGATACCTGGTTTATCTCTATAGTGTTCATAGGGCTAGAGTCAAACATTCCACATTCATAAATGTGATTGTTAAGGTTGTGTGTCAACTTGGCTGAGCAGTGATCCTCAGTTGTTTGGTAGTTATGATGTAGTTTGGCAGTCATATAATGATGTAATCTCATCCATGATGGGATCTGCTCTGAGTAGCCAGTCAGTTAAAAGGGAGTTTCCTTGGGGGTGTGGCCTGCATCCAATATAGGTGGACTTCCTGGCAAGGTTAGAGGGCTTTTGCTACCTGTGGATCCTGCAGCTGGCTCCTGTTTGTCTGACCTCTGGTTACTGGGACCTGAGCTAGCAGCTTACCTGCTGTCTTGCCTGCCAATCTTGGGATTCTTCGATCTCCACAGCCTGAGAGTGAGAGCTGTGCTGTCTGACCTCCCAGTCTTGGGTGCACCAGTCCTTGCAGCTACATGAATCAGGAGAAGCCTCCAGCCTGACCCACAGACTTGGGACTTTCCAACCTCTACAACTGCATGTGCCATTTCCTTGATACAAATTACTCTCTCTGTATATATGTTTCTCTCTCTCTATATATATATAAGTTTATACACTTTACTGGTTTTGCTTCTCTAGAGAACCAACCCTGGGACAGTAGATAACTGTAGAGTTTACAAAATGTCTTTATCTTCATCCTAATCATGTTGTTGTTATGTTATTATTAGTTGCCATCAAGTGGGCTCCAACTCATGGCGACCCCATATGTAATGGAATGAAATGTTGTCTGGTCCTTCACCATCTATGTTTGAGTCTTTTACTGTGGCCATTGTGTCAATTCATCTTATTGAGAGTTTCCCTCACTCTGGCTAGTCTCCACAACCATGATGTCTTTCTCAACAGTGATCTGTCCCTCTTGATGATATGTCCCAAGTAAGCTAGTCAAAGTGCCAGACAAGATTCTGTGATCCATAGGGTTTGCATTGGCTGATTTTTAGAAGATGATCATCAGGCCATTATTCCTTCTCTTAGTCTAGAAGGTCCACTGAAACCATGGGTGTCCATACTGGTATTTGAAATACTGATGGCATAGCTTCCAGCATCACAGCAACCTGCAAACCACCACAGTATGACAAACTGACAGAAAGGTGGTAGATCCTAGTCAGTGAACATTCATTGAATGACCTCTATATTCCTAAACCAATGGTAAATTATTTAACATATTATTTCACTTCTTTATTTGTTTATCTCTTCTCACTAGAATGTGAACTCTAAAGAGCAAGAATTTTTGTTTGACTTACTGTTGTATTCCTAGCTCCCAGAAAGGTGACTGGCCTATAGTATGTGCTTGCTAGATGTTTCCTTAATTAACTTATCAGTCAATCAAATCTAACTCTTAATAGCTTGCCTAAAGTCACACAGCTAGGAATTTTTCTATAGGCAGTCTGATTGTAAAGGCTGAATACCTGGCCGCTCTGATAAGCAGATAAAACATCCCTAATTGCCATAAAAAAACACAGATATCTGGATCTTAAAATTCTCTTACCCTGTTCTGACTGAAACTTTCATGTATTCAGGGGAGCAATTAAATTGGTTAGTAGTAAATTACTTACCCTAGCTCACAGTGATCCTGAACAGTGGCCATTTTTGCTTTCCTTTCCGTTGTTTTAATTTATTATAACTTTGCCCCATCTTTTGTTTTCAATCTTTAAGTGATATGTTTGCCGAATTCTGTTATGTTTTTGTTGTGTTTTTTTTTTCGACCCAAGCTATTTTTTTTTTTTCCTTTTAACAGGGAAGCAGAGCAGCATTTTTGCCCTCGTCAAATGTAGTGTTTTTGTTT